>NC_047660.1:95909220-96227970 GCF_011762505.2 Arvicanthis niloticus | reverse complement strand
AATAGGTGAGGATTGACATTTGAAACTGTCCTCTGACCTCTACATTCCTGATCTTACATGTATACACAAACACACACAGAAACACACCCCACATATACACCACATGCTTTATCTGATTTTGAAATAGGATGAGCACCAGTAACATTGTGGGTTAAATTTTTTTCATATGGACACTAATCAGTGAAACTTACATTCTGTGGGATGATAAAACATATACTCAGATCTCTTTCAATACCCATGACACAACCCACAGACGTAAGAAGTTTAACAAGAAAGAAGGTTCAAGTAAGGATGCTTGAATCCCACTTAGAAGGAGGAACAGGAACAGAATAATCACAGGAGGGAGAGAGAGAGAGGGAGGAGCATGGGTGGGAGATGGGAGGGGGAAAGGGGAACAGGATCCGGTATGAAGGTGGAGAAGAGGAGAGAAGCCCAGAGGGCCAGGAGAATGAATGGAAATACGCAACCTCTTGGGGTGGGAGGTGAGGAAACCCTCTAGAAAGTATCAGAGACCTAGGAGGTAAGAGACTCTCCTCAGGACGAAACAGGGGTGACCTTAGCCAAAATGCCCAACAGTGGGGAGAGAGAACTGGAAGAGTCTTCCTCTAGTAAACAGATAGGGCCTCAAGTGGGGGGATGGGGTTACCAACCCACAGTCAAAATTTCTGACACAGAATTGTTCCTGTATAAAAGAACTTCAGGGACAAAAATGGAGAAGAGACTGAAGGAAAGGTGGTCCAGTGACCAGCCCAACTTGGGATCCATCTTATGGTGGGGCAACAAGGCCTGACACCATGCTGTGATGTATTTACAGACAGGAGCCTAGCATGGCAGTCTTATGAGAGGCTCAATCAGTAGCAGATGGGGACAGATGCAGATACTTGCAACCAACCATTGGCTGAGAGTTGGGGACCTTTATGGTTGAATTAGGGGAAGAATTGACAGGGGGGACCCCATAGGAAGACCAGCAGTCTCAACTACCTTGGACCTTTGAGAGCTCCCAGAGACTGAGCCACCAACCAGGCAGCATACACAGGCTGGTCTGTATGTATATGTATATGTATATGTATATGTATATGTATATGTATATGTATATGTATATGTATATGTATATATTCCTCTGAATATATATATAATAGTATATATTAATATATTAATATATACTATATATAATAGTATATATAATAGTATACATATACTATATATAATAGTATATATAATATATTATAATAGTATATATTAATATATATTAATTATACATAATTAATATATAGTAATATATAGCATTATAATATATAATTATACATAATATATAATTAATATAATATATAATACATAATATAATATATAATATATAATTAATTATATATAATTAATATATATTAATATATACTGTTATAATATATTATTATATATATTATATAATAGTATATATTAATATATATTAACATTATAATATATATTAATATATACTATTATAATATATTATTATATATACTATATATAATAGTATATATTAATATATATTAACATTATAATTATAATATATATATAATTTATATATATTAATATATACTATTATAATATATTATTATATACTATTATATATACTAATATATAATTATATATTATATATATTATATATATTCAGAGGAATATAGATATGTATATGTATATATATATACATATATATTCAGACCAGCCTGTGTATGAATACATATATGTATATATACATATATACATATATACACATATATACATATACACATATACACATACATACACACATATATGTATATATACATACATATATATATACACATATACACATATATACATATACACATATACACATACATACACACACACACACACACACACACACACACATATATATATATATATATATATATATATATATATATATTCATTCAGAAGATTGCTTGATCTGGCCTCAGTGGGAGAAGATGTGCTTAATCCTGGAGAGACTTGAGGCCCCAGGGAAGAGGAATGCCTGGGGGGGTGTGTATGCCACCTTTTCAGAGGCAAGGGGGAGGAGGAATGGGATGAGGAACTGTGGTGGTGGGGGACTAGGAGGGGTAATGGCTGGAAAGTAATTAAATAAAATAATTTTTAAAAAGTCCTGTGGAGGATCATAAATGGAATCTTTAAAAAAAAAAACACTTCCTTTTGAGTTTGGCCCAAGGAAGGTGGTGCCCTCTGGATGCTATCCATCATCACCATCATCAGTCACCATCATTAGTTGACCAGGTGCTCTCTAGGCACTATGCTACACACATCCTGAAATTTATATATACTTTTATTCAGGCTCCCTTGTCAGTGTTTGCTGTACAAATGAGAAGTTGGGCAGTCATGCAGATTATAGATTGTTTCTCTTTGTCTCTTACATAGCATGAAACGAAGAAAGATGAATAGTATAGATACCAATACAAGAGTGCTTGTTGAAGTGTTTCTTCAAAAGGCTGAAAAATGGGATATAATTGCAAAAGCCCAGTAATAGGGAATTTTTAAAACAGACAATACAGACTGGATTCATTAACATGTCAATGCAGAAAACTAATGATGGCATGGGGAAACACAAACTTTTGATAGGCCAAGAGCGAGTACCATGAGATTCCATTTTTAAAAGTTTTTATGTGCATAGAAAATTGATTAGTAAAGACATACTCTAAATGTTAAAAATGACAAAAATTAATGTTAACTGTACTTATTGCTGGGTGGTAAATAATGGTTTCATGTTAATGAATTTCCTTACCTTTGCTTGAAAAATATTCTACAATAGATGTGTGTGGGTTGGGCGATTTATAAGAATGGTAGCAGTGAGAAGGAGTCGGGGCTGAAGACAATCAAGTAGCCAGGCAACATCAGAACCTAAGACAGTGGAATCTTAGATGGTTGCTTGAGAGCATGAACCATGTCATTGTCTCCTATGACTTAATGCTTCCTCCTTTCTGTATTGCTTAGCTTCATATTTTGCAAACTGAACATTATAGGCAGGCATTTAGGTTTGCCTAATCCTCTTTTTAGGGGACATCAAAGCATGCTGGATATGTTTTCATTTCTGTACCATCGCAGCCACATGCTTCTCTAACAGGCATCTTTGAGATCCTGTTCCCAACTTATGAACTTACTGAATCTATTCTCTCTGTAGCTCTATGCCCAGTGTACAAGTGAAATGCGAAATAAATAAAAAACAATTATGGTGATGGGAATAATCAAATCATATGAAAAAATAAAATTATAGCGATCTTACTTGAACCTTGGCCAAAGTTAATTTTGTTATAAAGGTGGGAAAAATGTGTGCTTCTGACTATCAATCATGTTGGAATTAAAACTCAGAAGCTGCTGTAATATTGGTTTCTCTAATATTGTTGTGGCAGCATGCCTGAAATTATAACGAAGTGGAATGTGATTAGCAAAGTGCAGGGCTGGTAGGGTCAGGAGGGCTGCATGGGCAGGTCCAGAATCAGCTACATGATTTGCAGGGCTCAATGAAAGATGAAAAATCAGGGCTTGTTCAAAAATGACTAAGATTGAGATAGTAAGTCTGCAGAAGCAAGCACAGAGCCCCCAGCCTTCACCGGCATCGGTGGTTACTCATGCTGTGCAGTCATGAGGTAGTCTGAGGGAGATCGGGGCACAGGTCTTCTAAGCTTTACACGTTTCCTCTAAACTTCATGTTACTCAGCCTTAAAACCAAGAAGGAATTTTTCACAAAGTGTTTTGTTGCAAGTGATAGGGATTCAAACCCCAGTGGTGTAATCAATAAAAGTTCCCCCAACTCCCCCGGCTTAGATAATAGTTCAGGCATGCTGGTAATGGCCAAACTCTAGAGCATACATCACTGAACTATTTCTGAAATAGCTACATAGTAAATATTTTCAACCTTATGAATTGTGTGGCCTCTGTCATAACTGTTCTATAATACTCTCAGATCTCAAAAGTAGCCAGAAAAAAAAAATGGCCTTCCTCCACATAAGCAGGTGAGTGGGGTCAGGTGGGAAAGAGAAAACACCAGTCTTCCTGCTACAAGTTGGTTATTTTAGAGGAACGAGTTCCCCTTCTGTTTTCCAGTGTCTGTATACTACTTTGTGTCATCTTTGAGTGGGTTGATTTGGCTATGTGCTTATCACAGATCAATTGTGGTGAACATACAGGTGGAATATTTGGTTTGGCCATGGTGTTTGAGTTTTTATTGCTATAATAATAAGCTGAGAGAACAGTTAAAGAAGAAATTTTTATTTTGACTCATGGTTTTGGCTTATGCTTGGCTGATTCCATTGTTGTGTACCCAAGATGAGGCTGAGAATCATGGAAGGAAGTACGTATTGAAGTGAAGACACTCACCTCAGGATAGATGGGAAGCTGAAAGGAGAGATACAAAAAGAGGGCAGGACAGGATGCATCCCCAAAGACCCTCCTCCCAGGGATCCACTTTTTCCAGATAGGCCTTACTTCCCAAACTTACCAGGTACTTCCCAATAGTGCCACCAGCAAAGGGTCATTATGGCTGAGATGGGACATTTCATATTTAAATCATAGCAACCAGACCAAGGCCTGTGATTATATATCCCCTAAAACAGTGGTGGAGAACAAGTTCCATAATTTTGCTATTCTCATTAGAACCACTTGTGTTAGGAGAAACATCACCTTGTACAAGTGCAAAGCAAGACATAGAATAGGGGGAAATTTTTCAAAGATTGCTCCTAGGAAGATAGTTAAAATATTCTTTAAGATTCATATAGTTGGGGAGATAGCTCAGTAAGGCACTGTCTTTTGTTTTTAATTAATTAATTTATTCTTTGACTTAACATCTCAATCACAGCTCCCCCCCCCAATCCTCCTCCTCCTCTTCTCTTCTGAGAAGAGAGAGGTCCCGCCCCGGCTATCACTCTACCTTGGCATATCAAGTCAGCCAAGTTACGGGAAAGGATTCCAGAGACAAGCAACAGAGTGAGAGATAGTCCCCACTCCAGTTGTTGGGGGGCTACATGAAAACCAAGTTACACATCTGCTACATATGTGTGGGAGACCTAGGTCCAGCCCATGCTTGCTCTTTGCTCGGTGGTTCAGCCTCTGTGAGCCCCCAAGGGTCCAGGTTATTTGACTCCGTTGGTCTTCCTATGGAGTTCCTATCCACTTCAGGGACAATTTGTCTTAAAAAAAAGATGTGAAGTAATAGAGGACATCTACTTCCCAATGTTAATTGCACATGTGTATACCATGTGAACACACACCACCCTTATGGCAGTATATTTTGAAAAAAATTGTTTTCAGAGTGTATGAAAATATCTCAATGCTGTCCTTTAAAAGATCCTCACAGAAAAAAGTGTTTGCCTGACTTTGGAGTTGGATTTGCAACCGTCCACCCACTGTTGTATGAAGGGGACAACTTTCCATGGTCCTCTTTCCTTCCTCATGCACCTCTCCCAAATAATTGAAAGAGTTCTTCATTGTCTCTGTTTGACTCTCCTATTTCAGCTGCTCTACTGCAAGTAGCAATGTTACTTCCACTTCTTCTGGGCTATTAAGAGGTCTGTTTGGTCACTAGACATCTCTAGATTGCCTCATTTCTTTTACATTAGTTTAAAATGGGGCAGATTCTTAACAGCTGAGTATGTCCTTCTGCTTCATGTCTTATTACTTGGGTTTCTTAATTCTTCCCCAACAGTGCAGTGTAGTTTATGACAAGTTTGTGACTGCCATTAACCCCTCTAACTTTTAAAGTAAACAGGGACATAGAAAGAATAGATCCTGTTGTCCCTATTTTAGAGGTAGGACTGCCGACACAGAAATATTTGATGACTTGTTCTTGACCTCATCTGGTATCTGTGTGTGTGTGGGAATTACAATGTTGTCTTCTGACAGTCCCTGTTTTTGCCCATGGTACAAACTAATATTTTATGTGAAAGCACTAACCTTTTTCTCTGCCTTGCTTTGGTCTTAATCTTCCTACTCTGTCAAACCAATACTTGGTCTCTCACATTCTTTCTTCTTGGATAATAATTCATACTTTTTATAACAATCTACTGAATGTTGTACACAAAATGGAA
Organism: Arvicanthis niloticus; assembly: GCF_011762505.2. Lineage (NCBI taxonomy): Eukaryota > Metazoa > Chordata > Mammalia > Rodentia > Muridae > Arvicanthis > Arvicanthis niloticus. The sequence continues at coordinate 96,221,896 of NC_047660.1, read as the reverse complement.
AAGGACATGTGATTGAAACACGGAGGACAAAAAAAAAAACAAAAAACAAAAAACAAAAAAACAAAAAAACAAAAAAAACCCACACCTAAATGATGGAGTCTCAAGTCTCAGTGAAGGAACAAAGGCAACACAAGTCCAAGACTTGTCCTTCCTTAGTAATGAACAGAAATAAGAAGAAAAAATGATTATAACTATGCTTAAACAACCTGAGGATGACAAAGAGCTGGATGTTATAACAAAGCCAATCCAAGATCTGAAAACTGAATTCAATAAAGAGAATTGCTGAAGAAAAGTCAAATTGAAACAATGCTGGAAATAAAAACTCAATAAATGAAATTAAAACTTCATTTGGAGAGAAAACAGGGCTGGAAGACAAAGCAGAGTAACTGGATCACTAGGTAAATCAATGAGAAAGAAAACAACAGCAGCAGCAACAACAACAACCCAAAGAACAGAACATGGGAGAGCTTTGGGACACCATAAAAGATCTAATATTTGAATTATAGGCTACTGTGGAGAAGAAGGATTACGGGGAAGAGGAGGTATAGATCATCATAGTGAAGAGGTAATGAATATTTTCAATAAAATCATAGAAAAATAATTCCTAAACTTAAAGAGATTCCCATTTGGATACAAGAGCTTACAGAATAACAAATAGATAAGAATGGAAAAGAGACTCCCCATAGCAAATTATAATTAAAACATTAAAAATACAAGTGAAGAAAGGAACTCAGTATGAGACCTGATACTCTGAATGTGACAGAGAAAAAAGGTAGGCTACACATGTCAGCTTATAGGTACAGAAAAGGACTTTCTGAACAGGATCCCAGAAGCACAGGCAATAAGAGCTACAGTTGACATCCATGAAACTGAAAAGCTTCTGTGCAGCAAAGGAATTATCATTGGAGGTAAGAGGCAGTCACAGGATGGGAAATATTCTTTAGTACTCATGTAACTGAAAGAGAGTGTCTAGAATATATAAAGAACTAAAAAACAAACAAAAAGCAAAACAAAAACAAAAAAACTTTCTAAATTTCAGGAAAACAAACAACACAATAAGAATTGAGGCATGTAACTAAACCGAGAGTTTTTAAAAAGACTAGATGCAAATGGCAAGGAAACACTTCAGAATTTTTTTCAACATCCTTACCATCAGGAAAAAGAAAATTAAAACTGATTTGAGATTTTCTCTTACACAAGTAAAAATGGCTAAAACAAAAAAATTCAACAAATGGTTTTGTGAAACCATTTGTTTCACAAAGGGGAATATTTATTCACAAATGATGGGAGTGGAAACTGGGGCAGCCACAATGGAAACCAGTGTGCTAGTCCCTCAAAGGCTAGAAATATATTTACATGTGATCCAGCTACATTTCACCTGGGCATATTTCTAAAAGACTCTATATCCTACTACAGAGATACTTGCTAATACATGTTCATTGCTGCCCTATTCACAATAATCAGAAAATGGAGACATCCTAGATGTCTATCATCTGATGAATAAGATAATGAAACTGTTCATATATACAGAAGTCTTTTATTCAGACATAAAGAAAATAAAAATTCATTGAATTTGCTTGTAAATGTATGGAGCTGGAAATAATCATTCTGAGTGAAATGACTCAGACCCAGAAAGAAATCCCATATGTTCTCTCTCACATGTAGATGCTAGATTTGAATCTTGAGATATGTATGTTTAAGTTACAGTATCCATAGAAAGCATGAAACTAAGATGTGGCCATTGGTGAAAACCAAGGGAAATGTGTTGTGGGTTGCCTTGATCTTATTTGCATTTTGATGGCAATCCTGTCCCTGATGGGGAGTGGATTACATACTCAGGTGATTCCATGTGAACCTTGCTTCCCATTTTAACTGGTCAAATAAAGGCTAGAGCCTGTGATTGGGCAGTGAAAGAAAAAGATGGGGTTGGAAGCTTTAGAGAAGGGAGTGGAAGGAGGAAGAAGAGATGAGATAAAAGAATGGAGAGAGAAAGATGGAGGAAGAGGAGATGGAAGATGGAAAAGAACCATGTGGCCTAAAGGAGCCGCAAGTAGTAAGGGATCTCATAGCTGGGGATTAGAGTAGTGTATGCCCAATCTAAGCTTGCAGCTTATAAGTATTATAACTGAGTTGTGTGTTCTTTGCATGGGCATATTGGGTTTGGAGATTAGCTGATACAAATCTGGCTGATATTAAATATTAAGGGTGTCTGGTGTTTTCCATTTGTGATGATTTAGGTGGGCAAAAGAGAGGATGAAACCGATCTGAGGAATGTGAGCGGTAGCTCCAGGTGTTCTCAAGAGGAACAATCTAGCCATGAGGGCTGACTAGCCAGCTGGTAGCTGCTAGTCCCAGAGCCTAGATGGAATTAGCATGGATTTTTAAAATCTATTTTGGCAAAGAGTATGGCTGCTTTTTGTCCTTGTCCTAAAAATCTGCATCAAGCTAAATAAAAGAATTTTGGATTATTGGCATTGGCTGAGGAGATTTCAAGATAACCTAGTATCATCTGTGTCATTTGGTTGTTAGATGTCACTATTATGGAGATATATAATGAAAAGAAGCAAGCCAAGAAAGGAGAAAAGGAGTACCAGGAAGTGGTTTGAGGAAAAAAGAAGCACCAGGAAGAGTAGTGTCAGAGCCAGGTCCAATTGGAGCTCAAGGAGATAAGTTTAAACAAAAGCCAGATGCTAGATGGCATTAAGGGAGGATTACCTTAAGGCAAGACTGTACCCAGATAAGCTTTCAAGTTGTGAAAAGAAATTAAAGGACGCTTAAGCAGTGCAGGAAGCCTTAAAACCAGAAAGCTGATGTGAATGCTTTTGAAAGAAGGTGCCAAGAAAGCAGAAGTTGGCAGCTTTTGACATGTGGTTCTGGCTTTAATGTCAGGAATACAAGAAAGGGGTTGCAAAATGTCCTTCCATGGCAAAGGAAAGCCACTGGGGCCAGTTGTGTGTCTGGGGTATTCTCACTTGTAGACCAGAGAGGTCATTGTGAAGTTGTGAGGTGAGGCCTAGATGGTGTAGGAGACTCCAAGATGTTAGAGATACTAGAGTTATGAAATACCTGCCAAGCAAAGCTGCAGACTGGATGTAGAAGGAACCAAAAAGAGAGAAGTGTGTTGAAGTCAACAAAGCTGAAAGGAGTTGGAGACCTAAAGAGTTTTTTGACATCAGACATGAAGATGCAAAATTTTGAATTTCCCCTCTTGATTTTCAGTCTTTCTTTGGTCCAACATTTCCTCACTGTGTTCCCTTTACTCCATTTTGTAATGGTAATGCATATTCTGTACCATTGTATGTTATAAGTATGCGATCTGCTTTATTTTTATTTTATAGGTGGTTACAGTTAAGAGATTGCATAAATCTCAGAAGAGACTTTGGACATTTAAGCAGTCTTGACACTGTGAAAGACTATGGGGACTCTTGAAATTGGACTAAATGCATTTTGGTATGGCTACAAGCCTATGGGGGTCAGGGAGTGGAATGTGGTGGCTTGTAGAACCAGGGAGTTCTGGGACCAGCATGGCATTGGTGGGAATGGATTAACATGGTTCCTGCCCCAGCGACAGGACCAGTGGCTGCCATGGGCATCAGGCTTATTTGTATATTAATGTACATATTTTCATATTCCTCTGAGGAATGCTCTCTCTGTTGATGTTAATGACTCTATGATAATCTGAGACAGAATGAGCCTGGGAGGCAAAGGTATGGTTAATGTCTCAGCAAAATGAAAAATGCTGAGACTTTCAGGATAGTCTTAAGGCTGTGGAAAAGAACTCTAAAAATGTGAGTTTGAAAATATATAATTTCTCAACTATGCTAAAAATAAGGATGAAATATGCATTGTATAAGTAGATTCACAGATCTAAAGAAACATAGGTAGCTACACCATGACCCAGCTTCTTAAAAAGATATAAAGATAGGCAGATACAAATGCAGACAGATTCTTGAGTTCAAGGTCAGCCTCAAACACAGTAAATCTAGGTCCAGGTGTGGTAGAAGTGGCAATTTCAGGACAGGATCCCACCCAACTAGTTTACTGTCTGTGCTTAACAGAGGCAGGCAGATCTCTGAATTCTTTTGCAATGTTAAAAAGTGTGTGCTTGCTATCTCTTGGGTATTAAGGGACTGGGGTCATGGGATGTTGATTCATAGGATAATCAAAAGGAAACATGAAATAAATGACTGGATTGATATATAAAACAAAAGAGTGGGCTTATGATGTGCAGGAGATAAGATATACAAAAAATTTTTTAGTATAGCAAGAGAGAACAGCTTGGAGATCTATCTTGAGCAGAACATACAGAGAGAGAGAGAGAGAGAGAGAGAGAGAGAGAGAGAGAGAGAGAGAGAGAGAGAGATCTGTCTGGAGATATCCAGAAAAATCAGATCAGAGAGAAAGAAAGCAGAACAGAGAGAAAGCAAGCTGGAAAGCTGTCGTTAGCAGAACATAGGCTATCAGCTTGGACCCACAATTTGACTTTGAGTAGTTTGTTTTTACTGCTCTCAGACTTGCCTTCTCTCAGAACTCCTCTTCAAGCCACAGCTGGCCCCTGCAAAGCAATAGCACAATTTGAAATGTTTAAAATGATTAGGAGGTATGGTTTTAGACGAAGTGTGTCACCGGGCATGACCTGAGAGGTTTCAAAAGACTATGGCAAGCCCTGAGTCTTTTTCTTTTTGCCTACAAAGCATAATGTAGCTCTCAGCTCCTGTTCCATTTCATGCCTAAATGCCATCATGTTCCCAGTCATGATGATAATGAATTATACCTCAGAAGCTCTAAGCAAACCATCGATTAAATGCTTTTCTTTGTAAGAGCTGCCTTGGTCTCAGTGTCTTGTCACAGCAATAGAATAGTGACTAAGACAAAGAGGCAGTTTTCTTCAGGGATGTGGACCCTGAGAGTTACCTATGATTAATAGTTTGTCTTACAACCATATACATACATACAGAACCAAATGAACTCAGTAGGTAATAAATTTAATAAAAACATATGTAGTTGGGAGAAAAGATTAGTGAGGAAGATACGGAAAGAACTGGAGGGTGTAATTGGTGTGGATTTGATCAAAACACATGCATATAAATATTAAATATTAAAAATACTACTGCATCAAGAAGTAATTATAAAATAGTAAAAGACAAATAAAAAGAAAAACTCGAGAAAATATTGGCACCTCTATAGCAGTAACAACTCCAGACAGCTCAATTCAGAAATAGCAAAGGACTCACGTAAACATATCTCCAAAGAAGGCATAGTCTTAAAAAATGCTCAAAAATGCTCATTATTATTAGTCATGAAGTAAATGCAAATAAGGTCTGGTATAAGAGTTCTACCACCATTAGGATAGCATTCTGGAAAACTTCAATAACATTATCACTCTCAAAGGAACTCCAGAACAAGTATTGACCTGGGTATGGATAAATCAGAAGCCTTGTTGATGGTTGGTGAGAAGTTAAAATGGTGGAACTGTTATGGAAAAGTATAACGGTTTCTATAAAAAGTTAACAGAATTACCATATGACCTATGACTGCCCAACACCTCACCTTCAGTGTCTATACCAAAATAATTGAAAGCAGGGACCTAGATGTTTACATAATGCTGTTCACAGCACCATTATTTACAAGAGCTGAAAGGTAGAAAAAAAAACCCAAATGTCTACAACAGTGGCATGGATAAAAAAAAAACCATACTACATGCACATGACAGTTATTAAACACATTTAGCCTCCCTTTGGGGTAGTGAAACAGTTCTGGAGATGGATGGTAGTAATGGTTTCCCAGCATTGTGCAAGTACTTAATGACATAGAAATGCACCCTTTGAATTGGTTACATGGTAAATTTTATTTATGTGTACTCTGTCACCATTGGAAAAAAAAAATCAAAGGTGGGCCAGGGAGAGAACTCAGCCTGTAAATTGCTTGTCTTGAAAGTTTGAAGGTCTGAGTTTCATACCCTATGCCATGTAATAAGGGATATAGACCTGGTAGCTAATCTTGTAATCCTAGCATTGGGAATGTAGAGATAGGTGTATCCCTGGGTGGGCCTTGCTGGCCAGATCCAGGCCAGTGAGAGACCCTAATTCAGCAGAATAAGGTGGACCGTATCTGAGGTATGGGCTCCATAGTTGACCTTTTGCTTCTATAGATATGTGCACAAGAATATATATGAACCATCATAATTCATATGTGTAAATAAACACACATGAACAGAGAGGTGGGAAAGAGAGAGAGAGAGAGAGAGAGAGAGAGAGAGAGAGAGAGAGAGAGAGAGAGAGAGAGAGAGAGAGAGAGAATAGATACTGGTGAGTCAAGCTGCATCCCAGAGGCCACATGTACAGTCTGTAGTGGAGGTATAACATGATGTGTTCAGCTTCCAGAGAACTGTTCATAAAATCTGAACATCTGCCATGTTCCTGTAAAGTGTATAACCTTGGGAAGGTTACTGAGCCTATTCACTAGCTCAAGAATTGACAGGTAAAAGTGGCTACAGTTCTGTGGGCCTGAGCATGAGCATATAATAGAGATGGGTAAGATCTCAGCAATGTGATTGAACTCTAGCGAGTCTTCAGTGAGTTGAGTTATTAGCAAGATTGCACATATTTTATGTATGCTAAATAATACAGGTGATTTGTGGAGCTTCTCAATGAGTTCTTTGCCTCCTGAGCTATCACTTGGGATGGAATCTTTGTGCACTCAGCCATTGTCATAGCCATACGGGGATTTTATGTCTCTGTTTACTTTAGCCACTGTCCCCCATCATCTGCCTAATGGCTCAGGCATGCCAAGGATGAGTAAGAGCCATAGGTGAGGTACATTCACTAACCTTGGCTGAGATCCATTTCACGGTCATAACTCAGCAGCCGGTGCTATATGGAGTATGTGTGCCTTGGCCTGCAAACTATGCCCTCATGTGACTGGGGAGTCTTAGTGCTAATGATACTTAGGATAAACATGACATGATTAAGCTAGAAACCACATGGGATATTATTTAATCAGAACGGACATGTTTGCCTTCACATCTAAGAGGCTGTTTCTTGTCTTCCTCTGTGATCCCACGGAGCAGATCTGAAGGTAGGGCTCCTGTTGAAGAGGTTTGTCCCAGCCTTTGGAGCATCCACTGTGGAGAATATGTTCATCTACATTTGTTTATTTTGAATTTGGGCAAATTTCATCCTTTGAAGTTTACCTTTGTGCAATCTGTGAAGTATGAGCAATGAATCAGATAATTAAGACAGCTCAGGAAAATTTGAGAGTTTTTCTGTTTTATTTTTTTATGGATTTAACTATGCTAATTTGTAGGATTTGCCTAAAATCTTTCAGTTAAATTTGTGTCACTCCTTTTTCATCTGTTCTCCACTCCCTGAGCGTTTTCTCCAAGTTTCTTTCATCGAAAAAGCAAACTTGTTTTTGTTTGTCTAATTTTTTCCCCTCTAGGGCCAACTTAGACATAAAGCAGTGATTAGGCACAGAGGATTTGTCAGAACATATATCAGATTCAAAGAGAAAAGGGGCCCAGGAAGGTAGTTACAGGCTTAAGAGCATGGAATTTGGTGATATGTGGACACAGATGTGAGCTCCAACCTCATTATCCACTCACTGTGTTCCTGGGAAGCTTCTCACTTTGCAAACTTCAAGTTTGTTTTAAAATTTCTGGAACAAAATCTCACTCCTTTGTCCAAGCTGTACTGAACTCCTGAGCTCAGCTGAGCTGTCAGCCTCAGAAGCTGGGACAGGCACATCTAACCATTATACCTGCTAGCCTCAGCTTTCTGATGTGTGAAATGCAGAAAATTCTAGCCATTTCCCAGGAGGAATAACACAGAAGTCAAATGGAATATTTGTTTCTAGCTGTAAGGTCAGAAGCCAAACCCAAAATAGGAGGGACAAAAACTGACAAATGTCCATGGTAGGTATCAGGTATATCTGAATACAGGGCGACCCAGGGCCATCAGGATTCTGCCTCTTTCCATGTCTAAGGTTTGCCTTCTGCTGTGTCTGCTTCACTGTCAATCTCTCTCTCCTCTGGCTTTGGTGGTGGGGTCCACTGTCCCCAAACAGTGCCAAAAGCCAGCTGGGACCGTCTGTGCGAGCACACGACCATGTGAGGGATGGTTCAGTCACAGGTGACCTTTTCTTCTCTAGAGCAACTGAAAATACTTGAAGGACTCCTTCACAGAGGCAGGAGTCACTGGGTGATGATTCAGGGCCACAGAATCCCCTTAATAATGACTGTTGGTGGAATCTGTTTTTCGTACTGATGGGAGCGTTGTGACCTTCTAAGAATTATTTGACTCTCTAATTGGGCGGGCGAGTCAATAAATTCATTGATTCCTTGAGAAAGCCAGATTTATGAAGTTGTCTTGTTTTGGGGTGTCTGCCCTAGCATTCTGCATGTGAGTGGGTATGGAGAAGGGAACTTAGTAACGATCTGGTGATTAATCTAGGTGCGAAAACCAATTAATGCAATTTGCGGACCAGTCTTGTATGCCAATTAAAACCAGCCTTAATATCAGGTTCAGCACTTTGTAACTTGTATTTTTTTCTACTTCAAGGGCATGGCCTAGAAAAAATAACAGCATTTGTTTTCTTTTAAAATATTTTCATGTTCATATTTTGCTAGTTTAGACTGCCCTTCTCCTCATCAGTCAAAAAGTGGTGTGATTTCATACTCCACACACTCTTGAATAGTTATTTCTTCATTCCCATCTGACTAAAAAACTGTTGTTTAATTTTGGCTTTTCAAAAAAAAAAAAATGTGATTTTTCCGACTCTTTCATCTTTAGCTCAGATTTTTCTAAATGAACCCTGATAAAGATAAATATCTTGCAAACAAACTTAAAAAATTAACATCTCACTTTTATTACCTTTTTTCCTTTTGTGGAAATGGGAATTGAACTCATGGCCTCATATGTGCTAGGCAAGTATTCGAGCAGTGAGCTACACTCTCACCCTCACAAATATTCTCTGAAATAGAATACTCAAGCTCAGAGTTGATGTTTTACAGCCCCCCCCGCCAGTATCCAGTTATTATTTATAGTCCTATTGTACTCAAAAGATACTGAGTCATATAGTATTTTGCACAGGTTGATATGTCTTCTTTTTTTTTCCAATTTTTTTATTCAGTGTGCCAATGTAAGTGTGCATGCATGATTTATATGTGTGTGAGCCAATATATGCATGTTGGCATTGTGTCATGTTGTATATGTGGAGGTCAGAGAGGATATGCACAGGAATCTGTCTTCTCCCTTTACCATGTGGGTTCTGGGTTTCAAGCTCAGGTCATCATACTTGGGACCAAGCATCCTTATTTCCTGTTACCCCATTTTCATTGTTTTCTACAAGTATAGTAGAGTATATACTATAGTATATATATTATATAAAAGTATGCATATTATATAAGCAATATTATTTGTCATATAATATAATCCTATTTCTATTATTTGTGTAATATATAATATAAAATATATAAAGTATATATTATATACCATGTGTGCTATATAAGTATTACATATATAATGTATAATATAAACTATAACTATGATATTATATATAATCTACTATACTTATATAATATATAATCCAATATAAGTATATAGGATATTATACTATATAATAAATGCACTTATATAATAATTATAAATGATATATGATATAATTATATTATTTATATATAATGTGTATTATATAATTATATAATATGCACAATATATTATACATGATTATATACAATATGTTACATATAACAACATATTATATTTAATAAAATCATATATATTATTAACAATATTATATATAACATACATTTATATAGGTATACAAAAATATAAATTACATAGCGCATATTCTATAGGTTTATATTATACATACTTTTTACAGTTAAATATACTGTGTATTTTATATACAGTATATATGATATATACTGAAGAATAATATAATATATGGAATATATATCATATACATTAGCTTCTGAATAATGTGATTCATGTTCTACTTCATATGATAATAATGGTAAAAGGAAGCAGGAGCAGGTTGCTATAACAATTCTTTTATTTTTGCAATGAACTTTTAATAAGCTCAACACATTGTTTTCCTCCATCATGGCGTAAGGAATTTGTTCTGCTTGATTTATGATGTACAAATTTAGTGTTTTCCTAAGTTATAATCAACCTGTACAAGGTATTCTTGTTAATTAACAAACATTTTACCATTTGGTTTTCCATTAAAGGATTCTTAGCTCATTTTTTGCTGTGCTTTTTCACAGCATACAGTTGATGTTTGCTGTGTTTCCCTCTCTCTTCTGGGCTTATTTGTTTCTTTTTTAATTTGATGATAATTCTTGCCATATTGAATTGCCATCATCTTGTCAGCAGTAGTGCACTGTCCTCCTCCTCCTTCTCATGACACAGTACAAGGACTTCTCCGCAGGGGCACATCAAACATTGTATTGACTCAAAATGACTTGTGCAAAAATCTCTTTATATGTGCATTAACATGTTTTCTTTTTTCAGGTAAATAATTAGATTGTCTAGAGGACTCATAGGGTATTTAAAAATAAGTGAGTTATCCTTAAATTCTACTTGGCTATAATTTATAAACTAGGAAATTAAGTTTAAAGCTTAAATAAGACAAATTATTTTAGCAAAAGACTTTCTGGAAATAAGTGAAAAGATGAAAGACTTGGGTGAACCCTTATTTTAAATCATACCTTGAAGTCTTGTGAATGGTAAGGCTGGAGGTTGCTGTCTTGAATGTATACAAGTAAATTTTTAATTGAACTAAAAATGTTCTTATTAGATATGAAATGTCTAACCATGCTGGTGTGTGTGTCTTTATTTCTGTGTGTGTGTCTCTCTGTGTGTCTGTGTGACTGTGTATGTTTCTCTGTGTGACTTTTTGGATGTCTGTGTGACCGTGTGTGTGTATAATGCAGGTGTAAGTATGGGGACCCACTCCATGACACGAATGTAGAGGTTGGATGACAACGTTTGGATTTCGGTCCCTATTTCCCACTGTTTCAGGCAGGGTCTCTCTTGTTTTCTCACCTACTTTACTACATATTCCAGGAGAGCTAGCCTGTGCTCTTCTGGGTGAATGTCCTGTCTGCCTCCTATCTCAAGGTCAGAGTGCTGTAGTTACAGATGTGTGCATTTCTGTTCCAGGGATTCAGACTCAGGCCATCAGGCTTACATGGTATACCCTTGTGATCACTGATTGTTTTCCTGTCCTGCAATTGTTACTTTAAAACCCCCTATTTCCTCTTCATAGTCTTTCCCATACTGTCCTGGAAAAAGGAGACTAGTAACTTGTCCCAGTTACTCTTCTATTGCTGAAGAGTCACTGAATTATACTCTCAAAATTGGTGTACTTTATGCTTTGCCAACCATATCTCAGTAAACTGTCTTCAAAATGGCCAAGTAAATTATCTCTGATTACCAAATCCTCCTGGCCAATCAACTGTTTTCCTCTGCTTTGGAACAGCATTATACCCAGAACACCAAAAGTCTCACATCAGCCCTGCAATCTACTGTGAGAAAACAGTCCTAACAGAATCTAAGTGGTTAGTCTCTTCATGTCACTCACACCTGCATTATACACACACACACAGTCACACAGACATGTAAACAGTCACACAGAGAGACATACACCGTCACACAGACACACAGAATTACTCAGACACACACACACACACAGACATATACACACACACAAAGAGACACACACAGAAATACAGACACACACACACACACACACACACACACACACACACACACACACACACACACACACACCAGCATGGCTAGACATTCATATCTAATAGAAACATTTTTAGCTCAATTAAAAATTTACTTATACATTCAAGGACCAAAAGAAGCTTACAGAAGAGTTTATTTAGGGCTTATGGTTTCAGAGGGTGAGAGTTCATGACCACTATGGCAGTGAACATAGCAGGCAGGCAAGCACAGGCAGGCATGGTACTAGAGCAGTGCTTGAGAACTAAGACCTTAATCTACAAGTATGAGGCAGAGAGGCAGCCAACTGGGAATGATGCCAATATTTTGAAACCTCAAAGCCCATCCCTAGTGACACATATCCTCCACCAAGGCCACACCTCCTAATCCTTTCCAAACAGTGTCACCAACTGGGGACCAAGTATTCGAATATATGAACCTATTGGGGCCAATCTCATTCAAACCACCACAAGACTGAAAACACTGTATTATTTTTACATCTTTATACTTCCTTTATTTTTCCCCTTCCACAGGAGAAAATTATTTATGTTATAAAGAGGTTTTGGAAACATCATGACATGTCTGGTGAAGGATGTAACATTAAGTACATTTTATATAGTGAAGTTACATTTACATTAGCCAATTACAACACTGTAGGTTTTTTTTTTTTTTTTTTTTTTTTTTTTTTTTTTTTTTTTTTTTTTTTATAGATGCCTAAAATGACTGGCTGGATCTATTTTCTCAGGCAAGCAAATGACCCATATGATAACACTATGTTAATACCTCCCTAGATAAGTAAACTGTCCACATTGTGGAGACTGTTTTTCATGGTCATACAGACTAGGAAAATGAAGATCAGGTAACCATAGTTGATAACTACCTCTGCTGTCACTGCTGATGTTATCTGTATATAATTCAGCTTGTCTTTAAAGCCCAGAATGAAGAGACTAACTAACCACTCAGATTCTGTTAGGATTATTTTCTCATGGTAGATTGTAGGGTGGATGTGAGACTATTGGTGTTCTGGGTATAATTCTGTTCAGAAGCAGAGGAAAGCAGTTGATTGGCTAGGAGGATTTAGTAATCAGAGATAATTTACTTGGCCATTTTGGCTCCACAGATTTTTGAAGACAGTTTACTGAGGTATGGTTGGCAAAGCATAAAGTACATTAATTTTGAGAGTATAATTTAGTGACTCTCCAGAATCTTTATGTAACCATTGTAGCAATGTAACTCAGGTATTTTTTTCTGCAGTCTCCTCACATATTAATGTAATGATATGCTGTCTCATACCCATCTTCTGTTTCTGTAGAGTTCTGTTGTTAACATTCTATATAAATGAAACCATAGAATATGAAGCCTTTGGTATTCAGCTGTATTCAGTATGATTCTGTGTGCTTGGGGATCACCCACATTGTAGCATTTATCTCCAGTTCATTTTTATCATATTCCATTGTGTTAACTGATGCCATTTGGCTTATCTATTCACACCAGTTGATAGATGATTGGGTTGAAAATTGCTGTTATGAACATTTGTAGACGTTTCCAGTTCTGTTAGTAAGACACTGAAGAGATTTTGTTGTGTTATATGGTAAATTTCTATTCAGCTTTTTTTTTTTTTTTTTTTTTTTTTTTTTTTTTTTTTTTTTTTTAAAGAAACAGTCTCACTACATAGCTTTGGCTATCCAGGAACTCACTGTGTAGACCAGACTGGCTTCCAGCTCACAGAGATTACCCTGCTTCTGTCTTTCCAGCACTGAGATTAAAAGCATGTACCACCACACCTGGTATATTCAGCATTTAAAAAAGAAACTTCCAAAGTATTTTTCAAATGAGATAGTCCATTTTATATTTTTGGCAATGTATGAAAGTTCTAGTTTTTTAAATATCCTGTCAGCACTTGTTATTTTATGTCTTTCTTATTATAGATAACTATGTCTATATATGCAATAGCATCTTGCAGTGGCCAGTTTCATCCATGCATTATTTAGCCACTCATTTAGTCACTCAGATAAATGAAAACTACTGTGTCCTAGTCCCTCAATGAGGTGACAAATACACAAGAAGTAAAACAATATCTCTGACACCAAGAAGTTCAAAGACCACTGGATTTAACATACATATACATATGTATATGTATATGTATATGTATATATATGTGTGTGTATGTATGTATGTGTATATGTAAATATATATATATACATATACATATATATATATATATATATATATATATATATATATATATATAATGTTTTATTGTTTCTTTTATCCCTGGAATTTTCTATTTTATCTTCATCATCATCATCATTATCATTATTTATTGTTGTTGTTTTGAGACAATGTCTTACTACCGTTGCCTTGGCTGGAGTGGGACTCACTATGTAGCCCTGAATGACCTTGAACTCATAGAGATCTTCCTTCCTCTGCCTCTGAGTGGTGTTTGGGGATGCATATGAAACTCCTAAGAAAGTACCTAAAGTCACACATTGAAATCCAAAGACTTGCCTGGCCAAGTTATATTGAAGTCAGGCACTGAAGTAGACAAGTCATGGGATGTGGACTGAATTTGTCACTTCTGGAATATGTATGAAATGAGAAAGCAAAGGGAAGCAGAACAGAGGAAGAAAAAAAAAAACAGACTCAGGCATAGAAATGAGAGAAGACACATGAAGACATCCTGGAGGTTCCATTCTACAGGCTTTGGCTTATGTGCTGTCCCAGGTAACTCTGTTACATCTTCTCAGACTCTGTGTGGTGACTGTATCATTTCTATTGACCTCCAGTCCCTGTTTCTACTTGATCTACTTTGAGTAGCTTTCTGCTCCTTGTAACTAGAAGAGTTTTTAAGAGAAACAGTCACATTACCGATCTGTAATCATTTCATTAAATCTCATTCTAAGATGAGCCCGTATAAACTGGATTTAGCCATTGTTCAGTATTTACTGCCTTTTTCTTTCTGACCCAGGAATGACCCAGTCATTTAATTATCCATATTGTCAAGGCAAAAGTGGGCTGAACTGTCCAGCTCATTCTACTGTCTTATCTCAAATTCCATACTCAGCAGAGAATCCAGTCATATGCTAGATTTTTTTAAAAAAATTAGTTTTTTGAATTTATTTAATTATTTAGTTTTTTCAAACAGAATTTCTGTGTGTAACAGCCCTGATTGTCCTGGAACTCACTCTGTAGACCAGGTTGACCTTGAACTCACAGAGATCTTCTCATCTCTGCCTCCTGAGTGTGGGCCATCATGCCTGGTGCTAGTTAAGTTTACTATGGACGCAATGTAAACTGAAAACATCTGTGAAGAGGGAACCTCTGTTGCAGAATTGCCTCCATCAGATGGCCTGAGGACATGTCTGTACAGTACTTTCTTGGTTGCTGTAGGAGGACTCAATCTAGTCCACCTCATCCTACCACAGTCCCTCAGTAGGGAAGAGGGCTTGGTCTCTATAAGAAAAGTAGCAGGTCAAGCCAGAGGGATCAAGGCAGGAAGTACCATTCCACTATGGTCTCTGCTTCTAGGAGCCTGTCTTGACTTCCTTAAGTGATGAACTGTTACCTGGAAGTGTAAGATAAAATATATCTTTTCCTCTACAAGTTAACTTTTGGTTACCATGTGTTACTACAACCACAAAAACCAAACTAGGACAGGAGTCCAGGGTGCTTATACTAAGAGGTGCAATGTATCCTTTAATAGGTGTGGGTTAATGATCCATCCTTACGTCACTGTGGACACTTTCCAAATAAGGACATAGTGAGTTACCTGCAGTGAGCTTTTGCATAAAAACAAGTTAGATATGATAGCCAAGCCCAGTTGTGTGTCATGGTTCACAACTGTATCCCATTGTGATCTGCCATGAACACAAGAGATTGACCAACTCTTGGACTTTTAGCATCCAAAACTGGAAGCTAAAAAAATTTCTAGTCTGCATAAACTTACTCTGTCTTGGGTATTTCATTAATGAAAAATGTATTAATATACCTGGCTATTTGTCTAGTGTTCATTTAAGAATCCTACTGGCTACTCACCTGCTGATAGCACTGGGAAGATG
This sequence comes from Arvicanthis niloticus, assembly GCF_011762505.2. Classification (NCBI taxonomy): domain Eukaryota; kingdom Metazoa; phylum Chordata; class Mammalia; order Rodentia; family Muridae; genus Arvicanthis; species Arvicanthis niloticus. The sequence continues at coordinate 96,206,103 of NC_047660.1, read as the reverse complement.
GTGGGAATGAGACATGCCAGTGGGTGCACAGTAAGCTCTTGTTTCCAGGGTTGCCAGTTACACAGAGTATCATGGAGATTAAAAAAATATATGTGAATAGTTCACAAAATAGATACAAGAAAAGAGATGCTGTCAGCTCCATCGTGATGCATTCCCCTTATGCATGAGGCTACAATGAAGATAGATGCCTCAGCATTAACCCAGAGCCAATTCTGTCCCAAAAGCCTGTGAAGTAAATCATGGTAAAACGGAACGATTTGTGCCATGAGTAATTCATTTATAGCAACAAAACAGAGGGCTTAACTGGAGGTAATAAAATGCCAAAATTGCAATGCCACGGAAAGACATAGAAACAGGCAGAAGATCCTCCTGTAATCTGTTCTGACTGGAAAGACATGGTGGAATGCAGAGGCAGATCTTGTCCTTTAAGCTTGTCTGGTTTCTCAGGAACAGACTGGAGAGTAAAGCAATCCCAAGACCCCTCCTAGAATTCCCATCCGCAGAGGAGGGCATGCCATGATGTCACCCCATCTGTCTTCTTTCCTCACCAAACTACCTTTGAAGCAGAATGACCTGGAATGACTGCCCCTGCACCTCCCAGAGGAAGTGAGAATCCTGTGGGCGGAAATGAGGAAAGAACTGGAAGTCTTCATGTGCTCGCTTCCGGCGGTGGTTCCCACACTATTGGTATCTGTGCTAGGAACTGAACTCCTGTAATTTAACCCTGTTAAGAGTGCACATCTGAGAGACTCTACAATGGAACCCTTGCACAGCCTTGCTGAACCATACTTAGGGAAATGAGGAGCCCAGGTTACTCTACCTCTGGCCTTCTTGAGGCAAAGCCTCAGAAATCAGAGTGGGCAGGTACTAAGGAAAAACTCACATCAATGTTGGGACAATGGAAAGCTGGCAAAGTTCTGGTCAGGAGGCATGCTAGTATCTATCTATCAAAACTGACTGCACGTCAGGAAGCCACCGCACCACAGCTTAGCCATGTCCCTATCCATTGTGGGAAAAATGGGATGAGCAGTAGGCTAGTCTTCAGAACTTCCACTTCAGCTGGCTGAGCTGTAAAATAGGGAATGTCGTCCTTACCTGTGGCTTGCAGCTCTATAAGGGGTCATGGTGATGAAAAAAATTCCATGTAGAAAAATCCGGCGGCGATATGTTTCTGAAGCACAGCCAAACATTAGGCAGAGCCGAGGGAATCCTATGGAAGAAGTGGGAGGAGGTTTTGGAAGAGACACAGAGGTCAAGAACCCCACAAGAGAACCTGCAGAATCGACTAAGTGGGGCCTAGAGGGGCTCACAGAGACTGAATCACCAACCAAAGAGCATGCATGGGACAGACCTAGGCCCCCTACACATATGTAACAGATATGTAGCTTGGTCTTCACTCGGGACTCTTAGCAACTGGAGCAAGAGCTGTCTCTGACTGTTGTCTGCTTTTAGATCCCTTTCCCTCGTCCTACTGCAACTTGATATGCCAAGGTGGGTTGATAGCCATGGAGGCCTCCCCTTCTTTAAAGATCATGGAGGGAGGAGAGGTGAGAGGGAGGGACTGAGAGGAGAGGAAGGAGGGGGAGTTTCAGTCTGGATGTAAAGTAAATAAATAAATTAATTTAAAAAAAGAGAAAAGAAAAAAAAAAAACCAGAAAAACGACAATTCAAAATCAAATGTGCATTGAATCCAGGAGGTGTCTGGGAATTCTCTCTTGGATGGTAATGTATGACTTCACTGCAGCCTTTGCTTTGAAGATGCAACATGCACCCTTTGCCCCGAGCACGCAGCCATCCTATTTAACATCAATAAAGAAAGGCTACCCACACACCTCAGTTCAGATTTGAACCTGGCATGTTGTAAATTTCACAGGCTTTTCTCTAACCTTGCATTTTGTTCTCTGCTTTTATAGAAACAGAATGATTTAATTATGGGAAAGACTTTCAGTGTTTTTTTCTGCCACAATTCTTCAGTGTGTGTCAGATTACTGTATCCTTGGAATTAAAAATACTCGATTTTAAAGATTCTTGTTTGAATTGCTGAGCTGAATTTCATTAAAAAGAAAGTTATGAAGTGAACTATGGCTTGGGATTAAGATAGGTTTTCCAAAAAATTGCCTGCAATGGCATTCTAAACATATTTATGGTACATATTTTTACATGAGGTGGTAGTGTCACTATTGATTATAAAATCAAGCATTGTCTCTGAAAAATGTTGAAGATACTGTATGTCTTACAGTGTTATTAAGTATTCAGAAAAGAGAATTGTAAAAGCCAACAAGCACTACCATTTTGTTAGCCTGTGGATTTGCATTCTTTGTAAATAAATGGTAAAATTATATGTGTACCAGAGAATTGTTGTGGAATAAATTCATGGTTTACAATCAGCAAATGTTTGTTCTTTGTGTCTATTTTGTATAACCATACACACAGGGTTATATAAAAACTTCTCAGGTCTTGGGGGGGGGCAGGATGTGAGTCCTGATTGAAATTAAAAGCTGTAGGATCCCTTCAACTCTGAAAAAGAATCGTTTAGTGCAGTGATCTTGTCTAGAACTCAGACCTCAAAGTTCCTATCTACTTACTAGTAAATTCTGCTGTGGGAAAGACATTTCCAAAGTCATGTGCACTAATTTCAGCAGCTGTTCATCCTGCAGCTCAAACATAGAGACCTTGACCTCCTGAGGTGGCTGACCTGTCTGAAATGAGGCTGATGGCTGCTTTGCTATCTGATGCTCCATAATCTTTGGCATGCTGTTCAAATAGCTGTGAGTACAGGTTCTGGGCAGTTTACTGAGAGTCTTTATAGCAAACTTGGCTCCTACCAGTGGACTATCACTCTGAAAATATTCTGCGAACAATTAAACACCCAGTAACCCCTCATTAAATGATGGTTTTATTTAACCTTACTGTGCTCTTTCTGAGTATAAAAATGAAGAAGAAATGGATTTCAACACACAGAGCACTTCTGCTTTTGCCTTGCACTTTGTGGAGGGTGGGCAGTGGGGAATATCTATAGCATCTTGGTACAGACTTTGGGATGGAGGATCTTGCCTAACACCTCCCTCTCACCCCTCACACTTCAAAGTAGTCTGAATTCCCAGGGCTGTCAGAGAAAAGGGAGGCGTGGGAGGGAACTAAGGACTTGCTGGAAACATCCCCAACTTAAGTGGCAAATGTGTGAGTTGCACTAACCCTGCTTCAACATCGAGGGGGAAACAGAAGAAGTGGGTGATCAGCTAGAGCTGTAATTCTCATTTTGTCTGATTTCTCGGTGGTAAGATTTTCCAGAGCAGACCTAAATTAATTTATAATGAAGTATGCCTGGGAAAGAGGTGCTGAGACAAATGCACACAGTTACGCAGAGTTATAAAATGGATCCAAACGAGAAAGACCCAAGTTAATATACTGGAAAGACATTCTCGATGACATCCTTATTTCCTGTAAATGACACCATTTATCCAATGGCAGCTTTGTTTTCTTTTCCTATTCTGTGTTTGCTTTCTGCATTTTCCCTAGCCATTGGAGGAATGAATAATGTTGACAGAGAGAAGCTCGGGGATAGATCCTTCTCCCCTTCCCCCTTAACATTGGAATCATTGCTTCATTTTGCTTGCCCTTCGTTCTGGAAGATTATTTGTTACAGTTGTTTTCTGATTGATTGTTGTGTTGATAAAAGTTTGGAAAGAGCACAGCTAAATTCTAGTTTCATGCCATTCCTTTGGATCCTTGTATTGAGAGTTGTGTTGCACACTGAGCTATGCAGTGTCATGAGCCAGACTGTATATCTTCCTGTCACTTACTGATGTGTGGTTACATGTTCAAAACAGAGATGACAGTGGGAACTACCTACTAGGGGTATTTAGCAGCAAAACAGTTTTATGGTTGGGAAGCATTTAGTGCCCTGCCCAATACATGCTAAATTTTCGCTGAATAATTCATGTAACCAAGCTAGATGGGGTGCCACACACCTGTAATCACAACACACTGGAGGCTGAGGTGGAAGGATCATGGATTTGAGTTTGGCCTATCTTACAAAGTGAGACACTACCTCAAATAAATAAATGAATAAACAGACCTTCCCTTATGCAACCAAGATCTGGTCTAAAGCATTATTCAGACATGCTTGTAGCTGTATCATCAGCTGGATGTGATGACATATACCTCGAGTTCGGCTACCTGGGAGGTTGAGGTGAGAGGGTTGCTTGAGCCTAGGAACTCGAAGATCATAAGGCCTACAAATTGCTTCAAACAAACTTTCTTTAAACTAGAAATAGTATTGGGGCTGTTTTCACTTTATCAATATCACTTGAAATAGCAGGGCCCATGATACTTGCTGAGCCATCCGACTTGTTCAGTTGCCCTTTTGGTTATGGATGCAGCTGTGATACATATGGATGGAGCTATTTCTTTTCTCTGTTACATGCTGTTCTATACTTAAACAAATATTTTCATATATCTTTGATATAATGCATGTTGCCAAGTGAAGGGTGGACTTCCCTGGTTCCTTCTGCTCTGTTCTCCTTGTGGGCTTCTTGTCCCTTTGTTCTGCTTTCCTGTTGCCCAGTAACCAATCTCCCTCATACTTGTGAGACTGAAACAATGCTAACTGTTATATTTCCTGGTTTTTGTGAGTCAGAAATTTAGGGAGAGCTCAACCAAGCAGGTCTGGATCCTAGTCTTGTGCACTGGCAATTAGATGGTGGCTGGAACCGGGAAGGTGGGGTTACCCAGGCATTTGTCGAACCCTCTGTAGCCTTGGGACTTCTCTATGAGCTCTTCTCATGGCTGGGGAAAGGTTTCCCTCACAGAACACTCAGGTGCAAGAAATGTGTACAGGGAAGTTCAGGGTGCCCACTTGTATGTTCCAGGTAACAGAGCAGAAAGCATCGTTTTGTTTTGGGACTGTAAGAACTTGTCATGGTTTATCCCCTTGAAAAGTATGCTGACATTTGACTGCTCCTGTGGTAGGGTGGGAAGGTGGTGTTTTCAAGAGGTAATTACGTTAAGGAGGATTAATGCCTTTTCTCAGGACTGGATTAGTTATCTCAAGAGTGGGCCATTAATAAGCTAGGCTGCCTTGTGACCTCTATACTTCCTTATGCCTGCTCACCTTCTGCCTTTTCTAAAGCCAGTTATGATGCATAGTGCGGCCTATGTAGGATGCATCACGCAGACCATGACACCTTTCTTTATAAGCCACTCTATCACTCTAGTCTACCGAAGCAATAAAGAAAGGAACCAAGACAGAGGTGTTTTGTCTGTCACTCTTAGTTAGCTGAAGTCACAAAACCTAGCTCACCTTCAGAAGTGTCCATCTTCCTCATTTTAAAAAATACCTTTCCTAATTCTTTGAGAGTCCCATTGTATTTTAACCATTTCCAGTTCTCCCCCACATCTCTTTCCAGGTCCATTCCAAATGCAAACTTTGTGTCCTCGTTTGTTTTTCTTTTAAAAAATCTACGGATTCCCATCAATGCTTCCTATACACGTTGAAGTGTGTCGCCATCCACTGGAGCATGTTAGACTTACGAGGGGCCACACCCTTAAAGAAAGCTAACTTTCTCCTTCATGGACGCTAATACCAATAGCTTCCCAGCAATGGAGGGAACTTGGTGTCCAGCTCTACCCTCCATGTCTGGATTTTAGCTAGCTTGAGCTTACTTAAGTCTTGCTGTTACAAGCACTGTGAGTTCATATGTTTAACTTCCCTGCTGTGTCTGAAAATCATTGTAGTAATCTACTGCCTTTGGCTCTTACTAGCTTTCCACCCCCTCTTTCGCAGTGGTATCTGAGCTGTGGGAGGAGGGTGTGGGTGATAACCATGTTCCACTTATTCTCTGTACCGTGATCAACTGTAGATCTCTAGCTCAATTGCCATACTGCAAAGAGAAGTATCTGTGTTGAGGTTTGAGAGATGCACTAATCTATATGACTTCCTAAGAAGTCCTTCGGAGTTGGGTGGATACAGCTAATCCCATTAGTGGCATAATAATTGTAGGCTCTCTTTAGTAGGCTCATAACCTGTCTAGCTCTAGGTTCTTGGCCATGATAGCTATATTAGATTTGAGTTTTATCTTGTAGAGCAGTCCTTAAGGTCAATAAGAAAGGTTACTTCTAAAATATTCCTGCCACCATTTCACTAGTAGGCTTAGCTTGCCAGGCAAGTCATTCTATCTTGAAGGGCTTACAGTTGAATAAGATAGGTGATCCGTTTCTTCTCTGATGGTATGCATAACACCTTTCAGCTAGCCAGTTTTAATAGGCTTCCTGGTCAGTACCAGCTTAAATTTTTGTGTTCTATGACTAAAGTATGTGGTGTTTTATGGCCACAGCCTGCTATATTTAGGTATCTATAGGATTTCACTGGCCAACAACTCCAACAGAGATAACCCTTCTTTGGTACTGGACTTTTTATCTGTTAGCCTGTGGTGTCTAGTAGGGGCACTGCTGATCATCATAGGTCAACTCCATTGGACTCTTTTAATACAAATACATGTTAATATTTTTGGGAGCTTCTGAAGTAGATTTTCGTCTTGGGAGCTTCTGAAGTAGATTTTCATCTGACTTTCCAGGTCTTTAGAATAATATCTCACTCCTTCAGCCTATCTATCTCCTTTTAATGCTTCCTTTTCTTTTATTCCTCTTCCTCCTTGACATAACTGCATTCTTTGAAAGCAAAGGGCCATGGAGAGGGGAGATTTCATCTCTTGAAGAAAGAATTGGCCATGATTGGGAAATATTAATCCACCATACATATCTACCACATATTCTTCAGTTTCCTTGTAATAATTTACTATGTTCTGGAAGAATGAGCAGGGAAAATAGAGACCCTTAGTAAAGTGATACTTGTTTACCTAATTCAGAGTGAATGCTTGTTTGTCTTCTGGGATGCCATGCTAAGCCACTCTCCACAGCACAGTCTCCCTCTTCTGAGTAAGAAAATAACTCATACTGGAATGTGCTTTGTGTTTCACAAAGTACAATACCAGAGGAATTGTTTTGTGTTGTGCTGTTGTGTCTTTCTTCTACCCATGAGAATTCTGTGCTATAAATCTGTCTCTGTCTATCTCTGTCTGTCTGTCTCTGTGTATGTGTGTTGTGTATATATAAGTGCACATGACATATATATGTGCATATGGAAACCAAAATTTGACATTTCTTCCTCCATTGTTTTCAATCTTATTTTTAATATTTATTTTATGTTTATTTACATGTATGCATGTCCTCTGCAAGAGCAGCAACTGTTTTTAACTGATGAACCAGCTCTTCACCTTAGTTTTTGAGTCAGGATCTCTCACCTCACCTTTCACTCACTAATTTGGCTAGAGTAGAAAACAAGTAAACCCCAGGGATCCTTGTCTCTTTGTCTGCCTTCTGTTTGCATCAAAAGTATGTGTCACCATGGTTTACTTTTTAGGTGGTTGCTGTAGATCCAAACCTGGGTCCTTACAGTTGTTTGGCAAGCCTTTTATCAACTGAGCCATCTGACTGACCTTGTATTATAAATCCAGATATTCCTTCCTGTGATACTTCGTCTTGGCCTTGAGGCCCAAAATACTTCTGTTTGTATATCTGTTGGATGAATTTATGCAAGAAAATAAAACTAAAAGCAAGGAGTAGGGAATAATGGGGGAAATATCATAATTAACTAAGAAAAACTAGGATTTCAAATGCCTTCTTTTAAAACTGATGTGGGTTCAGATGGATGTTTTAGCGGATAGAGTTTCAGTCACAGACTTGCTTCTCTTCTCCAAGATAGTATTCATCAGCAGTACCTGCTATTTACTCTGAGAGTCCCTTGAGCTGTGCTGCCTTCTACACTCCTCAGACCAGTTAAGAGCAAGTTGTTGACAGACCACAGTGTAAATTAAAGGGCTGGGATGCATCATTAGACATATGGTCTCCCAGGAACTGAGACTTTCCTGTAGTAGGTGGAATTTGTAACACTCTGGCCTCTAGGACCATATGGTTGTATTAGAGATGCCAGCAGAATAAATGCTTGATTTTTAGAGTAAGATTCCCTTTTCTGGTCTTCCTCTATAGCCGCAAGGAGGATTTTTGCTTCAAAATTGAAAAAAAGAAAACCAACATAAGTAATCAGTCCAAAGCACCCACTTGTTAGTGATAATGTTAGCCTAGTCATGAGATTGGTTAATCAAGGACCATCCTTCATTAGGAAAAGTGACAATAGGCTTATCTTTGAGGTGGGAGAGGGAAGTGACCTGTACCTCAGGATTCCAGATCGGCTACAGATGAATAATCAGGGCTTATTCCCGACTTAAGAGAGCAACTTACAAGGTGGCTTAAGAGTCCCGAAGTCTTCCTTTTAACAAAAATGAAAGAAGAAATTGTGCTTTTCAATGAACAGTTGGAAAGTTAAAAATTTAAAATTTAAAAAACTTAAAACCAAGATTATTTAGAGCATCATTAAAAAAATGAATACTTAGGAAACATTTCACAAAATGCTTAAGATCTATATACCACAAAGTATAAAACATTGGTGGCAGAAGTTTAAAAAAATAAAAAAGGAGATGTAGGGAGATGTAGATACTGTTCCATGAGTCCGAGGACTTAGCACTATTAAAATGTGAATTTCCCCCAAAGAATCCTAATCAAAATCTCAATAATTTGTTTTTAAAAAAATATTCTAAAATTACGTTTATGTTTGTGCATATGCATGTGTGTGTGTGTGTGTTTCAGAGGGCAACTTGCCAGGAGTGTGTTTTCTTCTTCTACTGTGTAGGTCTTAGGGATCCAACTCAGGTCTTCAGGCTTCCCAGCAGACACCATCTTGCCTCACTGTTTTTTTAAAAATTGCCTACATTATTTTGAAAATGAGAATTAGAGAAGAAACAATGGCACTACTTGATGTTGAAAATTATTTTAAAGCTACAGTAATTACAATGGTTTAGTGCTATTGCCAAAAGAGATACACAGATCAATGAAACAAATAGAGAGTCCAGAAATAGATTTAAATGTATTTACTTAATAGATTTTTAACAAAGACATTATCTTAAATGGTCTCCAACAATTGTATATTCATGTATGCCAACAGGTATTCCATTCCATAACTCATGTCACATATAAAAATTTACTTAAAGTAAACCACAGATTTATATGTGAAATCAAATAGCATTACATTTCTGCAAGAAATCAGTAAAGAAACCTTTATGACCTGGAGCTAGACAAAATTATATATAATAGCAATATCATAATCATAAGAAAATCAAGAACTCAGTCATCAATAAAATAAAAATCTGGTCTTTCGGACTTATTGGTATGAGTAATATGGGATAAACCACAGATTAGAAGAAAACATTTGCAAATCATGCATATTAGAAAAGATTCAAATCTAATATACATAAGAAATTCATAAAACAAATAAGTAAAAAAATGATCCAGTAGAATAATGGCTAAGAATATAAACAGAGGCTTCTCTACAGGAGACACAGATACCTGAGAAGTACAGAAAATAGGCTCCGTGTTATTTTTCCTGCATTTTTAATGTTGTTATTTTTTATATAAATGCAGAGTACAACCTGGAGTGAGTGCCACATGTCCATCAGCATGGCTACATTTTGACAAGATTGATTTACCAAATGTTGGTGGACATATGAAATGGAAACTCTGATATATTTTTCATGGAAATGTAAAATGATACAGTTGCCTTGTAAGATAGTTTGTTTGTTTCCTAAAAATTTAAATACATATTTTCTCTGCAATTCATTTCCTTTACTACTAGGTAGCTGCTCCATCAAAAATGAAAGCATATGTCTACACCGAGACTTGAACAAAAATATTCATTGTGTTTTGTTCTTTTTAAAATGCAGCTTTATTTTACATATACAGTTGTTTTGTTTGAAAGTTTATATGTGTACTATGTATTTGCAGAAGATAGAAGAGGCCATTAGATTCTCTGGCACTGTCCTTACAGTGGTTATGAACCACCAAGTGGATCATGGGAACTGATCTTGGTTCTTCTGAAGAAGCAGCAAGTGTTTTTAACCACCAATCCATCCCAACGGCCCTTATACTTCATTTTTGTAGATGGAACCTGAAAATAATCTAAGAATCTACCAGCTGGTAAATGGATAAATAGAGTCTGGTACATTCTTACTATGGGATACGAAACAGCAATAAACGTAAGAGACTGTGATAAACACATTATCATTGGCTCTAAATAGAGATATAGGAAAGAGATAAATATAGAAGGATGGAAGGTTAAAAACACCTACTAATAGGTGTAAGTCTCTTTATAAATATACATCGTAATTTAAATGAAACGTCCTCGTCTGGGTTGATAATGTTCTCTCCAAAAGCCAAAGATCATTTTAAAAACAAAACAAAACAAAAACAAAAACAAAAACAAAAACAGGCACATGAAGCCCTTTTTAAGTCCTTGGTGAAGACTGTTCAAGAGACTCTTGGAAGATTACAGGCTCTTGCTAAGACCTAGGTTGCCCCCGAGAAGTGGGTGTCAAGTCCTTATTGCTGAGGACATCATGCAGTTCAGACACTAGGTCAGCGCTCCTGAGCTGGAACTTAACTGAATGTCTCTTCCCTGAGGAACAGCTTTCATGGTACTAGATGGCACCACACAGGCCTTCAAAAGAGGGAAGCAACCAATAGTTCTAGCCAGCTGTGATACCTGTGGAATAGAGTGACCAGCATGGCCGGATAACCTTACCAGTTCAGCAAAGACCTGCATGGCAGGATAACTCTAAGCTTTACCTACGTCATTTCTCCCTTACTCTTCCTCCTGAAACCCTTCCACATACCCCCTTCTTATTCTCTTTCAAATGCATACCTCTTTCTCATCAATTGTTGCTATGCACACACACATAATTCTAAGTACATAGATATACCCTGCTCAATTTGTATAGCATGACTTTTTTGTTTGTATGTTTTCAGGCTAATCTTTTGGTGTTGGATAACCAATTGGTGTGCACTTCCCTGGGGAAAGACTATTTTCCCACTCTCAGCATTCCTTAGTTGCCTGTCGTTATTAGTAATTACTAGGTTACTCTAATATAAACTCTAAGGTAAGTAAGTGGTGGCAAACATATCTTGGTGGTAACCAACAGATTTCTAATTGGATTTAATTCCCACACAATAAGATAATCCTCCCTGGTACTGGAAACCTAGCCAACTACCCACAGCTAGTGAAGTCATGGATCTTAGAGGAGAAACGACAACTCTTACTTCGCTAAACAAGCATAATCCCTAATTACATCCTAAATATTTGATTCTATACCCACAGATTAGTGTAGGTTGTACCCCTTATCAAAGAGACTTCTCTCCACAACAGATGGAGACCATTTTAGAAAACCATAGCCAGAGAAAATTCAGATCTGTGGAGACAAGGCCCCAAAGATGTATTTACAAAACAACTCCAGTACCTAAGGCATAGGGAACATTATAGAAGAGGGGGCAGGAAGATTCTAAGAGCCAGAGGATCAGAGAGTTTGCTATGAGGCTGTGTCTCCTAATAATGTCAAAAGCTACACCTATAAAATCTGACCAGTGTAACTGGAAACATGAGCTTAAGAAAGACAATAAAGATAAACATGCTGATGTTAGATGTGGTAGGTGGGTGGTGGGATGTGGTACGGTATGAGTGTGTGTGTGTGTGTGTGTGTGTGTGTGTGTAACAATTAAAGAAAAAGAGGCCATACATTTGTTAGAGAAAAAGGAGGGGGTATATGGGAGGGTTTTGGAGAGGAAAGGTAAGGGGGAAATGATGTATGAGAAAACAGTCAAAAGGGATACACCCTGTATGATTCCTCTTATTAAAAATCTAGTAGTCAATGTAAGATACTCTATAGTGATAACTGGTCAGTAGTTGGTTGGGGACAGTGGATAGGTTGGGAAGGGGTAAATGAATGTATTAAAAAGTAGTTCAGAAAACCTAGAGGGTGACAGAGTTGTCCTCTTCTTCAACTGTGGTGACTGATTAGCATATAAATACATGCCAAAGCACAGGGAACTGTGAATTTCAAACATTTCTGTTGTATCTCAGAGAAGCTATGAAAAGAAGAGAGAGGAAGAAGAAGGAAGGAAAGAAGAAAAGAAGGAAGAAAAAATGGAAGAAAAGAAGGAAGGAATTAGCCACAGAAGCAAAAACTTCCCTGGGGCATGTCTCTTGCAGAGCATATAGTCAGAAAGTGAAGGCTTCTGGAATTTGTCTCTTTTTAGCTCTTGGTTTTTCTTTCTTTCTATTTATTTTCATCCATGACTGGTTCCCTTCTGGTGACAAGATGGCTGCTAAGTTTATAACCAGGAGAAGAGAGGTTTTTTTTTGTTTGTTTGCTTGCTTCTTTTTTCCCCCTAGTGGCTGTAATGAAATACATGTCTAATGTTGACTTTACTGATCTGGTATAGCATATGTGGAACTAGACAGTGCTGATAGCCTGACTTGGCTACACGTCTATTCCTCAGGGAGAATTGAAGGAGTACGGTCTATTGATTCATACCACAGGGACTGAGGTTTAGAGAGATGTTCTATCCAAAAGACACATGTAAGTCCAAAGAAAGGATGGATGCAGGATGAGCAATGACATCAGGTCACCATCACTTTGCACTCACTATAAGGAAAGGGCAGGGCAGCTCATAGACATAATGGTGTGCCATCTCGTTCACATCTTTGTTCTAAGAGGCAGTAGCCTTAGAGTGTCCAAAGGTGACCCTGCTTTTCATGCATGTATGCCTTGCTTGTTCTGAATGCTTAATCTAACAGGTCTGGTTAGACAGGTTTGTAATTCCAACCATTAGGAGACTAAGATAGTAGAAGGACGATTTAAAGTCTACGTGGACTACAAAGCCAGTTCAAGGCCAGCCCAGTTGTCTTAGCAAGATTCTGCATCAAAGTAAAAATTAAATTAAATTAAATTAAAAGTTTTGGAAACACAGCTCAGTGGAGAAGTGCCTTTATAGCCTGCACAAGGTCCTGGGTACCATTCCAAGTACCAGAAAAAGAAAGAAAATCAGGAAGAAGAAATGGAAAGAAAAGAAAACAAGAGCAACAGAGCAGAAGAAAGGAAGGAAGGAAGGCAGGCAAGAAAACCCCCCTAATCCTCAGGGTTTTGTCTTCCAGCTTTCCAGGAGCTACTGTTTAATGAGACTCCGGGTGTGTCCAAGGAATGTGATACACATTTACACTAATACTAATTTCAGGAATGATTTTTTTATGAGAGGACCAGAGTTCCATAATCCTACAGTTCCAAACCAGAGTACAGGAGCACAGCGGCTAAAGCGTGAATGCTGAAGTCAGAGAACTCAAGGTGAAAAGCTCAGCTCTCTTACTTTTCTTGAGTGTGTAGGTTTGTCTGTGTGCCTGTTTGCTCAGTTACAAAACGGGATGGTCCTAGCAGCTGTACAATAGCATTCCTTGAGTCAATTCCTATAAAGTCTCCTAGATTACTTATTCTGCTCCTCACCATGTATGGCACAACAGATGTTTATGTCAGGGATGGTACCTGTGCTACAATTTGGGAAGTAGGAGGCTTGTACTCAAAAATGTTTTTTGAAGTGCTGTGAGATTTGAGGGTCTAATGCCTTTTCATACCTTTGATATAAAGAAGTTTAATTTTATTCTGGTTTTTAAAGGTTTTGATATAGCTAGGTATGGTGGTTGTCTTAGTATTTTACTGCTGTGAGCAGACACTATGACCAAGGCAACTCTTATAAAGACAACATTTAATTGGGGCTGACTTACGGGTTCAGAGGTTCAGTCTAATATCATCAAGTTGTGAATATGGCAGCATCCAGGCAGGCATGGTGCAGGAGGAGCTGAGAGTTCCACATCTTCATCTGAAGGCTTCTAAGAGAAGACTAGCTTCCAGGCATCTCGGAAGAGGGTCTTACAGGCCACACCCATACTGACACACCTACTCCAACAAGCCACACATACTCCAAGAAGGTCACACATCCTAATAGTTCTGCTCCCTTGACCAAACATTCTAACCACCACAGTGGTGAATATCTTCAATTCCTGAATTTGGGAGGTAGAGACAAGCAGATCTCTGGGTTTAAGGGCAGCCACAACTATATAGTAAAATCCTGTCTTAAGTAAAGCTTTTCCACAGAGACTTACACTTGAGAATCCCACTGATGCAGAATTCTACAGCTGGTGAAAACTCTCTGGGAACTGCCACATCAAACACGGAAGCCCTCAATGTGCTATTGCGTTATTGCTCTGCATGGGGAAGACAAGCCACAGGAGCAACATGCTCCCTCTCCCTGTACCTCTGACAAGTTACCAGGTGGGTCTACAGAATCTACAAGAGACATGCCTTGGCTTATTGAAATGAAGCAGGAAGACATCACCAGTAATTCCAGCAACCATTTGGTGATGTGGTACACTGCTGTCCCTAGAGAAGGCTTGGTAAAAGCTGGGGGCTGTCAGACTCCACCGAGAAGATTCCACCAAGAACAGTCACTGGTAAGACTGTCTTCAAATTCAAAGCTTCCATGAGCCTACATAACACAATGTGCTGCACCTCATTGAAGTTTTGGTGAAATCTTATCCCTGTAATAGTTGATAGGAGTCTGCCTTAGAAGACTGCAGTGTAGGACAGTTTCATTTTGAACTGCAATTGGAGATGTACAGGGAATATTTGAGATCAGTCCAAAACTTGCTCATTACCCTTCACCCAGTTTCTCTAAAGTTGACGAATCACATAACCAGGGAGATGATCACAACCAAGAAATTAACACTGGGAGGATATGGTTGCCTAAATTAGAGTCCTCATTTGAATTTCATCAGTTTGTGTCCTAAAGTCTTTCCTCCAACAGTGATTAATCTGGTTATTATCGCCAGTATATTTAGGTATTTGATCACGCCTGACCCAAAATATATGAGATAGTTAAAGATTTATTAGCACATACCCATGTGAGAAACTCATTTCCCGATAAGATTGTACCCTGCTATCCAAAATCACAGATGGAGAGTCTGGGTATAATCTTAGCTGCTGCAATCCATGCTTCTTTCTGTTGAGGGATCTCCTAGTGATTGCTTCTGCAGGCCAGTCTTGGGACGGAAATGCTGATGTGGACCTGGCACATGTATGTATCAGGCACTATTAAAAAAAATGACACACTTCTCATCACCTAGAATCTGTCTGTTAAATGGGAAAGGGGGGGGTGTATTGGTTGGTTTTATATCAACTTGACACAAACTAAAGTTATCAGAAAGGAGAGAATCTTAATTAAGGAAATGCTTCTGTAAGATCCAGCTTTCAGGGCATTTTCTTAATTAGTGATCAGTGGGGGAGGGCCCAGCTCAATTTGAGTGGTGGCATCCCTGAGCTGGTGTGGTCCTGGGTTCTACAAGAAAGCAGGCTGAGCAAGTCATGTGAAGCAAGCCAGTAAGCGGCACCCATTCATGGCCTCTGCAACAGCTCTGGCCTCTGGGTTCTAGCCCTGTTTGTGCTTCTCCACTGACTTCCTTCAATGATCTAGAAACATAAGCCAAATAAACCTTTTCCTCCCCAACTTGCTTTTTAGTAATGGTGTTTCACTGCAGCAATAGAAACCCTGACTAACACAAGCGGTAAACAGAGTGTTGGATACATGGTGAGGGGCATGGGAAGCAGATAGCAGAGTCATACAGATGCATGCTAGGGTAGAGATGGATGCTTCAGATCCGAGGTGGTGGTACCTCATCCTCACTGCTGTGTCGGAAGACTTTCTAGAGGAGATAAGCATGCCTCATCCAGAAGAACTGGATGCCTAGAATCAGTCCCTCTGATATCAATCCCAATCTAAAGAGCCATATTCTGAATAAAAACACAATATGAAATAGTTACCTTTAGAACACTTAGATGTGTGTGTACGTGTGTATGTAAAGCAGAGTCATGTAGTTGTGTTTATGTGGTTCTTTACTAATGGATCCCTTGTGTCAGCCTTTTCAGATCTACAGAACAGTGATCTGTTTGTTGCTGTGTGAAGAAAAACAGTAAAAGAGCAGATTTGGAAGTTGTGTTAAGACCAGAGATGACACCTTTGAACAACAACTTTGACCTTGCTTCCAGCATCATTTGGTGCTTACTAGCTGTGAGGACCTTGGTCAAGTCACTTAACCTCTTTGACTCTCTTTCTCCATCTGTCAAACAGGCAGCCATAACATCAATCTCGGGAAAAATATGGGAATGATTAGAAAAGATTAAGTGTGGTTGTGCAGTAAAGTATGGCTGTCACTCTGGAGTGGTGTGTGGTGCATGATGTGTGGTATGTGTGGGCAGGAAAGAGAGAGAGAGAGAGAGAGAGAGAGAGAGAGAGAGAGAGATCCTCAGTAGGAAATGGTGCAATCAAGGTACGCTAATTGTTGAAAGGTTTAATTAAGGTATTATTTTCAAAGCTGTCAGCAGGGTTTAGAGATAGCCACAAAAGATGGTGTATTAGCCATCTCTCTACTAATATTAAATTCTGGGGATAATATTTGAAGAGAAAGTTATGTTGGCTCATAGTTTTGAGGACTCTAGTGAGTCCATGGTCAGTTGCTCTGAGAATTTGGGGAAGCATATGATAAAGCAACATTCATTTCATGGCTGTGAGACCAAAGGGAAATAGGAAGACACCAGGGCCCCAAATCCCCTTGGAGGCCACATCTCTAGTGACTTGAAGATCCCTCATTAGACTTCTCTCTTAAAAGGTCTGTCACTTCCTAAGGGCACCATGGGGTAGGGATCAAGCCATGGGCTGTGAATGACATTTCTGTTCTAAACCACAGCAATCAATGTGATAGCTAAGGTCATATCATAAAGGGAGTTCTTCCCACAGGCAGACCAAAAGGGAGAAGGGAAGAAGCCTTTTGTGATCTGGGCTCTCCACTGATTGAGGGCATTGGATTGGTACTTGGTTTGTCTTTTAAATGAATATATGATGGGAATTTGTTGTTTTTCCAGCTAACTGTCATTCTCTTCTATTTTGGTAACGATACTTGCTTGTATGGCAGGGCTTTGGTCCCCCCCCCCCCATCTGCATTAGTTATCTAAATATTCACAGCCTGTATGTGGTAAGTGGGATTCTGTCCTGGGCAGATAAACTGGTGATCTAGGCTAAGGCAATTAGCTTCCCTCAGACACTGTGATTGATCTGTAACCGAGCACTAGGCTTAGTTAGAAGTCCTGAGTCTCTGTAGTTTGCTGCCTAGAGTGGCAGAGAAGGAGAAGGAGGTGCTGTTTCTATCCATCACAACTTTATAGTTAATGGACATTGTATTTCCAGTCGTATTATGTTGAGTTGTATTTTCTGTCATGCCAGAATGAATTTGGACCAAGGCAATGTCCCTATACAGAATGTCTTTTCCTCTAATACCAGTGTAAGTCTGAGTTTAAGGATAGGCCGTGACCATGGTAATTAGGGAACTTAAACAAATCCTACATGTTGTACTCCTTAAATGAGTAGTGTTAGTGAGATTCTGGTCTAATGTAAAGGCTGGTGACTTAGCCAGCAATGAGTGTAATGATGAGGTAGTTGAGATTTGTGTTTTAAAATATGCTCTTGTACAATTGTTTCTCTGTGAAACATGCAGAAATCTGAGGCTGGAGAACAGTATTGATGCCACACATCTGCTAAGTGACTATCTGGGCAGAAAATGACAATCGTACTGAAAGTTAAAATCCACCATTTGATTGCATTGACGAAATAGTAAAATTCCAATTGCTCTAATTCCCAATAGTTGGTTCACTCATAAGTTTTCTTAACAAAACGTGTGATTTGGGAATTACAGAGCTCTCTGTCAATCATTGATCAGCGGTTCCTGTTTGAACGTCTCTATTTTAATAGGATTCTGCCTGATTGAATTTTAGAAGGTGAGGGATGCTTTAGAAGAGAGGAATTTAAAATTGAGAATTGTGAATGGTAGCGCTTGACCTTATGTTTACCTAGAACTTAGAACTTAGTTTGTCCTAAAACACGGTGAAAGTTTTTTTTGTAATAGGTTTATTGGGGTGTGACTCAGATGCTGTGAAGTACTGCCCCCACAAGAATTTGGTCCATCAGTTTTTGGTATATTAAGCTGTGCAGCCATCACCACCGTCAAATTCTAGATAATTTCCATCTACAACCAAAGGACTCACATGTTCACTAGCAGTGCTCCTCTTCCTCTCACCTGGACTCTTTCTGTCTCGATGGATTTGCCTGTGTGGTGACCTCTGTGACAGAATTCTTGACCTAGTGACTGATTTCTTCTCTGGCCCAGTGTTTTTAGCATTTGTGTACAGAGTGAAGTAATTTCTTCTGCCTGAGCTTCAAAGAAGAACCAGGATCTGGATGTAGGTGAGCCATTAAACTCTCCGCATCTCTTCAAGCCTGCTTTATTCATTAGTCTTTACAGCATGAGAAGGGTGATTTCTTAGCCTGCACATCATGAGTGGTCCTTCCTCGCATCCTACCAGGCCTTGCTGCCACGTTCCCAGCTCCGCAAGGTCCCCACCAGGCTTCTGGTCCAGTTCCCACAGTGCTTCATCCAGACAAGGGCATTTACTCATGCTGTCTCCTCCATCTGTGTCTGTGTTTCCACTAAAACAGTTAAACCCAGGTTTCTTGTTCAGTTCAATTCAAGTGTCAGCTCCCAAAGTCTAGGTCAGGTTCCTTAATTACTTTTCTGCATAGCATTTATTCGATTTGTAATTATACCCCCATCACTGTGACTATTTTATTCATTTTTATATTCCCCAACTAGATCATAAACTTTCAGAGGATAGAGTTCACATCTGGGCAGGACATTGAAAAATATCCCATATATCCTAGCATGGGAAGCATCCCTTTCACCTCAGACAACTTGTAGAATATATTAGTGTAGTTTTCATGTTTAATGTATTTATTAATAGAATATTTTGAATTTGTGAACTGTGTCTATATTAGATTGACCTTTATCTGATTGGGCTGAGTAACAGAACTCACTGTTCTAATGTTGACCACACTGATCAATAGCAATGAGTGAGAGTCAGGCCAAGAGCAAAGGCAACAGGGAGTTAACAGAGATGTTCCCTCTCCCTGTTTGGATCAAATAACTCCCATTGCTCTTTTCTTCCCCCTGCTCCTTCCTCTTTCATTCTCTCCCTCCCCCTAAGGCAGAGGGAGCAGCTTTCAAATTAAATTACAGGCCTCTTTCCTTTCCAAATGGGAATCAGCACATAGTTGCTTTTTTTTTTTTTTTTTTTTTTAAAGCAACCCTACATTTTTATAGAACAATAAATGACATGATCTCATCTTTTTACAAGGTAATTATATTAGAAAAACTCTTAAAGGTTTTTACATGCAGTTGATTTAAATGCCTTTAAAAACATATGATAAACTCTGGCAGATTTGTTCTTACAAAGAATAAATGCTCTCCTGAGGGAGCACATGAAGTGTTCTGGGAATCCTTGCCTTCAGAAGTGTTATGGAAGGCTTAACTGACATTGAAGGTCAAGGCTGTGCTGTGGGCAGTCCCATTCTTCAATACCTTCCCAGCTCTGCCCTTTTCTCTAGCCAGAGGACATCTGACAGCATTTGGAGACCTTCTGTTGCCATATAGAGGAGGTGAGAGGCTGCTGACATCTGGCAGGTAGGAGTTGGGGGTGACACTAAGTGCTCTGGAGTACACAGGACCTCTTTACTCTGAAAGAAAATCCAGCACAGATGTCAGAGGTGCCAAGACTAAGAAACTCTGATCTATACAAAATATGATCATGACTATAGTATTAATTCACAACTAAATGGCCACTTCTTTGTTAATGAACAGTTTGCAGGGATTCTAGAATAATAAACTATGCTTGCCTTTGAACACTATCTTTAGCTTTCTGGCACCTGACTTGGGTAGCCATTGAACATATAAGTTTCAAAATTCATGTATCTGGGTCCAGAAAGATGTCTCAGTGGGTAAGGAAGCTTGTCATCAACCTGAGTCCAATCCCTTGAACCTACTTGGTGGAATATATATCCATACACTATAACTAACTAACTAGCTAGCTAGCTAGCTAACTAACTAACTAACTAACTAACTAAATGTTATGATTCTGTTCCCTCAGTAACTGAAGCTAGTTTCTCCCTATCTTGGCACTGAAAGATTAAAATTGAGGGGTTACAGGTATCTGGGTTCCTCCCTAGTACACCTCTTCTACACTGGGTTGCAGAAGGCTTGGGACTTGGAACTTGTGCTCACAAGATCTACCCAAGAAATTGTTTATTGATAACTGTGCACAGGTATAGGTCCAGGCACCCAGGAGGACATATAGAAATTTTCCTTCTTGTAAAAAATAATTAATATATAAAAATATTTTTTTCTTCACCATCAGAAAATATTTTATTCCAGGAATCATTGTACACAAATGGACCCACTTCAGTGTTCCACACAATGTTACAATCAAATGAAGATACTTTACCTTACTATTTCTGATTACTACTACTAATCTGCCCACTTTATATATGTACGATGCAATAAAGAAAAAAACTGTTATGATTGTGAGGTGGCTTATTGCTTAAAGCACTTTCTGAGCAACCATAAAGCAGCACATAAAAGGTTGACATCTTATAAACCCATCTCTGAGACCAGAGACAGGCAAATCCAAGGCCACTCACTAGTCAGCCACCCTACCTGCAGCAACAAGTTCTAGGTTAAGTAACAGACACTCTCAGTAGATAAATGAATGAATACATGAATGTAAATAATCTATAAATGCTCTTGAGGAAGCTGTGCATGCATCTACCACATGCCCACACTCAGGAACTCAGCACTCATGCATGCACAATGGAAAAATCAAAGAACTTTGTAAAAATATTTTTAAAATATTATTTTAAATTCTATTTATATAAGTACACTGTGGCTGTCTTCAGACACACACCAGAAGAATGCATCAAACCTCATTACAGATGGTTGTGAGCCACCATGTGGTTGCCGGGAATTAAACTCAGGACCTCTGGAAGAGCAGTCAGTGCTCTTAACTGCTGAGCCATCTCTCCAACCCCTATAAAAATATTTTTTAAGCTTTATAAAATAATAGTAGATAAAAAATTAGGTATCATTGAGGTATCTCCTGGAAGCTGCATGGGGAGCTCTGGTAAAGAAAAACTCCTCAACCTCAACTGTGACTCTCAGAAGTGAGGTGGCTTTTTGAAGGGTACAACATACCTGGAGTATATCTCCAAGGTTGAAAAAAGGAAGTGAGAAGAAGCAGAATTTCATATAGGAACTAACATGGAAGAAGATACATGGGACTCACTGTCTGTAGGTAGTGTGATATTAGTCTTGTGTCTTTAAAGTTGAGGAGATGCAAAAGAAGATGCTGAAAGGATGTATAAGATAGGTAAGTGATGGTGTTATGAGCAAGTTAAGGAGCTGGAGGTGAGAGGAAAATTGAATTTGCAATTTATGTAAAAAATTCTAGCTACCCTGGAAGAGACTGACTTACAGGGCCAAGACTGGATGCAGGGGGACCAATTAGAAGGCTGTTTCAATGGCCCAGGTAAGAGATAATGAGTACTTGGACCTATGTAATGGCAAGGGCACAGAGGATGGGACTCGATAAGCAATTGTAGTAAGAGAGGTTCAGCAGGGCTGTAATTGGATGTGAGGTCAGGGAGAAGGCTCCCATGTTTCTAGTTCAGGATGGCTGTCTGTAGAAGGAATTATTTTCTTTGCAGGGTGGAGATAGAGCAGGAAAACTCAGTGGCAATTTTCCTGTGGACATGTTAAATGCTACTTCCTTTGGGCAGCCTACCTGAAACCTTTAAAAGGCCAGGACTTAATGTGCTAATTTGGGAATCATTAACACAGAGAAAAAGTACACTGTGTACTCTTTTAGTACATCTGGTCTACTACACAGGGGGTTGAAGCCACCAAGATGTTTTCTGTCATAGTTCTAGAAACTGCAAGATCAGGGGCCTTTAGATCTGGTTTTTTTTTTTTTTTTTTTTTTTTTTTTTTTTTTTTTTTTTTTTTTTTTTTTTTTCATGTGGTCTTTGTCTTTGGCTGCATATGACTGCTTTCTTGCTGTGTTAAAACATGGCCATTTTTTGGTGTCTGGACATTCCCTCCCTCCCCCAAGTCTCTCTCTTCTTATAAGGACACAAGTCATATTAGCTTAGGGCCTTGACCTTATGGTTTTATTTCAATTCAATTACTTCTTTAAAGGCCCCTCTGTTGCTATAAATATTTTTTTTGGTGGCTATATCCCATTTTGTTTCTTAATATCCATTGGGTATTTCTACCCCACTTTTGGCTGCCTTGTTCCCAAGAAAATAACACAGAAACATTATAATTTATTAATAAACTATCAGCATTATGCTGGGCAGGTTCTCGGCTATATACGGTGTTAAAACACACATGAATGCGCTGTTTCTTGTTAAGTTAGTGTCTCTTGGGCAGCTTCTGCTACAGTTGTCTTTCCTCAAGGTGAACTTCTCTTGGCCATGTGTTCCTGGTCCATCCCACCTAATGGTGACCTCCTTTGTTTTTTTCTTTCCTTCTTCTTCTCCTCATCCCTACTTGAGACCCCCCTATTTGATCTCAAGTTCCATTTTCAGCTCTCTTCTGCCCATTCACAGCTCTAACCTTTTTTTGAGAATATATATATATATATATATATATATATATATATATATATAGTCCATATATATTTACTTATTTTATGAATATGAGTATACTGTCACTGTCTTCAGACATATTAAAATAGGGCATCAGAACCTATTACAGATGGTTGTGAGCCATCATGTGGATGCTGGAAATTGAACTCAGGACCTCTGGAAAAGCAATCAGTGCTCTTAACCATTGAACCATCTCTTTAATCCCAGACTCTAACCTTTTATTATTGAATCAGAGATTATTGGGGAACATTATTTATAGCGCATTGGTCAATACAATGCCCCATGAACAGATTGCAACCTAATCTTGGTGCACAGAGCTCAGCATTTGAGTACACAGCACACAAGATCCACCCCAACGTCTTCCCCTTTTAGTCCAATAAAAAGCTCTTTCTCTCACAATAAAATGCTATATACAATAAGAACAATTATAAAAAATTATGAAAATTGTTCCATAGGAGTTACATTCACAATGTCCAATCTATTTATATTTTGCAACTTAGATGAAAGTATTCTGCTATCTATTCAGAGCTCAGAGTTATATCTAAATAATTTTTAAATCATAATCTGTGCTACTAATCTAAATACATCTTTCTGTACCCAAAAACATTTTCTTAAATCCTAAATGACCTATTCTCTTGTTGTAAGACTAATACTGTCTAGTCTTCTACCTCATCAGAGACTTGAGAAGGAATAAATATTATCTGAGTAAGGAGGAAGTATAGGCAAGAAGCTTTGAAAATTATAGGAGTGACAGAGGCAATTGGTGGTTTGGACAGTTAACCAAAATTCCTCTATAATGTTGAAGCATTGACCTTCAGTCTTCTGGCTCAGTATATGACAGACTTTTCTGTGAAGCAGGAATTATGAAGGACTTGCTTACCTTGTCCTTGCAAAACTCAGCGGTTGTTTGTCTAGTTTAGCCACCATACTGTCTGCAGTAGAAGCAAGGGTAGTTTTGCCTGGTAGCTAGCATGCCATACAAGAAGCAAACTCTATATGGAGATTCTTTGATGCTTATCGTCTTCCTTGAAGTAGAATGATGGTTCTGCTAGAAGCAGACCCGTGTCATTGTCAAAAAAGCTGTCTAATAATAAAACATCTATATATACCATATTCTGTAGACGGTCTTCAAAAACCTCAGAGATCTACAAAATATTGTTTTTAAAGATATTTTATTATGTCTGAATTGACAAACATAGTTTGTTTCTAGCTATTTACTATGCATTCAACCTTGCAAATGTATTTTTGTAATAAACTAGACTAGTATCTGACATGACCATAAGTTTGATTGACTATTTACTTGCACTATTTAATTACCCTAAATAGTTTATAATGGCTGCTTTTAAAAGGACACAGACTTAGTATTGCATTTTTTAAGAATTGCCTAGGTACAATACCTTAAACAAGAGTTGAATACAGACAGACAGACAGACAGACACACACACACACACACACACACACACACACACACACACAGTGCATCAATATACAAAGATCTATACCAAGGTAAGATTTAATGCTTTGTAGTTTAAAAATAGATTTAATAATCTACCCTTTTATCTTTACTATTTCTGTATTATCCTTATATCTCCTCTTTTTCCGTTTCAACCACCCCCCCCCCATAAGAAAGAAAGAAGGATAGGGGAAAGAGAATGATAAAAATCCCAGAGTTTAAGTTTTTATACCTTGTTTTCTTCCTGACCAATACCATTTAACAGCTTGTAACCATCACCTTTTTAATGACAGTACCTCAAACAAGAGTTGAGTACACACATACACACACACACACACACACACACACACACACACACACACACCCCAAATCTTCCACCCACTTTTTCAGAATGGAGTGTTACACTCTTAAAATTCCTGATGATTTTGGAGTATAGTTTTCTTTTGGGTGCTCAAGAAAATTGGGAAAATAGTCAAGTCTTAAGAAAGCTAGCTGTAACATTTGTTGTTCAGTTTCAATGTGCTGTGAAAATATAAGCTTAAATGAAGTCCCAATTGGAACAGTCGTCAAGGCTGGACTGATTGGAGTGAGCAACTTTCTTTGAAGCTGTTCTGGAAGCGAGTTTGATAAAACAGCTATTAAGGTAGTCTGAGGTAGGATCAGGAAGGATGTTGGAATAAAAATGTCTCAATAGCTCAGCATCCTTTTCTGCATCATCTAGAATGAATCTTTGTCAGGGCTGCTTATCTGGTTGTTTTTTTCTCTGTGAACATAGAAGCTTTTAGAGGTAATATACATTCCTGCAATAACATATGTATGGAATGTGCAATGTACACAAATCAGTTAAGGATGATTCTCTACTCTGAGCAGGTAAGTATAAAGTTAAGACTTACTTTATATGTCAGTTCGAATTGTATAAACAAACAGTAATATAAAATTTACCTATGTCTATTGAAAGAATGGCATGATAAGTCCTGAGGATTCTGTAGGCAGAGATTTATATGTGTATAGCTGAGGTCATGGCTGGAGACATTTTCATGTCTCAGCAAGTCTCAAAGTTACCTGTTTTGTTGGTTATGATGATTTCTTTCTTCCTGTCTGTAGCCAAGATCTTCAAGGGGGTCTTCCAAGGTGTTATCTGATTTTTGTGAGTTTGGAAGGAATCAAGAGCTCCTCTTTTCCTGTGGAAACATATACAAAGTCCCTTCCAATGTAATATATTTCCTTTCTCTCTTTGGAAGTTAAGACATCCTTAATATACCCAGGCTGATTAAGTTCAGCAGTTTTTTCCCCCATGATTCAGTGTCTCTCAGTACCTGTAGTTTTTTTTTTTTTTAATTATTGGCATTTTAAAAATGTAAAGTTAATAAAGTATTATGCAATTTTTCTCTGAAGGTCTTTGTTGCCCATTTTTGTTTGTTAAGCATCTCCTTTAAAATATGATTAGAACTTGTCTTGTAGGATTGTGAAGTATACCTGTAATGTGTTTTATATTATAATATGTAAAAAACCTATTTCATTTTAATAGAAACATATGCTGGAGCATTGTCAGTCTTAATTTGTGAAAGTATTTCCATAATTGCTATAACTTCTAATAAAAGTGTACTATTACAGAATTAGCATTTTCAGAACTTAATGCAGTTGTCCATTGAAATCATGAATATATGTCTGTAGTATGGCACACATATTTTAATTTACTAAACTCTGCAAAATGAAAAATAATCATTTGCCAAATTTCATTTCTTTGGGCACCTTTAGGGTTACTCCATTACTGTAGGTATTGGATTTTGGTTATATAAAGAGCAAATAGGACATTTCCTCATAATTTACTTGGCTTGTTGCCAAGTGATAGGAAAAACCTCTTTTATATCTTTTGTATTGCCATGATGTTTATTATGGAACTCTTCTAACACATTTCCTATTAATATCTGATCAATTTCATCATGCTAGAGAGCCTGTAGACCTGTATAGGATCTGATAATTACTATATAGAATTGATGATTTCTATTTCTGATCATTTGTTATAGTTGAATCAATAGTGAAGTTAACTCAGAATCATCCTGAATAAATTCAGCAGTTGCTATATACAAAATAACTCTTTTCTTCATATTAAGAGTCAATTACTATATTAAGAGAGTCTGGAAAATCTAATAACATCATAAAATTGCATTCAATTTTGATTTTTAAAATTAATCATAAGGATTCTCAACCATCTTACTTTTTAAAAAGGTTTGTTTATTATCTATACAGTGTTCTGACTGCATGTATGCCTGCAGGCCAGAAGAGGGCACCAGATCTTATTATAGATGGTTGTGAGCCACCATGTGGTTTCTGGGAATTGAACTCAAGACCTCTGGAAGAGTAGACTGTGCTCTTAACCTCTGAGCCATCTCTCCAGACTGCCCCCACCCCCCATCCTACTTTTTTATTTATACCCTGCATTTCCTGATTTATTTGCATCAGTATAAAATATAGAGGCTCCAGAAATTAGAGTCCTGTATAGTGTATGAGGGAGAAGCCAATTGACTCTTTTTTAGAAGTTGAAGTCATTTGCTTTTTGGATATTTGTTGCTAATTTTCTCCCAAAATATTGGTGCAAGCTCTTTGTCAGCCTTCATTTTCTGCCCATAATGAGGCAATCTCAGCATTAGTAAAAGGAACCACAATCTCTGCAACATCTATTTCTAATAATTGATCAAGTCTCATTTTTCCTTTCAGAATCAATACAGACACCATTTCTATATAGGTTTTTAATATTTTTACTTTGTTTGTGTGCTAAAAATATTCATTCTAAGATACAATATTCCCTTTGCATAAAAATTCCTATGGGAGAATGAATAGAAATCAAGATAACAAAAATATAGGCCATCTTTGGATCAAGACAATCTATATGTGCATATTGTATTCTCTCTCTCTCTCTCTCTCTCTCTCTCTCTCTCTCTCCCTCTCTCTCTTTCTCTCTTTCTTTCCTTCTTTCACCAGAGCCAGTTTCTTTTTCACCTCAGCTGATCATTCTCTTGGACTATTTAAGTCTTTATAACCTTGTAAGGTTTGAAATAAATTACTTAGCCTTTGAGTAGTCAATCCAATTGTATGCTGTAGCCAGTTAATTTGAAAATCATTAAGAGTTCTTAATTGGTCTCTCCTGATTTGTACTTTCTGTGGTTGAATCTTTTGTAGACCTACTTTATATCCTAGATAATTAACAGAATTTTCTTTTTTTGTATTTTTTTTCAGGAGCAATTTGTAATCCCCAAGAAGCCAAAATTCTCTTTGTTTCAACCAATATTTTTTCTAAGGTATCTGTATTTGAATCAGCCACTACAACATCATCCACATAATGGTACATTATGGACTGAGGAAACTGCTTAAGAATTATTTCTGATGGATATTTTACAAAATATTGGCACAAAGTAGGACTATTCAATATTCCTTATTGTAAGACTTTCCAATGGTACCTCTTTATTGGACATTGTCTATTAAAAGTAGGTACTGCAAAAGCAAACATTTTCCTATTATGCATATGTAAGGGGATTGTGAAAAAGCAGTTTTTTTTTTTTTTAAAGCAATCATTCTGGGCGGTGGTGGCACACGCCTTTAATCCCAGCACTTGGGAGGCAGAGGCAGGCAGATTTCTGAGTTCGAGGCCAGTGTGGTCTACAGAGTGAGTTCCAGGACAGCCAGGGCTACACAGAAAAACTCTTTCTCGAAAAACCAAAAATAAATAAATAAATAAATAAATAAATAAATATAAAAACAATCATGATAATAGGACATTTCTACGTAACAAGGGAGGCAATAGGATTTCAAGCTGTAAAGAGCCACAGCAATGGACATTTTGTATTTTTTTATGTCCTGTAATTTTCCAACCACAACTAATTTGTGAGTATTTGCTTCTACATCTGCAGTACTGTTAATCCATTCATAAAGAGGCGTATAACTTGCATTTTGTGTTCTACAGCATTTTTTTTTGTATTCAGAATTAATGTTTTCATTCAATTGAATTTTCTCTAGCAGTTGATTCTGATATTGTTCTTCTTAGAGGTATAGTTAAGCTTTGTAAAAAGTCAGTGAAAGATTCATTTGAATGCTGGGTTATCTTTGTAAATGATTCATCTTATTCCTAGCATTTGAGACTATTATATGAAATTTCTCTACAACAGCATCATCAAGGGTAATCTATAGTCAATATCAGTGCCTCTTTTCCTATTTTGTTGCTCCATGGTTGAAGCCTCATCTTTCACCACATCAGACATTGTAATTGAGTACCAGGCTCTAGATATTTGACTGTCATCAAATATCTCCAATCCTTTGAACTTATACAATTCTGTTTGACCCAGTTATTAACTATCTGTTTAACCTATGGTGAATGTCAGCCCTATCTTATTATTACTTCCTTAAAACTTTTAAAATCTTGTGCCTCTATAGGTTGCCACTGAAATTCTTGATAATACTGTGGATTTCCCTCATCTCCTCCTAATTCCCTTATTATGGCTGGGGAAATCATTTTAGGTTCTATAACACATATAAACTGCCATTTTGCAGTCTTGTTACAAACCTGGGGAGGTGGCAGACTGTGTGTTTTGTCCTCCCTTCCCCTGTCTATATCTTAGTACTTACTTCAATTTTATTTATAATATTTTATAAGTTTTTTCTAAGACTTGTCTCCAATTTTCATTATTTTCCTTTTTCTGTATCTTTATTGTCTTAATATTCTCCTCTGTGTTTATAGACTTTTCTAATTTTTCCTCTAATGATTGCCTCCAATTTTAATTTCCTCCTTTAGTTTCATCTCTGAAATCAGCATTTTCCCTCAATCTAATTTATAAAATCATATAATTTATATAATTTTTTCCTTTAAGGATTGTTTCCATATTTCACTTCTCTCATTTTGTTTCATCTCTGATATCTTAACATTTCTCTCAGTCTGATTTATAAATTTTTATAAATTTTCTAAGGCTTGTGTCCATTTGTTATACTTTTTTCCCTTGTTTTTCTAAAGCCTTCTTTTTTGAAAAGATATAGAAATCCAGTATGACTATTAAGGTAAGAATGAGGATTGTTAATATGATAAAATCCATAATCAATAATATATCAGTTTCAGTTAGGCCATTTGTCTCTCTATCTCCTATCTTTGAAACAGTTAAAAGAACATTAGATAAACGCTAAAACCTTTGTGTTATTGTGTCACTCATCTTTATGTGCCTTACTTCTTTAAATTTATTACTTTGTAATTATTTATATTTATTTATGATGTTTTATATCCGTATCCTTTTCCTCTAAACATTAAGACATAATTTAAAATCTTATTTTACCTGGTCAGAATTTCTGTTGTGCTTGGATTTTTTCTTTGTGTTCTCTGTCTCCCTCTGATTTTCAGTTCAGGACACTAGAACTTCAGTTAGTCTAGATCTGGTACTTTTGCTCACAGGGAGGGGTGGAAATGCCATTCAACTAGAAAAACTGCTTTTGACCACCACTGTCTTGTGCTTTTGTGACATCTTGACATGTCATACTGAGTCAGTGCCTTTGACCTCTGCCCAGTTTTGGGAGGTGGCACCAAGTTCCAAATTGGCCATGGTTTAAGTGAACCATATGTTTGGTATACTCTTAGGCCTCAACTCTAGTGCCCCAGGGAAGGCTCGAGAGAAGCTGCCATGCAGCTTTAAAATCCATCAGCCTATGGCCAATTTCAAAGCTCCATATGGATTCTGGCTCTGTGGCACAGTTTACAAGGCTGGTCTTAGTCCTTACTGGATTAATTCTGTTGGTGTAGCCGTGCTGGGAGCTCAGGCTATTCTGTGGGCTCTGTTATACACTAGCACTTAGTTCTCTCCAGTGCTCCCCAACATTTCTCTGGAACTGTACAGTGCTTAGGATAAATCACAGATACTGTGTCCTGGGTTACCTACAGGAAAGCTAGTTCTCTAATCAGCAGAGGCTTTAGAAGCCTGGCTTCAAGGAGTACTTGTTCTCCATCTTTTTAGGCTATAGGATGCTTGCAGTTGTAAGGTTATAGAGGTTGCATTTCTCAGACTTCTTTTAATAAAAGGACACATCTATAAGTTGTTTTTTCTTCAAGATTTGAATTATCTTTGGGTCTGAGTTTGATTTCACATTGGGTGCCAATTATTGATATGAACATTTTTTGGGGGGAGGGTAGGTGGGTAGGTTGTTACGTTTCCTTTTGTTCCTTAATATCTATTGGGGTTTCTACCTTACTTTTGCCTATTTTGCTCACAAGAAAATGACACATAAACATTATAATTTATTAATATTCTACTAGCATTATGCTGGGCAGATTCTGAGCTATACTAATTCTTCAATGCTGTTAAAACCCACATGAATGCCTTGTTACTTGCCAAGTTAGTTTGTTTTGGGCAGCTTCTGCTATAGTTGTCTGTCCACAGGGTAAACTTTTCTTGGTCACGTGCTCTTTGTTTGTCCTACCTAAAGTGGACTGTTGAAGTAATTATTTTAAAAATGGCCACTGTTCAAGCCACTATCTAAGCTGCAGTGGCTCTGCCTAGCTCAGCCACCATGTTCCGTGGCCAGAGGCCACATGCATGCTGCACCTAGAAATGGCCAGCCAGAAATACCAGTCCTGCCACCCATGAGATGCTAGTGTGAGAGATGGCTCAGCCAATTTTCCACACTGTCTCTGAAAGGCTGGGCATTGCCCAGACCATTCTGCCAATCATGCTGGCTCTGTACAAATGAGACTCTAATGCTCAGATTATCCAAAGGCTTATATATTTGGTAATGATCAATAACATGATCCCCACTCAATCAGTTGGTATATCAATACCCAACCTAGATATACCAACTACCTATGACTGTGGGAGACACATGAACATCCCACCTATCTCTCTCTCTCTCTCTCTCTCTCTCTCTCTCTCTCTCTCTCTCTCTCTCTCTCTCTCTCTCATCTCTCCCACTCCCAGCTCCTCCTCTTCCTTTTTCTCTTCCTCTCCTTACTTCTCCTCTTGCTCTCCTTACTCCTCCCACCTTAGCTCCTCCCACAGGGGACCTCTTTCCTCTTCTCCTCTCCTCCTTCTCCTTCAGGTCCCTACCTGGGACTTCCTACTCCATCTCAAGTCCCACATTCCTCTCTCTCCTGCCCAGTCACAGGCTCTAGCATTTTATTAATTAATCAGAGATTATTGGGGAACTTTATTTATAGCATACTGGTCAATACAATGTCCACGTCCAGACTACCTGATCTTGGGGCATGGAACTCAACATCTGAATATGCAGTGCACAAGACCAACCCCAACATCCCTTTCATCAGATATAATCACTCTCATGGGCTGAATGGGCTAAAATTTGTGTTTCTCCAAAAACTTAAATGTTGAATTCCTAGCACCAATATGATAGTATTGGGAGATGGGCACTTGGAAAGAGATGAGGCCATGAGCAAAACCAGTACCTTTTAAAAAGAAATTTTAGAGATGCTATATGAACGTCTAAGTCTGTTAGCAACTTGGAAGAGTGCCTTCATCAGAACTTACAATGCTGGCACTGTGACCTGAGATGTTTATTCTCCAAAAACTGTGAGAAATAAATGTTTCTTGTTCAAGCTACACAGTTTGTGGTACTCTGTTAGAATAGTAGTCAAACTGAGAGCATGAGAGGGAATGACAGATACAGAAACAAAAAGAGACAAACAAGTGGCAACAAAGGCAGAAGTGAAATGGTGATTCTACAAGTCTGGGCAGGCAAAGAGTTGACTTCAAGAACCAGAAGCAAGAGAAGAAGCAAGGAGTAAATTCTCCCATGCAGCCTTCAGGAAGGCACCAGCCTTGCCAAGACCTTCAGTCTAGACACCTAACACTTAGCAGGAGAAGACATACATTTCTGTTGCTTAGACTACCTCATTGTTTTATATATTGAATATATAAACCAATGACAAAAATATTTAAAAATAATGATAGAGAACAAATCATAGGCCCAAACACTTTATTTTAAAAAGTGTTTAAACTTAACTCTCATTAGCTCTCTTAGAAATCTTCTTGCATCTGGGTACATAGAAGGCTGAGCAGAAAGGAAGAAGAGAAATTCTGATTTCTAAAGGATTAGACATGAATGATCAACTGGGTCCAGTGGAATACAGATCCAGGAGTATCAGGACTGGACTGTACCAAAGCACCAGGAAGTCCCAGGCCAACAACATGAGAACATTCAGGAGAGCTAGAGGAAACAGAGCTTATAATAAAGAAAAGATTATTGCTTTCAAGTGTTCATTCTCTCTGTAAGGATGAAAGAATCATGTAGACCTAGGTGTGTAAGGTACCACAGAAGAAGGAAATCACTACGATAAAAAGGAGGGCAAGCAAGAGGCTCAATCGGTAAAGGAGCTTGCTGCTAAGCCTGAGAACATAAATTCAACCCCCAGAACCCAAAGGGTATGGAGAGAATCACCTATACAAGTTGTTCTCTGACATGAGCTCTGTAGCACTTAAGTGCCTCCCAACTAAATAATATAAAAATGCTTTTAAAATAAATGTAATATATGATTGTGTGTAGATGTATAATTTTAGGAGGTGGGGGCTAGAACCCATGACTTTGTTCATGTTAGGTAAGTACTCTGTCACTAAACTCCATCCCTAGGTGCAATATTATTTTTAATGTAGTTTTAGATGTCAATATTGGCATATAGTCTATAAAGGCCAATAGTGAAGAACTGAGG
This sequence comes from Arvicanthis niloticus, assembly GCF_011762505.2. Classification (NCBI taxonomy): domain Eukaryota; kingdom Metazoa; phylum Chordata; class Mammalia; order Rodentia; family Muridae; genus Arvicanthis; species Arvicanthis niloticus. The sequence goes on along the minus strand of NC_047660.1, from coordinate 96,173,389 downwards.
AAGCAAACTTGAAACTAGTGTTCAAGCTGGCATGAATTTACTTGCTCTTGGGGTCAAGAACAATGTAAGTATATAAATGTACAATTGCCTCCTGACACTTACTGGGAACTTACTACTCGATACACATGCCCCATTTATTTCATTGCATTCTTCCAACCATACTCCTGAAGTAGGCCCTTGGTACCTTCATTTCACAAGTGAGGAAGATATGGTTGATGCAGTTGCTCTCAGAATAATATTTGACCAAACTGATGGAGTCAGATGACCATGACTTGAAATCTCCCAAACTGAGCCAAAATAAACTTAATAAACTTTGTTCTGTTTGGTTCATTATTTTAGGTTTTTGTCTCTTTGGTGAAAATCTAACACAATAGGAGAGCAAAGAAGTCTTTTATTTTCAAGTTTGGTTAGAGTCTGAACTTGGTGAGAAAGGTTGTGGATGTTTAGAAGCTAGTGGTTCCAACAAGCAATCAGTGACCCCTTTCCTCTTGCAAACCAATACCTGTTATTTTATATGTATATTACATGTATATGTGTATATGCACATGACATATATATTATTGCATTTATAAGTATAAAATCAAGAAAAGATAAAATATAATAGCAAATGCTCATATTGGAGATTGTAGGTAAGATGATTAACAATTTCCACTCAACAGTTAGCCAAGAGAATATTATTGTCAAACAGGTCATCCTGATAACGATAGCTGACCTTCAGTTTTGCCCATCATCATCCCAGGAGGAATGCTTACATCCACGTAATGGAAGGGCACACACAGAGGTCAAGCTCATGTTTTTAAATGCAGTTTTTTTTTTTTTTTTTTACTCTACATAGTTTAGCTAACATTTATTAGGTACCTTTATTTTTATTCTGAATAAGGCATAGACTAAATTATATGTTAATTTTTAATGAAACAGAAATAGGCTCTCAGTCTACACAGGGTACTTTCTTGCCATATTTTATCTCATTTAAAATTTACTTCTTCTCTTGGTTTTTGATTTAGAGGCCAGAGAGAAGGATAAATTTGATAAGAAGTTAAGACAGCAGTCAAGAAAATTATTTTGCTCAATTATTAGATTGCCTCCCAAGCATTCAGAAAGCCCTGGGGCTGATCCTTCTTACTTTATAATACTGGATGCAGTGGTGCACATCTGTACACATCTGTGGTCTACGTACCTAAGAGGTAGAGGCAGCAGGTTCAGAAACTGAAGGTTATTCTTGGTTACATAGTGATTTTGATATCAGAGAGTTTTAGACAGATGAAGCTGTGTCTCAAAAAACAAAAACAAAACACTTCTCCCAACCTAAATTTCTATCATTGACTTTGATGTTAGACATGGTCATTAGGCTCACAACTCAGACTTAGTTCTTGTCCTGGGCAGTCAAAACACGTTGTGTGAAAATCCTTATTTTAACATAGTAGAAAAAAACATGCTTATTCCTAATTTTTCTGGTAAATATTTATAAGGGAAGTTTGACTTCCAAAGGTAAGAGAGTGTCCCTGGGCAGTATAACGGTCTTAATTTGTTCCTCTATTTCTTGTGAGGCATCAGACAGAGCCACAGTGCAAATATCTTCCTCTGCATTCACCAACTTTCTAGAATAGTAGTGTTAAGAGTGTTACATAAATCTTGGAGATAATGAAACCTACTTTACGTCCCTCACAGGCTCTTTGGAAGGATAAAATAAAATAATACACATGAGTGTGTTTTTAAAAGGAAAAAGTGCTGTAAAATTTAGGATTGTAATGCTTGTCCCTCGCTTGACATGCTGCTTTCCTCAATGTTTGTTGTTTTCCACACACATGCTTAGGAAGGAAGCCCCACAGTTCCCATTCACTGTCTTCAAGAACATACAACTGTAAGGGTCTGAGAATCACTGAAAGATGTATGCAAAAGCAAAAGTGTTTATTCTGCAGAAACAGCCAGCACACAGGGGCAACCATCTGTACAAAATGGCAACTACTGTGAGGGAAGATCATGGGCCCCCTTTAAAGCCAGTTAGGATTTTACAGTTGCAGTTGAACCATCTTCATCAGGATTGGTTGAGCTTATGAAATGGGATATTTGTATACTTCTGATTGGTTCGTACTTCAAGGGAGAGAGTTACCTTATAGGGACCTTTACCTTACGTGTTGTAAGCCCCTGGCTGGATATCAGGGCAGTTGCTAATTGGCTACCATTTTACCGTGAGTTTTTTGAGAAGCCTGAGCTGTCCTTCTGGGAGATTGAAGCTTAAGGCCTAACATGGCTGCCTGTGAGTTTGATCCCCTTACAACTTCTCTCTTACTTTTCATTTATCTTGCAGGGTGAGTTTAAGATATGCACATAGTACACTCTCTGAAGGCATTATTGTCTGAATGAATCTAAACAGCACTAATGAAGGGACATTGCTGGAAGTCACATCTTGAGTCCACAGCTTGGTGAGATATGACAACACTTGTTTCTACACTTGTGGATTAATTTACTGGTGTCTACTCCCTTTTCCCTCTCTGAAATGAAGGCTATCACAATTCTAGACTCCCAGTTCCAATGTATCTTATTAGTCTTTTTTCTGAGGCAACATTAGTTTTTTATCTTAGCCTGTAATTTCTCAGATATCAGACAGCAGTCCATTTGTACACTGAAGATTGTAGAAATAATGTAATAATACATATTTGAATAGTTTTTATTTTTGAACAACATGTAGCTTTTTATAAATACAACCAAAGGCATGAAACTAGGAATGAAATGAAAATGTGGGCTGTATATATTTGTCTCTGAATGCTACTTGGGTAAGAAATGAGTCCCCAGATGAAAGCAGTGTGAGTCATTTCAAATCTAACTGCCTCCTATTATCATAAGATTGCATTGATGTGTTTGTGAAAACTCCACAAAGAATTCCATAAGGAACTTCTGATCTCGGAGGACTCCAGGGGTTCTGATGCAGAGTGAAAGGGAAGTATCTGTATGTGTGTTTTTTAATCTAGTGGATTCTGTAGCATGCTCACAAGCAGTTTACTGATAGAAGAGGAATCAGATTCTTTGGATAAAGTATTACAAATGAGATTTAAAGACAAAAGTAATAACATTCCCTGTGTGGACTAGCAGATCTGCAAAAGCAGCTCTTTCACATACCACTTGTATTGTTAATAACTCCTCAATGTCCTCCTGTAAGCCTCCACATGACTCCAAACCCCTTTCAGCATAGTCCTCCAGGTAGCTGTGATAAACACACAGAATGACATATCAGTAAATGCTCATGAATCTTTCTGTAGAGCATTTCACACAACAATCTTTTATTTCTTTTGGAGATATAACACAAGTGTTCCTCCTGTCCTGTTGTGGTCCAGAGAATATGCATTTAATCAGCAGAAATCTGAATCCTGCGTGCAGAGGGCTTCAGTTTAGGAAGGGAAAAACAGAAGTCAACATCCGTTAGATATGGATGTATTATTTAGAGGGCCTTCCTGACCCAACCTGGAGCTGGGCCTGATATTCCTCCTGTGTCTAGACAAAGTTGGTATGTTCTACTGCTAGCTTTGGTTTTGGTCATGGATTCATTTACACTGTGAAATTTGCCAAGACTTTCTCAAAAATAAAACATATAAGTCAGTTTGAGTGGCTCACACTGTACCCCTAACGTCTAGAGGACTGAGGTGTCAGGATGGTGAGCTTGAAGGCAACTTGGGCTGTGGAGTGAGATCCTGATTCAAACAAAATACAAAACAAAACAAAACAATAAATTAAGTGTACTCCACAGAGCTGTTAAATGACTCAGCAATTCCAGCTCAAAAAATAAAGGCACAACCTCATATATTTGCATAGCAAACCCAGGTTTATGTGAACATCCATTAACAAGTGAATGGATAAACAAAATAGGGGGTGGCATACAATAGAATTTATTCATCCAGCCTTTAAGAAGAATGAGGCTCTGATTGAACCTGGACAATGTATTAGACTTAAAAACAAGATGATAAGTGAAATATGTCAGCTAATAACAAAAACAAAAACAAAAGCAAGTGTGTGATTCCACCCAGAGTAGTGCGGCTGGATGTCGAATAGAGATTCTCAGAGGCTAAGTGCAGGAAAGTAATTAGTTGAACTTCTGTTTGGGAAATTTAAAAGTTCCTCAAATGTGTTCTGATGGTGCTTGTCAACTCAGCGATTACCCTGATGTTTGAATTACATACCTAAAAAGGACTGAAAGAGTCTATTTTATTTTATATATGTGTTATTGCATTATTAAAAAGAAAAAAATATGAGGCCCCCAAAGAGCTTTTATTTACTTGAGATACATTTATCTCTAATTGCTGACTTCAAAATTAAAATGGAAAAAAACACATTAATTATTTCATTTCATACTAAAAGAGTAAAACTATCAAAGGTTAATGTAACCTTTCTCTAAAGATCAAGTATATTATGAGAAGCTAGGCAACATACATTGTTGGTTATTTTGAACATAGATTCATTGTGTTAAGTTTTTAAAATTTATTTATTTTATGGTATAAGTATCTTGCTTACAGGTATGTATGGGTACCATATGTGTGCCTGGTTCCTCCAAGGCCAGAAGGAACTGGGGATTAGAAATGGTTGTCAGCCACTAAGTGGATGCTGGGAACAGAAGCCAGATCCTCTGTGAGAGCAGTCTCTCAGTGTTCATTAAAAAAAAAAACAAAAAAAAAAAAAAAAAAGATTTTAGCTTAGGGATGTCACAAGTGGAAGAGTGCATGCCTAGCATACACAAGATCTTGGGTTCAATCTTCAGCATTAAAAAAAAATCACATAAATAAGTAATGTTACCACTCAAGGTCTGCCAGCACCAAAGTCTAAACACCCACCCCTACTTCATGAGGTAAGCAGCTCATTCAGCTCATGAGGTAAGCCACTCAGCTCAGCCAAGACCTCTGGTCCTGCCTGTGACCACTTAGCTATGCTGTGCTGTGCTGTGCTGTGCTGTGCTGTGCTGTGCTACATCCAGAGTTACGGATGTATTTCCCCCGCCCCCCCCTTTTTTTGAGACAGGGTTTCTCTGTGTAGCCCTGGCTGTCCTGGAACTCACTCTGTAGACCAGGCTGGCCTCTAACTCAGAAATCCGCCTGCTTCTGCCTTCAAGTGCTGGGATTAAAGGCATGCGCCACCACTGCCTGGCATATTTCTCCTTTTGTCTCAGAGAATATTACTGTCATTATGTATTCAGGGGTTAAGATTTAATACAACTGATCTTTGATTCTTTGTGTGTGTGTGTGCCCGTTCATGTGTGTGCTCATGGATGGGTAGAAGTAGGTCAGAGGTCAATGGCTGGTATCTTGTGCCACTGCTTCTATGCCTTTTTTTTTTTTTTTTTTTTTTTTTTTGTATTTCTTCCTGAGACAGGGTCAGTCAGTGAACCTGGAGCTCACCAATTTGGCTAGACTGGTTGTACAGCAAGGCCTGAGGATGCTCTTACCTCTTTCTTCCTAGTGCTGGCATCATGGTGTGTGCTGTTGTGCCTGAATTTGAAAAAAAAAAAAATTAGTTTTAATTATGTGTCTGTGTGAATGTATGTGAGAACAGTAGAGGCATCTGTGGAGCCAAAGTTATAGGCAGTTACAAACTGCCTGATGTGGGTGCTTGGAACCAAATGGAGGTCCTCTGCAAGAGCAAGAACTGCCCTTAACAGCCAGCCATCTCTCCATCCCTGGGCCTAGCTTTTTTGGGGGGTTCTGGAGTCATGGCCTTATGCTGTACATGGCAAGAACTCTACTGACAGAGCCATTACCACAACATGGTTTTATACTCTTTGAGTAAATACATTAAATAATATTGGACATTTAAAAATGCCTTCTGTCATCATTGCTGCTGTAGGACCATCAGTGCCAATGCCAGTACAGTGGGAAAAAAATCAAACAACCCAAATATCCTAATAATGTTAGGATAAAAATTCTCTTGACTTCATAGACTACCAGTGGTAAATACTATTTGAGAACCACAATGCTCTAGGCAGAGGGAGGACAGAAGACATAAATTACAGAGACAGAGGGATTAACTAACATCATGAGACTAATTGAAAGTTAACTATTCATTCAGTTTAGTAATTGTGTCTACTGTGTTCCAGGACTGGGCCTATGGTTCTTATCTCTCTTCTCAAGGAAAGTTCAGAATTTGGTAGGGTGATGGATGAGAACAGAGAAGATGTACTAATTACTACATTGCATCAACTCATTACAACTTTTTCAATCACCTGCCTTTTGAGGAAATTTGTATTTTTTCCATTATTTTTAGTTTTTTAAATCAGTTTTTTATTATGTGTGTCATAAGCAAGGCATACTTACATAATTGGTACTCAAATGACATTTGAAGAGGAACAGGACTTGGAGTTTTTTTTTTAAAACATACTTTTTTATTGGTTCTTTGTAAATTTCATATCATGCACCCCAATCCCACCATCTGCTCCTCCCCTCCTACTCACCCTCCACCCTTGCAATCTAACCCCAAATAGAGAAAAAAAATGTAGACTCTGTAGTGTGTCCCACAGTATACCCTTTTGTCCATACTTCTTTGCTTGTAAATGTTCATTGTAATGATTTGTTGATCTGGTTTGAGGCCTCTGGCTTACACTGAATCCTCATCAGGACTCCTCTTGGATATGTCTTGTATCATGGAGATCCTATAATTTTGGATCTATAGGTCTGGCCTTTTTATGCACTCCTGCAGTTCATGTATCAGATAAATGTTGGGGTGGGCCAATTCAAAGCCCTGGATCTGGGCCTGAGAGGTATCTGAGCTGGTAGGTCCACTAGCTTTCCCAGACTCATGATCTTGGGAGGGGAAGGGGGTCTTATCATAACTCCCACAACCAGGGCCAGCTCTACCCGGCTGCCCAGGTGAGGTGTGGGGCCTGCTTTTCTGAGAGTGTTAGACGGTGAGGGACATGGCCAGTTCTCGCACTCATGATCCTGGGGCCAGCTCTCCTGCCTGCCATAGATGGTGAGGGATGAGGGATAGGGAAAGGGCATCTTTCTTTCATCTGAGCTACCACCTAGCAGACAAGAATCAAGGCCAGCTCTTCCACACTCATGCCCTCTAGGCTAACTCATCCACAACCCCTACATCCAGGGCCAGCTTTACTGTGTTTCCCAAGCAAGGTGAGGGGCTTGCTTTCCTGAGTGCTGATGCCCAGATGAGGTGCAGGCCCTACTCTCCTGAGTGCTGCAGCAAGTGAGGAGCAGGGTTCCTATTCTGATGACCTTGGGGTCAGTTCTGCTGCCTGCCATTGGTTGCAAAGGGCAAGAGAAAGGGGTGGTCATCTCCTTATCCTCATGTCATCACTTAGAAGACAAGAAAGAGGGGCAGCTCCCCTATGCTCACGCCTTCAGGACCAGCTCACCCATGTCCCTCATATTAGGGTCAGCTCTACTGTGCTGCCCATGTGAGGAGTTAGGTTTGCTCTCCCAAGCTGGTGAGGGGCAGGGACAGCTCTCCTGCTCTCATGACCCCAAAGCCAGATCTCCTGCCTGCTGCAGGTGGTGAAGGGAGAAGGAGGAAGAGGATATCTCTCCCCTGTCCATGCCACTGCATGGGGAAATGAATGGTAGGGCCAGGTCCCTTATGCTTATATCCTTAGAGGATGGCTCACCTGCAACTCCTGTAATGTGCAGGGCCACTCTCCACAGCTGAGTAGAGGTAGGACCAACTCTCCTGCTCTAATGCTTCTCACTATGCCCAGGTGAGGGGTGGGGCCAGTCCTGAATAGGCCTTAGATATCAACATGCCCCCAGGTGGCTTCCTAGGCCAGGGATGTTTGCCTAGCTTTTGGTGGTAACAGACCTCTGCTGTAGCAGGGCCATGGACCCAGATGTGGCCCTTGGCAGCAGCACAGGTCCCAGATAGCATCATCAGCTACTCACATAATGTTGCTTCTCATTACCTTCCAGTCTCCAGTTCTGCCTCTCTTCATTGTGCTCAAATACTTCTGTTTCTATTTCTTTTCCAGTTCTTTTAATTTTTAAGAATAAAACTCATAGAAATATCTGGGCACAAGTCTATCTTGGTTATGGCTGTAATGAAAACATACAATAAATAGAGTGGCTGAAACAATAAGCATTATTTCTTCTGGTTTGGAGGCTGGAAATCCAGAGTTAGGATGGCATCTGGTGAGGGCTCTGTTCTAAGTTGGGTACTTCAGACACCTTCATATATTCTTATGTGTTGGAAGGATGGCAAGAGAGCCCCCTGGGATTTTCTAACATGCAGACAAGGTCTCACTGTGTATCCTTGAGATGGAACTATCTGTGTAGAACAGTTTGCCATTGAACTCACAGTGATCAACTTGTTTCTGTCTTCCAGCTGCTGAGATTAAAGGTGTGTGCCACTGTGTCTAGCTCTTTGGGATGCCCTTTCCCTTTTTAATAAAGGCACTTAATGTCATTCATTATGATATGACCCAAATGCCCTACCTCTTAATCCTACCATAGTGGATATTGAGTCTTGGCACTATGAATTTGTTAGCATGTATAGCCAATACATGCTTTTTGGATATGTTTTTGTTCTCCTGCATAAATAGCTGGCTGTGTTATGGTTAGATCATAGAGGACATAGCTTCTTAGCTGGAAGTAATTTTTTTTTTCTTTTATGGGACATTTGGCATTTAGCATCATTGTGCCTGGCACCCAGTAGAGGCTACTATCAGTGTTGAGCCTTAGAGTACATGGGACATTCCATCAGTAAAGGTTGACCCAATACACCAATGATGTTCAAATTGTGAAACTTAAGGTTACATGTATGTTTAACTTTTTTTTTTTTTTTTTTTTTTTTTTTTTTTTTTTTTTTGGTTTCTATTGACTGGATCCAAGGCTTTAAGTGTCTGCTAAGTTTCTGCCATACCACTATTTTCTAAAATCATTGAACTATTTTGTATTTCCACGAGCAGTGTATCAACCTATTATTCTTCCAACATGCTTGTCAATAATCTGGTGACGTGTGTCTTTTTACCCTCTAAGGCCACTGTATTGTGATTTTACTGGTCCTTGTTGATTATTGTAGTTGGAAATTTTTTACATTTGCATATCATCTTTTGTGAAATGTAAAGATGCTGTTTGATTTTTACTGAATGCACAGCCTTTTTGCAGTACCATGAAGTGGAAACCAATGTTAATACATTCTAAGTCAACGACCAGTTACATTTGTTGAAGATTTTGACATCTATATTCATGAGGGATATTGACAGAAGTTTTTTTTTTAGAAGATGCTTTTCTCTGGGTTTTATTATCAATGTAATAGTAATCAGATAAAATGAGCCACAAAGAATTATCTCTTCTCTAAGTGGGCTTAAGATTGATATTTTTCTTCTGTAAATGTTGGATAGAATTTATCTGTGGAACCATCTGGATCAAGAGCTATCTTTGCAGAAAGAGGTTTTTAAATTATAAATTCAAATATACATTCTTAATAATTGTAGGTCATTCAAATTTTAACATGTTTTTGTGTTTTTAAAAAAAATCTGTTAACTTAGGGGGCTTAACAAGTTAAGGTGCTTGCTGCCAAGCCTGATGACCTGAGCTCAATCCCATAGACTCACATAGAAGAAAAGGCCCAGATCCCACAAATGGTCCTGTGGCCTCCACATGCACATCATGGCACATGGGTACACATATGTCTGCAAGCATGCCTGCACCCCCCACAATATAATACAAAATGGAAAATTGCTCTTTCATATATGGCTTGTCAATGTTGTGGGGGTAAAAATTGTTTGTAACATTCTGTATTATGCTGTTAGTCCTCAGAAGGAAAAAAAATAAAAAAAACTTTCCCCCATTTCTCATAGTAATAATTTCAGATTTTTCTCTTATTTTTGCCAGTTTTATTAGTGATCTTATCAGTTTGATTACTTTTTACATAGAACCATGTTTTTGTTCTGAAAGTTTTCGTCATCTTTATTTTATATGCCATTGCTTCCTTCTCTTCTATTTACTTTGCATATAATTCTGTTTTTCCTAGATTCTTATGAAGAGAATTTTGTTTTTAATTTTAGGTTTTTCTTCATTATGGTCACCACCATTTAGCATGTCTTTTCCCCTTTCAGCAAAGCTTTAGCACACTATAAATTTTCATGTGACTCCATTTGAAATATTTTCCAAATAGAGCATAGGTTATTTAGAAATATATTGTGTAATTTGTCAGGGGTTTGTGGCCCATGCCTGTAATCTGAAAGGCTGAAGCATAAGGATAATATGTGTTTATGGCTCTCTTGAGCTAGATTGTGGCAGGATTTCGTCTGTAGGCCTCATGTACCCCACAATGGCTCTGAATGAGGCATAACACATTGGCAGGTCACAAGATCATTCCACAGTGTCAAAAAGTTGGACACTTTGACACAGAGTTGCCGTGTCATCTGTGTTCTTTAGGGTTGAACCCAAAAGAACACTTCCCTAAACTTTTGCTCAAGTGGGGGTAATTCCTTCAATGGCATTCTCAACCCAATCTCTCCTTTTAAATTAATTTGCCTTTCATATGTTGGGGAATTCAATGAGAGGGTTCTTGTCCCCTGGGCTTTTCTATTGCTCCAGTGAAGAATGTGAGGCTTTATAACTTCATGGGCATGAATCACTTTAACAAGTACACTGCTTTCTCTGCAGTGTGCTTGTTGGCCGAGTTAAGCTTCCTCCCCTCTCCTTGCCATTTTCATGTCTTTTTGTTGTATTCAAAATCCTTCTCTCATTGCAGATATGCATGAGAATAGTGAACAGAAGGCGTGGCATAACCTGAACACAATGTGTTCCTTGTTCTTTGAGTATCTTTCTAGTTATTTTTTAATATAATAAGCAAATATTAACATATATTTATTTCCTTTCTTTTATACAATGGTAGCATATCATACAAAAATGTTCTATTCTCTGCTTTTCTCACTCAAAAATATGTCCTGGGGTTTTTTTCTAGCTGTGTATTTTCTTGCTGTATAGCGTTTCATGTATCATAATTTAAATAATGAAATCTCTATTGATGGACATTTGGATCTTAGAAGATCTTTTCTTATGGAAATTATTGTTGCAATGCATAGTCGTGTAATACATTATTTATCTGTAGGATAATTTCCCATAGGTAGATTGGTACATCAGACAGCATTTGCATTTGTAAGTTGTTAGCTGTGCTAAATGGGTCCCCACTGGCAAGCCTCGCTATTTCTGAAGTGTTCACTTCTGAAGTGCTATGCGGTGTTCAGCTAGCTGTAAAAGTTTTTCTTCATAGGGCTAGAGGAAAGTGAAAGAGAGACAACACTTTTGATATCATCTTCAGAAGCATCAAAACTCTTTTTGAAATAAGGAAAGAAGAAATAAAATAAAAACTCAGAAGTTTCATTATGTATAATGTGTTGCTCTTGAATATGTGGATAAATCCTTACCACTGTTTTGTGAGGTTGGTTTTGTTTTGTTTTTTGTTTTGTTTTTTTTTTCCCCTCATTGAACGAAGACTGTAGAACAAAATCTCAGACAGGCTAAATATCTTGTCTAAGGTTGTGCTGATGAGTGCCCAGTAGAATCCTTAAGGCCTTTTCTTCTACCTGAGAGATGCTCTCTTCTCATGATGAAGTTCTAATACATCATGGTAGTCAATTCATCTCATCCCTGAGTCTCATGTTAGGATGAGCTTTGAGCACAGCATATGCTGACCACTTCTAATGTACCCCAACTTGACCGAACCTCAAAATGAACTGTCAGAAGATGGTGCTGAGTTAAATTTCTGGAGTAAAGTTTTCTCATAGTTCTGTAGATTATCTTGCCTAATAATAGCATTTTCAGTCACATAAAGCTAAGATAATGCAAACAGATCATTTGCTTGAGGATATAAATTAATTGCTGGAAGAAGGCCATTATGAGAAAAAGTCCATGTTTTGAGTAGCGTCCAGTGAGCAAGAATCTTAATTTCAGCAGTCCATTTCTAGACGACCTGAGGCAATGTATTACCACGACTGTGTCTGCATCCCATTTCAGAATGAAGGGGTCCTCATAGATAACTCTCATCACCAAGTATAAAATTCATCATGACTTCTAATGCTGCATGAGTCATAAGCTGTGTGAAGCAGTAGACTCTGTGTCCAAATAGAGTCCCACTTGACCGCTTTCTGCTGCCCATCATGTCTATGACCTCAGAAACTTGAGAAACTTTTTACATCTGTTTATTCTATCTGAAAAGATGAAGCCATTAGTCATAAGACACCAGTAAAACTCATATGACAAGGCTGTTTTGAGGCTTAAATGAGATCACATGGATAAAGCACTTTGTACCAAACCAGGACATATGACACACTCATCAGATGCTACCTGCTATTACCTTTGCATGCTACTAATCAATTTTTTTATTCCATGCTGAGATCTCTTTAGCATTGACTGTTGAGCGAGATTTGTGTACTGTGACAACCAACTTTGTGTGGTTAATATGGCCTTCTGCTTGGCTAAATGGAAACACAGAGGTAAAGTTCTACCTGACCTTGTCCATGGTTAGCTTTTGCTTCCTCATGTGTGAGATTTGATTATCTTTATCTTTGCATGTGTTACCTACATGTCATAAAATCATCCTATATTTTTAATATCCTCCCACAAACATTTATCTCTTTGACCATCAGTAGGACTGTAGTAAGAATGCCTGCTCTCGAATGCCCCTGTCTGTCTTATGTCATGTGAAACCTCCAGTTTTTCCATTTCATAGTTGTATCATGGTCACACAGATGATATATGCTGTGATTCATCCTTGCCACTAGATGGCACTACAATAGAACACATTTACTGGTTAATTGTCTTATGCTCTAGGGAGATAGCCATAGAAACAGGAGCTTAAGGAGTAGCTACCTACATGAAGCTGGACATGAGAAGACTTAAAAGAAGGGTGAATTATAAATGCAAGAATTTCATGTTTGGGTGTCATATAGGTTCCTTTAAAAGGTGGTCTTAGGGGTGTAAAGGAGATGAGAGAAAGGAAGTAGGAGAGAGAGAAAGAGAGTAAAAGGAGAGAGCAGGGGTAGATTGGGTTAAGAAAGAAAGAAAGAAAGAAAGAACGATAGAAAGAAAGAAAGAAAGAAAGAAAGAAAGAAAGAAAGAGAAGGGGAATATTTTTAGGCTTTGGCCATCAGGGCTTATTGGATCATGCAATGACCTTTAAAATTATACAGTGATTCAGAAGGAGCTCTTGTCCATTGGTCAAGATTGTCTCCTATTCTTTCTATGGGTTTTTATATGGACTAGCATTCTGTTATGCTAACAGACATATGTCTTGAATGCTTCAAGACAGATAGGGCAGAAAATGCCCTCAGTGTCAATGGAAGAAAGGCTCTTTAAAAGTGTAGCATTACTTGCATTATCTAATCCAACCTGGTTAACATCAGATGACACCAGATGTGTTTGCTACAGCAACCTAATAAATCATGGACTCTGTAAATTCTTCCAGTTGAAATAAACAAAGAATCCTAATGAACCATCTGCATCTCGTAGTCCTTGGGGGGCTACCTACTAGGTATTCTAGCAAATGCTTAGTGAATAAAAATATAAATGGCTACTTTATGAAGTTCAGGTGAAAGAGACATGTTGTCCTTTATATTTTGGAATAAAAGAATTAAAAAATCATTTAATCCCTATGTAAGTATTAGAATATAGACACAAGAGGGGCTAATTTTTGTAGGACTAGGAAGAATTTTCTAAAAGAAAACAGAGAGGGGAAATGATATTAAACTGGAAGATATGAAGTGATTATGTATATTTTTTATGTCACTGTAAAGTAAGTAGAGAATTGAATCTATCTATCTATCTATCTATCTATCTATCTATCTATCTATCTATCTATCTATTCATCCGTCATCCATCCACTGATCCCCACATGTATGCATAATCATAGGTTAATGTGTTTGAACCTGAGTTTAGTTACTAGTGCAATGGTTAATCTTAATTGTCAACATGATAAAATATAGGCTGGAAGACCAGCCTTTGGACATGGCTGTTAGGATTATCCCAATTAGGTTACTTGCTATGGGAAGACCTATACACCCTGCATAGTGCCATTCTCTGGGGTAGGATCTAAACAGTAAGGGAAAGAGAAAGTAAGCTGAGTGCAAGCCATTCATTATCTGCTTCCTGATTATGGATGCAACATGGCCAGCTGTTTCTAGTTCCTGCTGCCTTGACTTCTCTACCACAATGAACTAAATACATCAAACAATGTGTCTTAGTTAGGGTTTCTCAAGCTGTGAGGAAACACCATGACCAAAAAGCAAGTTGGGGAGGAAAGGGTTTATTTGGCTTATACTTCCACATCACTGTTCATCATCAATGCAAATCAGGACAGAAACTCACTCAGGGCAGAAATCTGGAGGCATGAACTCATGCAGAGGCCATGGAGATGAGCTGCTTACTGGCTTGATCCTCATTGCTTGCTCAGTCTGCTTCCTTACAGAACCCAGGACACAGCCTAGGGATGACACCACTCACAATGGGCTGGGTCCTCCCCCATCAATCACTAATTGAGACAATGCTTTCCGGGCTTGTCTATAACTTAATCTTATGGAGGTATTTTCTTAATTGAGGTTCCTTTCTCTTAGATGACTTTAGCTTGTGTCAAGTTGACACAAAACTATTCTATGCACTATAAAACGGAGTGAATTATTTTTCCTTTACATTGTTTTGTCAGGGCATTTTATCACAGCAACAGAAAAAGTAACTGAGACATTAATATTGGTGCTATTTATTGGGAGATACAGAATTATTGGGAAGTTGGAGGTCTATTCAGGGCAAGTAGGCTGCTAGAAGCAGGGCCTTGAGGCGCCTTCCATACTTCTGGTTTATCCTCTTTTTATTGTTTTGCTAACACATGAGGATCCTTGTCTGCACGCTCCTGCTCCCATAGAGTTGCCTCCTACCATGCTTTCTCCACAATAATGGATGAGTCCCCTCAAACCATGATGAGCCCAGACAAATTCTTTCTACCTTATGTTGCTTCTGCAAAATATTTGGTTACGACGATAGAAAATTGGTAGCAAGAAGTGAACTCATTGCTGTTGCTATGGAAAACTTTACCATGTGGTTCTTATGTCTTCTGAACTGGTTTGCAGGAAAAATGTTTAGAGCCAATGTATGATATTTTGGTAATAAATCTGGCTATATTCTGCCCATGTCCTGAAAAATCTGAGTGAGGCTGAACTAAAAAGTTATGGATTAAGCTGTTTGCCAAAGGCAATTTCAAGACTTTAGCATTCGGGTTTCGGCATGGTTGCTGCTCAATGTTCCCAGTTGTATTTACAGTGAAGAATAGCTGAAAGATGGGGAAAGTTTGCAATTTGATGAAGAAAGAATTGTGGTATGGTCTGAAGTTGTAGGAAAGGCTCTTCTGGACAAAGCATCTGTCATTTCTAAAAAGATTACTGACATTAAAGAGAAGCCATGAATGTTGTTCAGGGGCTATGGGACAGATGTCTTGAGGGGAGACTATCCACTGAGAGCTACATGGTTAACAGTACAGATTCATTTGAAAGGGGAGTGGAAAGACAGACTTCAGGGAGACCCTGCTTGAAAGTGACTTTCTATCAAATTGTTTTCCAATGTTAAGTCAGGAAGGCACAGAGTGGTCACTGCAGCTGGGATCCAAGGTGGACAGGTTGTAACTTAGGCAAGCAGCAGAATTTGGTGCCAGTTTTATAGGCATGCAAAATACAAGAGTTACAAAGGGCAAGACTTGAGGAGTTAAGGCTTGTGCTAAGGTTCCAGAAAATCACTGAGAACAGGCAATGAGAGAAGGGTCAGAAAAATAAACCACAATTACTCAAAGGTCAAAAAAGCAATTTGGTTATTTTAGAAGCCTCACGGGGTGGAGGAGACAAAAACTATCATTTACACACTGCCAAAAGTCACAGAAAATTTCCTAGGCTTTTCTTCCTTCCAGAGCCTTGCTATGTAGCCCAGGCTTGCCTCAAACTTATGCTGGATCTCCTGTTTCGACTGCTGAGTTCTGGGATCAAAGGTGTGTACCACTGTCTTGACATTTTGTAGCCTTTTGAATGAGCCTTCTGCAGCACTTTCGCTGGTGATAGAGAGAGGCAAGAGACAGTTCCTTGCTAACAGGGTCTTGAAGATATCCTTCAGTTATTTCAGCTTATGACTGGAATGGGATTTCTCTTTTGCTAAGCAGAAGAAAATAACATCTGTGAAGAAATGTAGTAACTTTAAGAGTATCTGCCATCCTGTTTGTTTGTTTGTTTTTTTTTTTTTTTTTTTTTTTTTGTCAGCATTGAATTTAGAATTTTCAACTATGTGAGGATACAGAGAGAGGCAAATGGCAGAAACCAAGAGGGAAAAAATCAGCAATGTGGGTTAGACTTTTGAATTTTTTTTTATTCTTGAAAGTTTTATATATATGAATGCAACAAAATATGATCACATGTAACCACCATTTTCTTCCTCAAACTCCCTTCATGTCCCCCTGATACACTCCTCCCAATTCTCTCTCTCTCTCTCTCTCTCTCTCTCTCTCTCTCTCTCTCTCTCTCTCTCATCTCTGAATAAGCTGCTAAGTCTACTTAATGCTACCCAGAGTGCATGGGTGTGGAGACACCAGCTGAAACATGGGGATCTTAATGTGGCCACATATTCAAAAAACTATAACAGCCAGTAGTTTCTCAACAAGGTTGGGGTCTGAAGATCATTTCTGCCATCTATACTGGCATTTTGGCTGGCCTGATCTTATGTAGGTCTTATGCAGGTAACTATAATTGCTGTGAGTTCCTGACTATGGCAGCTACATCATGTTTGGAAGCCAGCCTTTCCTGTCATGCTTCCCCATCCTATGGTTCATATGTTCTTCCTTCTCTTTCTCTTTAATGTTCCTGGAGCCTTTGTCAGGGAGAGGGGTGGGTAAAGATGTCCTGTTTGGGACTGAGCACTCAGTTCTCATTCTCAGCACTTAGAGAGTTCTATATCTCTCTGTTGACTGCTGCCCACTGCCAAAGAAGCTTCTCTGACCAAGGTTGAGAGTAGCCCAGGCCTATGGATATAAACACAAATATGTAGATGGTGATTTAACCATTTATTAAAATAATAATAGCATGTTCTACCCTAGCATCTCTAGCCATAGGCTTTTGACCAGGTCCAGGCATGAACGTTCCTCCCGTGGAGCTGGTGTCAAATCCAAAGACAGAGTGGTGGATATCTATCCCATAAGAGTCACGGCACCGTTACACTAGTGGACATATTTGTGTGGCAGCTAGATATAGCAGCATGCAGCCTCCAGAGCTGGATCCCAAGACTGCTGTTGTTTCTCCACAAAGCCTGCATAGATAGCACTTTCCAGAAGTAGGAATGCTAGCCACCAGGGAAGAAATTTCCTTTTGGCTTGAGAATGATATATCTATGTCCTACAGCCAAAGTGTGCACTGTCTTTAGCAATAAGGCCTTACCATGTAATTATGGTGGGAAATCAAGGTCAATACCAAGTACCCTGTGTTGCTCTAGAGACCTCTGGGACTTTCCTGACCAATAACTCAATTTCAGTTAATTAACCCGTGCCCTTTGGGAGTGGCATGGTTTACCCATACAGGATAACTTTACTTGAACTCTCTTTACTTTCTTTTTATGGTTACATTTGAAGTTAGCTTACTAGCTGGTGTGTGAGCATCCATCTTCGTCATACATTTTCAGTTTTGGTTACTCCATCAATGACCTTTTCCTTTCATCCATTTTCTGCCCCCACCTCTGCTCAATCCTTTCCCTCCTAATACTTCTCCCTCTTCTTCCATTTTATATGTACTCCATTGTCCCTGTAATTATATCTGACTGGGTTGCGAGTAATATGTGGATTAAATCCGAATGGGTTATCATAATCCTTCCTTTAGATTAGCTCTCCCCACTGCCTCTGGCATCCCACATACTCCTGCACCTCTTCCCATTCAAGCCTTTCTGTCCCCCAGATGTGGACTTCTTAGTGAGGTCACATGTATGCTGTGCTGTGGCCACACTACTCTTCGCTTCATTGTTCTAATTTTAGTGTATGTGCCACTGAAGCAAGCACGTGAGGTGGAGTTTTGAAGTTTACAAAATTACAGCTTTAAACCGAATATAATTAATACATTAAGGAATGTACATTGGAAACACAGACTGTCACAAGAAAATTAGAATCTACAGAAACATACAAAATGGAAAATGAAGAGCAAATGGATTAAAAAGTCAAGAGATGAGCTTATCTGTGAGTGTGACAAAAGAAGGGAGAATTAGGGAGGTGAGGAGGCAAGGGGTGATGTTATGTCTGAGGGCAGAGAGGTAATACAGATAGGATCAAAGGGTGCTAATCAAATTCAGTTAAAGTTCCTACTGTGTGTCTAACTGAAGTTGCCAAAGAAGAGGCTAGTGAAAACAAAGGAAAGGAAACATTCATAGATACACTGGTAAAGTAACCTTTGAAATGAATGAGGTCTACCTTACTGCAGATTCATGAAATTCTACAAAACTCCAATGGGACAAACACTCTCTGTGTGTGTGTGTCTGTGTCTGTGTGTGTCTGTGTATTTGTGTATTTCTCTGTGTGTTTTATGCGTCTCTCTGGGTGTAACTGTGTGTGGACATGTGTTGTGCTTCCTCTAAGCAATGCAAAAATATATGCATTCCTTTTCAGTTTCAGAAAGAACATTTGTCTAAATAGGCTGTGTCCTGGGTCACCAAGAGAGTGTTGAAAACATCTAATGACCAAAATCACACAGGATATATCCTCTGTCCACAGAAGGTTAGTGACACATATGTATCCTACAATTCAAGAGTCACACCACATTCATAAACTAGGAACCCCAAAGCAAAGATGTCCTATTGTAGCTGCTTTAGATGACTCATGGTCAGGAAATAGAACAGAAAATGAAGACTAATAACCCCACAGAGGAACCAAAGCTTGGCTAAACAACCAAGGATCCAAGTTGAACACCTTGAGCAGTGAGCCACATGGGTAATATATAACCCTGATAGAAGAGGGAAAGAAGGGAACTCTGCCAAGAGTATTCATTTAAAATGGATCTAATTCCTATCTAATCATGCACTCCCATAACTTCAAACTGAGGGAAATTCTACAAAATCCCTGCCTGATAATTCTTAAAATTGTCATGAAAACCAAGAAAAGGCTGAGTATTAGTGAACCCAAGATGACTAATGAGAAATAATGACTAAATATGATATGATACTGTGATTGGGATTAAGGAAGAGAATAAGGACTCAATAGTAGAAAAACAAGAGAAATTCAAGCCAGCCCTGAAGTTTAGGTATTAATAAACCAAAATAAATTCATGAAATTTTCTTTTAAAATTTATTTACTGAGACTTTCGTATCTTATAAAACTTTTGAAATTGCATCTAATTCCATCTCCTTCTACTCTTCCCAAAGTTCCCTATTGCTCTTCATGTCCTCTTACTTTTTGGGGGGAGGGTAACTTACTGAGTTCAATTAGTGATGTCAATATGCCCATGGGTGTACTGCCTTCCATTGGGCCATGGGCATCCTAATAGGGGGTCACATCCCTTAAAAACACAACCTTCAACATCTAGCAGCCACTTACTATCAATAGCTCTTTAGCTAGAGGTGGCCCCTTGTGAGCCCAACTCATGTTGGAATGCTGATTGGCTTGACCTTGGACAGGTCCTACACAGGCAACCATAGCTGTTGTAAATTCACAGGTGAAATGGCCCTATCATTCCCAGAAGACACTACATCACAACAGATGAGTTTCTAAATCTTGACAAGTGTATCATGGTGCTATGGTTTGAATACGAAATGTCTGTGCTCCATTCCTTATCCCCATGCTTTCATACAGATGCTTAGTTCTGTGGTAGTGTTATTTGGGGTGGTAGAGGAAGTTGCAGGAGGTAGGGACTATTTTGAGAAAGTGGGTGACTAGGGAAATGACCTTGAAGGGCACCCTGTCCATGGTCCCTGCTATTGTTATGAGTATGTGCCACTATGCCCAACTTTTAAAAGGTGGAGATTGGAGATGAAAGTCAAGCTATCATGCTGGTAGGTGAGCACTTTACGGACTAAGCTATAACTACAATTACACTTTTTAAAAAAATAGCTAATTTACAGTAAGTACATTTGGTGGAGTATATCTGAAGGGCACCTCTCAAGAGTGTTTTATAAAATCATCACACTGGTGTTTTCCAGTGAGACAGTGACACAGAATAACATCTACACCACTTGAGACTTCTTGCCTCTTCTAGTCATGATCCTTTTGATAAGTAATCCCTCTACCAAACCCTCATCACCACTGATATCTTCTCTACTTTTGAAATTCATAAAAATAGAAACATGAAATGTATATTTATTTCTATCTGGATTTTCTTCTCAATTTTATGTCTGTGAGGTCCATTCATAATTCTGTTATAGTAGTTTCTTTTTTATGTATATATATTATATGATACATGGCACAATATACATATTAATGAAAAATATCATTTTCTTGTATGCCTGGTCACAAATTACTTACCCTGTGATCATTGGGGTTGTTCTAGTTTGGGGCTATCATAAAAATACACTGATTATTCTTGGCCTTGAATTTTTCATAATATACATGTACTCTTGCCATGGATTTTTTTTTACTGGTAAGAATCTCTCTCATTGCAGCTGCTACCCTAAGATTTAATACAAGGAAAATTTATAAAGGTACATGCTCATCACTAGTATCCAGTCACTCAGCATCCTGGTAGTCACTCCTTGTCTGGTCTAGTCATGATGCTGAGATGTATAGTGATAATCTATTGAAAATTTGAATTATGTTATTCTCTTGGGAATCATTATGTAGCCCAGGCTGGTCCTTCTGCATCCATCTTCTGAGACTGAGATTCACAGATGTTAATCATTATATCTGGATTTATAACTTCCTCTTTTCTTTTGTGGTTTTATGAAATGTTTGGGGCATATAATATCAGGTTTATAAAACAATATAAAATAATTCAGAATATTTATGTGCATCCATCACCAACTTTTGTGCAATGTTAGCATTTTATATGACCACAACATGAACAAATACCCCCAAAACCATGATTTCAACATCAAATCACATTCTTACCTTGATGTATTATAAAAACTATAATATAATACAGTTGTGAGAAAATTTTGTATGCCTTAGAAACTGACAATTCAACTAATGCATAGTCAAAGGTTATAGTTTATTGTGGACTATTTGGATAAGAAATTAATTTGTCTTCTATGCTTTGGGGTTTATTTATTTATTTATTTACTTATTTATTTGATGCATGAATGGATCTAGGAGATCGGTTATAATTATTCTGCCAACTAATGCCAAACTAGGTAATAGGTTCTCCTGATGTTCTCATATTTTGAAATGCAGAAATAATAAAGATTTTTACAGAAATTTGGGGGATTTCATAATCGTGGGAAGTTAAACATATTTTATAAAACTATTTAATTTTCAAAACTTCCTGCAACATGGAGAAATAATCTTCCTATCTCCCCATTTTATACATGGAGAAATTGAAGTCTAGAGAGAATAGGTTGGTTGTCTAAGGACGCTGTGTATATAAACAGAGAGGCTACAATTCAAACAAATTCTACGATTCCACAAATCCTAGATCCAATGCTTTCATTTATCTTTTCTACTCTGGTAATTCTGAAAGTATGAATCACATGATACCTTATTCAAATTATGATCTTGTTTTATCCAGGACCCCAGATACCCAAGGTGTACATCGTCTCTGAAGCTGAAGTCTGTGAGCCTCAGTTTTTAAAGGTCCCCATGAGTGAGTCACTCTGCTTCAAAGACTGAGTAAAAATGTTGCATCTTACTTAAATTTATCCTCCAAACACAGCATTGACCCACACATGAACTAACAGAACTACACCCCCTCGCTTGTGAACTTGTGGCTGTTTTACACTGACCTGTTCCTATTCGCGACTTTTTCAGCCAAGGTTCTCAACATTAGAGCTCTTTTCCAATCCACTTGCAAACTAGGGAGGTAGTGGATATGCAAAGCAAACACTGAATTGGTTTAGATAAACATCATGACTCCCAGGAAGCATGCATGCCTATTCCTCTTTCTATGACTTTCTGAATCTTAAACCACAGTGAGTTCATACACCCAGAGTATTTTTCTGCCCACACAGTGTTCTATATGGAATCTCTTGAGAGTGTTTGAAGAGACAAATATGGCACAACATACATTTTTTAAAGTATAAGGCTCAAGACAAAATGTGATGGGAAAATAATCAAATAATATATAACAGCTGTTTTTTTCTTTTGTTTACCACCCTGAAAAGATCATTTTTGAAATGGTTCCTTCCTGTAAGCCTTTCTTGAAAAAAAAAAAATAAAAAGAGGTGATAGCTAAAAGGATACATAGAGGTTATTAAAACTTCCATTTTGCATGCCCTTGTTCTTGGAGAAAACTATCCATTATGTGACTTGAAGATGTCCTAGTGGTTCCAAAGAAAGGGAAGAGGCTGTAATTACCTGTCCTGGATGTGAGGCCACTTCTGTTTTATACTAAGATCTCGGGTAGGCTTCTTCCATCTCTCTGTTCAGTTTTCTCCTTCCTAAGTATGAGAGTAATGGAACCTACTTCATGAGACTCAGAATTCAATGAAATAATGTGTGTATGATGGCTAACCCAATGCCAGGGTCATCACAAGCATAGAGAAGCAGCCATGATTACTGTTGTTAGCATCTGTCTCTGTCTGTTTATGTTTTGAAGAATAGTCTCCTTTCATACAACATCAACATATACAGAACACCATTACAAATTCTGTGTGTTCAAGAACTATTAAATAAAAACAGCAAGAGGCCAATTAGTAACATTGCAGATGTGTGTGAATTCACAAGTTTCCATGCTCATGGTGAAGGCTGCCCAGTACAAGTTCCTTACATTTGGCTTGGTCTGTTGTAAACACAGCTTCTATTTTCTTTCCAGAGCTAGTTTGGCCTGTGTGCTGGATAATTCTATATCAACTTGACATACGTTAAAGTCATCTGATAGTGAAATGCCCCCAATTAAGAAAATGCTTCCAACAGATTGAGCGAACCTGTAGAGCAGTTTCTTAATTAGTTATTGATGGGGGAGGGCCCAGCTCTTTGTGGGTGGGGCAGCCCTGGGCTTGTTGTCCTGGGTTCTGTAAGAAAGCAGACTGAGCAAGCTATGGGGAGCAAGCCAGTAAGTAGTAATCTATGGCTGATCAGCTCCTGTCTCCAGGTTCCTGCCCTGCCTTCCTTCAGTGGTGGAAATGTAAGCTGAAATAAATCCTTTCCTCCTCAACTTGCTTTTGGTCACAGTGTTTCACCATAGCAATAATAACTCAAAGACAACATGGTTCTTTTCTGTTTGTTAACAACCCTCATGCCATTCATAGATAAAACTTGAGATGTAAGAATAATATTGTCCTGTGGTATTAAGAACAAGTTGACAGACTCATGCAAGCTTATCAGCTCTGTTTGTTTTTGATGATCTCATATATGCAGAATTATGAGTGCAACTTTTTCTCTCCATTAAAATCAAATGTTTCTGAGCCAGGATGTGTTAAGGCATTTGTCACCAAGCCTGATGGCCTGAGTTTGATCCCAGGCTCAATGTGGAAGGAGAGAACCAACTCTTGAAATTTGTCCTCTGACTTTTACAGTGTGTTGAGGCATGCCGGCACATACATACATACATACATACATACATACATACATACTAAATAAGTAAATAAGTAAATGTAATAAAAATAAAAACAAACACAAATCTTCTGAATAGTATAAAGAATATATCTGGCATAGAAAACTGAAACACTAGAAAAGCAAAACTATAAAAACAAATACTTTCTAATTCTAAAGGCAATTACAGCTAATATTTGAACTTATAAAATATGCGTTTCTCCTTTGTGGGGCCTTATAGATGTATTTATTTGTTAATAGCAAAACTATATAGATCGCTATAATACTTTTTCTTCTGTTGTACACCTAACAAGTATTTACCATCATTATATCATATTTTCAAATTAGGTCTTATTGTCATTTACAGGCAAGCTTTCAGAGAGTAAGTCTACCATTAAAGTGTGATTTTATTTTGGATTTGGTTTTATTCTTGTCTATTTACCTAGCCATGCCTACTTGGCCCAGAACCTTAGATCAATGTTTCCTTGGCCATGATGTCAGTCTTCCCTGACTCTGGTTCAGAAAGTGTGCCTGACCTGTAAGATCTCAGATGTAGGAGGAACGAGTACTGAGTGAACATGGAGTACTCTTGCTAGCTTCTACTTTGGCTAATTAAAAAGGAAAACCCCATCTTTGTGATAAAAATGATCTGAATTCTGAAATGCAGGTAACTTGACTTGGTGGGTCAATTATACCTGGTATTCCTCACCCTCTAGAGGGTACACAGGAAGTACATCTGGATTCAGCATTTTTCACACTTTTCTGCCCTCCTCTCACCTTCTTCTCTCTCTCATCTCTTCTGTCTCCCACATCTCTGGATCTTCCTTCTTCTCTCTCATGGTATTGTGGACTGAAAGATGACCTCACGAATACTTTGCAAGTGCTTTTCAACTGAGCCATGCACCATGTCTGCATATGCACATTCCCAGATGCTTTTGACATTCATCTTTGTCCTCTGAGTGGAAATGTACTTCCATGTTATCTGTTACGGCCTCTCTGACCACCTTCATCCCTTTGCTGCTGAGTTCTCCCATCCATCTTCAGTATTCTCAATGCTGAGCACAGAACCTTCACAGTGAAGTGCTTCATATGTAAACCGAAGCTGAAAGTAGGCACAAACTGTGGTTTCCAATCTGAAAAGGTAATTTTCTTGTTAAGGTTAAAATTTACTGGGACTCAGGAACAAGATGTGTTCTATAAGAAAGATGGCTTCTTCCTCTGTGTCTTGTTGAAACTGAGTTCAGAGTGGGAACTGGCTGTGGAGAAGGTGGGATAAGACCCAGGCCCAAATGCCTGTAGGTGTAATCATTACCCAGAAATCATTACCTGACAGTAGTCCATAAGGGGTACATAGTGGACCATGGTAAGGGGTTATATTCTCCCACACCTGCACATGTCTGCTATTCTGTGGATCTTATGTTCATGCAACAGGTAATGGTCATACCTCACACTGTTTTTTTGTTAGGCCAGTATTATATTGCTTTAGAACTTCAGAGAGAAAGTCCTGGATCTCCAGGGGAAATGCTTTGCCAGCTACTGTGTCATTAATACCAATATTTTAAAAAAGTCCTATGTTTTATCAAAGCAGTTAGAGCACATAAGTCGAAAATTCTAAGTTATAAAATGTAATTGTCCCTGCCACTAGAGGGAGAACTTAATTTTTAAATTTTTTAAAACTAAAAAATAATTACATAATTTCCCCCTTTCCCTTTCCTTTCTCCACACCCCCACGATATACATGCATACATTCATGTATGTATGTATATGTATGCATGTATATATGTACTTATATATGTATATTATATAAATATAATCTGCTCAGTCCATGAAATTCTATTTGTATGTAAATGATTTCAGGACTGACCATTTGGTATTGAATAACCAATTGAAGGTTTCTTCCCTGAGGAAGATAATCTTCTCCAGCTTGCAACATTCCTTAGTTGCCTATAGTTGTTTGTCTAATGTTAAGGTCCTGTGAGGTTTTGTTAGAATGGGTCTTATCTAGGCAGTCATGTTGATGTGACTTCATGAATGTAGCTCTCTTGACATTTCTAGGAGATGCAGTCTCCTAGAAGACTTTCTGTTCTTCTGGCTCTTACAATCTTCCCACCTCCTCTTCTGGGATATTCCCTGAGCCTTGGGTGCAGGAGTTGTGTTGTGGATGGGTCAGTCCTGGCTGTGGATGGGTCAGTCATGTCTGTGGATGGGTCAGTTGTGGCAGGCAGGACAGGAACTCAAATAGGACAGGAACCTGGAGGCAGGCTCTGATGCAGAGGCTGTGGAGGGGTACTACTTACAACTTCTCATGGTTGCTTAGCCTGGTTTCTTATAGAACCTGGGACTACTAGTTCAGGGATAATAGCATCCACAATGGTCTGAGCCTATAGCCTGATTTTAAGGAAGCATTTTTAAAATTGAGATTCCCTTCTCTGAGGTGATTTAGCTTGTGTCAAGTTGACATAAAACTATCCAACACATATGTATATGTGGGGAGCTGACAGAAGGCGGCTATTATCCTTGCAGCCATCTTGAGCCATATACCCTGACCAGAGACTTGATTGCATTAGCCTAAAACAGCTGAGCACACTCTGATAACATCTTGCTTTAGATACCCAGGATTTTCCCTTGGGTGTGTGAGACTTAAAGGTGTGTGACTTTAGGGCATGACTTAGAGATCAGATTTAGAGACAAGACCTAAGGTCATGATTAAAGGTGTGACTTAGAGTCGAGGCTTAGAAGTGAGACATATAAAATGTGAGAGGAACAGAGAATCAGACACTTCAGAGAGTACAACTTGGAGTAGGAATTAGGCATTAAGACAGAACAACTTAGAGTACAACTTGGGAGTAGTTATTAAACATTAGAGAGAACAATTTAGAGACAACTTAGAGTACAACTTGCAGTACAACTTGGAACTAGGAATTAGGTTATAGAGTACAACTTTCAGTACAACTTGCAGTAGGAGAGTACAACTCAGAAGAACTAGGTAGTAGGCATTAGGCACTTAGCACTTGGAACTTGGAGGCACTAGGGACTAGGAACTCAAGACTTGGGACTTGGAGAGAAGAAGAGAGACTGAAGAATAAACAGGATTGAATCACACCCTGTCTGGTCTCCATTCCTCGAGTCCATCCTCACTCTCTCTCTTGCTGAACCCCGACCCACAGACCAGAGCTGCTTGGGGCAGTGTGGGCTAACAAGTTAGTCCCCAAGGCTTTTGGCAGTTCAGGTTCCAACATTGACAGAACAGTCCGAGACACTTGGGCCCCTAAACATGGGGCAGCTCGGGCCACAACATTTTTGGCCCCCAAAGGTGGGCCAGCTTGGTTAGCAACATGTATACACATAGATTTATATGTATGCTGTGTAATTTTAGGTAAATAGAAAGTAATATGATTCCATAAGACTTTTTCAGATAAACCTTATTGTTATTTCACTCTTCCCTCCCTTTCCTTCTGTGTTGACTTTCCTCCACCTTAAAGTTAACCCCCACCCCCCATTTACCCCATCAAATAACTCCTGTTTCATACTTTCTCACTTTTATTTATGACAAATATGTCCAGGTCCCTTCTGGTCAGAAGTTCTTTGAGACAATCCCATCAGCCTTAGCCAACTACAGAATAGAATCACCTGAGTTGACTATCCTGACAATGGCCCTGCAGATAACATAGGTTTTAAACTAGCCATTAAACCTGCCTGTGACCTTGTCAACCTCAGCCACATTCATCCAGATGGATGCATGGTCTTTGACACCAATTATACACTTACATGTTCATGAACTTGCTGGTGTAGGTCTGCATGTTAAAGCCACACCTGCTCACTGGTCCAGTGGGAGGACAGAAAGAACCCTGCAAATAATAACCATGCTCTTTCCCTCCTATTTTTTTTCTTCCATTGTCCTACAGGGAGAACTTAAAAACTTTTTATTCTACCCCTGGAGGGTAGATCTTTTTCACTTTTCCTTAAATCCAGAGAAGCAGCAGCAGCAACAACAAACCCAAAAGAAACAATTTTTAATTTCTAGTGATTTCCTATCACTAATGGATCCAAGTGTGTCTTTCACTAAAATCTACTACTTATATGTTTATAAAAACCTGTTGACCAGAGCTTTGCTAATCTGACTTTTGGGGTAGGAAGTACAATTTCTTTTTTTTTTCTTTTTTATTGAATGTTTTATTTACATTTCAGATGTCATCCCCTTTCCCCATTTTCCCTCCCTAGAAAATTCCTATCTCATCTCCCCTTCTCCTTTTTTGCTTTTATACAGTTTTTTAAAATGTTAATCAAAGGCTTTGTAAGTTTGGTAATGCTCAATAAAAGATGCCCATACAATTAGAAGTGTAACCCAATACCCAACCTAGATATATCAACTATCTTTGACTGGCAGAAACACTCGAACATCTGCCTCCATGCCCCACCTCTTTTGGCACCTAGCTCCTCCTCTCCTTCTCCTCCTCCTCTCCTTATTCCTCCTCTTCCTCTCCTTACTCCTCCTACATATCACCCTTCCTGTTAAAATAAAACTTTTCTCTCAAAATACAATTAGAGCATAACTATACCAATTTGTGTCAGTAAGGTACAAGATAGACCTAATATCCAGTCCATCACTTTTTGACTAACCAGAACCTCTGTCATCTCTCCTAACTAAAAGACTTAGTTCTGAACCTGGCTTTTTTCTTGGCTTTATAATGAATGTCAGCTGAAAACCATCCTCTCAAATCTTTTCTCTCAAAGTAAATAGCCGGGATTGGCTATGAGACTATAAGTCTTCAACCTGTCAGAAATCCAGAATGACTGAGTTAACTGAAATGGGAGCCAGCGCTCCAGGCCAGGAGTGACTTCCTGGGTCCTAGTGGGTCCCAGTTACTCCTTGTTTGGGGCCAGTGTTGCTTTCTCCTTACCTAAGATACTGCGTGGGTTAGAGCTTCTGGGAGTCCTGCTTCCTCTGGGTTCTGTGCGATTGGGGGCAGAGCTGCCTCCCCGAGATCTGCTCAGTGCTTGGGCTCAGACCAGAAGGACGGAAGTACAGTTTCAAGAGGTATTTAGTAGAGTATCTCAGATGGGAAGGTCAGGGAAAGAATTATCCTTAGCGATAATAGAACTTAGGGGCTTTTAAAGCAAATCCTGTCAAGCAGTAACTATTGGATAAAAGATGAAAATTTGAAGCAAACACATTATTTCAACATATAAGTTGTAACTTCAATATATAAGTTGTGTAATTCAAACTCTTACTTTTCAGCAGGAAGCAGCAGAATTATTTGTTGTGTGGTCTCCTATGGTTTGAAACAAAGCAGAGTGACTCTATGTTCTCAGAGCAGTAAGTACTCCATAGTGTCATTGTGGAGATTAGATTCAATTATTCATGCCTTTCCTCTTACTCTTCACAACCATCCCTCATGTGACCAGTTCCTTCAAACAAGAAGTTTAAACACCTGGTGTTTTCATCCATTATCACAGATATCATCTTTTATTAAAGTATCTCTTTGTTCTGATTCCACCTATAAAGTGTTAGATTTGTCCGGCGGCTCTTAGCAAACTCACATCTCAGTTTGTTAAATTAAACTACACTGACTTCCAACCTCATTAGTCTATTAGGTGTGAAGTCAGACCAGAGTTATTTGTATCTCTCCCCCCGAGGACTGGAAGAAGTCACCATTCCGTTCCTCCCAAGTATGGGTTCTTTCAAAGAGGGTAGTTTTAAAGGCTTCTTTTCTGTGCAGACATGGCCATAGGGACTTCAAACCATCTTAGTAGAACTTGCTGCTCAGATCTCTGGGCCCTATACTCATCCTCCATGAAGGTTCTCAAGCTTTGGATTCTAGAGGATAACGGGGGTCTCTGCTTCCATGATCCATTCCCTTGGTTTGAAAGATTCAGATTTCTTTTGAGTCAGGTACTTTGCTTTCTTTAAGTTTTGAAGAAGGCTATGTGAGGCCCAGCCAGTTATAACATTACACTCGGCCTTAGGGTCATGAACTCTAAAACCAAATGTTGCAATGTTGAAATCCCACTCTTCCCAGATCTGTAAGCCTCAGTTCCTTTGCCAGTGGGAATGGCCATCAGTCCTCTACAATGCTGGGAAGAGATGGACTCATTTAATTGTCTTAAGACATTCTTTGTGCCATGCTTGAGACTTAGTAAGCCCTCAGTAAATGTCAGCCAGTATTTTAATTATTGAAATATTGCATTGTAATTTGAGGCTTTATAAAACAAAGTCTTCTACTCCCTGGAGAGGCAAGAGAAGCTGAGTTCTCCAGGATCCAAAGCTGTGGCTTTTCAGGCAGGAGAGAAGAAAGGTACTTTGGAAGTCAGAGGAAGACAGACAGCTTGATTTTAAGGTAACACAGAACTTCCATTGGCCAGAGGAATATTAACCAGATATCCTTGGTTAATAGGTAGCACACAGCCTTAATCACTTGTAGCAGCTTGAAAGTCACCTTGGACTACACAGATCTATTTATGACTAAAATCTTGATATCTATCCCTTTAAGAGGAAGGAGTCTTCAGACATGAAAATGACTTTGGTTCAGATATTTTGGTAATCCTGATAAGCCTTTAGAAACAGTGATCATGGGAGTGATCACAGACTTTGTTTATTACTTTGCTTGTTCTTTGACTATTTGTGTTTATTGTCTTGTTTGTTCCTTAATTATTTGCATCTATTGCATTGTTAGTTCCTCAACCTAGAACTGACCTTAATACTTGCATGTAATTAAAATGGTACAAAAGCAAAAAAAGAGGAAGAAGGATAGGATAGAGGGTTTCTAGTGAGGGGAAATGGGGAAAGGAGATGGCATCTGAAGTGTAAATAAATAATAAAAAATTAAAATTGAAAAGAAAACTTAAAAAAAAAAAGAAGACAATTGGGGTCAGATGGGGTCTGATGGGCACAAGTTTACAATCCTAGCATTTAAGGATCTAAGACAGGAGAATCTCACACTTGAGGCCAGCCTGAGCTATAGAGTGAGACTCAGTCTTAAAAGAATAAAATCAACAAAACAGCCTCATTCTTAAACAACAACAACCAAAAGAATAAAGGAAAGAGAACGGTGGTTGACTCCTGCCCTGGACCATCTCACTTGCTTTAGGATTAGCTTTATGTACATTAAACATCTAACTTGGGGGAATACTGTGAGGTAAAGCGATCAGTTAACTCCTTAGCTCACTGCTGTGAGAGGCTCAGCATTCATTCACACACAAGCTGGACCTAGACAGGTTGTCAGAGTCTCAGGAAGAGACAATGGTGTGAGAATGTCTACTGTTTTTACCCAGTGTGTGTGTGTGTGTGTGTGTGTGTGTGTGTGTGTGTGTGTGTGGTGGATGTTTAGGGGTGGGGGTGGAGAGTGGAGAGACAGCATAGGGAGGAGTGGGGATGCAAATGGCAGGGTGTCCCTTCTACTCAGGCAAGAAAGGAAGCCAACTTAAAAAAAATTATAAATATCCAAGTACAGAGGTCCTTTTCCTTTTTACTCTTGTGAGGTAGGAGAGTTAGCAGTTGGATAAACAAAGAAGCAGAGGAGGAGGAGGAGGAGGAGGAAGGAGGAGGAGGAGGAGGAGGAAGAGGAGGAAGGAGGAGGAAGAGGAGGAAGAAGGAGGAGGAAGAAGAAGAAGGAGGAGGAGGAGAAGGAGAAGAAGAAGAAGAAGAAGGAGAAGGTTTTGAATTTAATGTGCCTGATAGCCTGAGGGTGCAAGTGTGCAAGTGTGCAAGTGTGGTGCCAGGAAGCCGGGGAAGAAAAATCACAGAGGCTGCCTGTACCGAAGGCTACACATTTGTGATTATCTAGGAAGGCTTTCCTCCCTCAAGGCTGTGAAAACTTGCTTTGTGCTCTTTTCTAAGCATCCTGTAGTTTCACCTCATATAGTTGGGTCTATGATCCATTTTGAGCTAAGGCCTCTGGATGTCAGAGATCCTGCTTGATCCTTTCGTACGTTGATTATCAACTCTATGGCATTGAGAGACTCCTAAGAGAGTAGTAAAGCACACCTCTGGGCATTTCCTGAGAGGATTAACTAGGCAAGACCAGACACCTAAAAGTGTCTGCCACATCATCCCATAGACAGAGTCTACTGGAAAAAAAAAAAAAAAAAAAAAAGAAATCCCAGTAGCCCAGGTATCCATTCTTTTCCCTTGCTTCTATGATGTGAATGGCTCTAACTTGTTCCATCTCCTTCATTTGATTGACACCCCTAAAAACATGGGAAGTAATAGATTTTGTCCCTTTAATTAGTTGTTTCCATCAGACACTTTATTATAGAGAAGAAAATACATGACAGCCACATATGTGAACATCCTATCAGTATTTAGTAGAAAGGTGGCTGATCTCCATCAAATTATCTTTCAAATCTCTTTGAAAATCAATACACAAAAAGTATGAAATTGAAAACAAGATTCATTTGTCTTTGTATTTTTGTGTATGTGTGTTTGCCTACACTAGTTTATGTGCACCATGTGTGTGCAGGTGCTTGCAAAGGCTAGAAGAGGGCTTAGGGTCTTTGAGAGCTGGAGTTACAGATGGTTAGAGCTACCTAAAGAGTTTGCTGGCAACTGAACCTGAGTCTTCTGCAAGATCAGTATGTGCTCTTAGCCACTGAGCCATCCTTGCAGCCCTACTTCTGCATCCTTATTGTATCCCGTTGATATGTACTTATACTTGCTGTCACATGCCATGCTGTCTCAATCTCTGCCTTTTTGTATTTCATTTTTAAAATTAGGACTTATTCTCTATTCTTCACTTTTGTCAAGGTTATTTTGTGTCCCTTGTATTTACAGATGAATTTTAGCATCTGCTTGCTAACTTATGGGAGTAAAATACAGCTGGGACTCCCATAAGGATCGTGCTGAATCCGTAGATCAATTTGGAAGCTTTAGCTAGTACTATCAAAACTTCTAAACTAAGAGTTAAACGTGTTTTTCCATTTATTTAAATATTAAATTTTTTCTAACAATGCTTTCTACTTGCTAGGGTTTACATTTTTACTTTTGTTAAATTTACACTGAAGTATAATAGTTAATTTTTTATGTTATAAATAGGATTGTTTCTTAATAATCTTGGTTTTGCATTCTTAATGACTAGTGCTTAGAGATACAATTGACTTTTGTATAAGTGATTTTTTTATAACACACTGGTACCGAATGTGATTATGAGTTTTCATCATTCGTGTGTGTGTGTGTGTGTGTGTGTGTGTGTCTAGTCATAACTCAGACATACTAGCCTGAGCCCAGATCCAACTCCTATGCTGCCCTGTTCAGCATGTCTGTGCTACCATGCAGTGTGTCAGTCATCAAACACTCAGGCTAGATAACTGTGTAGTGGCTTAGGATGTGGACTGGTTTGTGACGTGCATATTATAATGAATTCTGTGGCCACTTGTCTATTCCTTCCCTGGGTGCCTCACATAAAAGGGCCGGGCTTATTTTCCATCTTCAACTCTTCTTGTTCTCTGCCTGCATCCCTGCTATCCTGCATCTACTTTAACGAGTTTAACTGTGTCATTTAGATATCCCATCTTTTGGTTAAAGCATTGTTCCTTTACGACGCTCCATTACTGGCAGGTTGCTGAAATGAGGCTGGCTGACTGACTACTTGTTGCGTACCATATAATGTAAATGTGATTAAACAGAGAATCTGTCTTCTTTTGGGTGGTGGCAGAAAATCATGACTACGGTAGCTATAAACTCTGTCAGAAATAAAAGATAAACTTTATTTCCTAAAATCTTAATTTAGGAAAAAGCCAGACTTTTTTTTCCTCCAAAACAATTTCCCTCTTTGCCTATCCATTTTTATTTTCTTCTTTTTATTATTTTTATGATGTATTAAATTAAACCATTTCCTTGCAGTGTGCTAGTTAAGACAATTTCCTTAGCTTTTGCTGAATGACTTGGCAGGCTAGATGTCTTAGAGCTGAATTGTAAAATCCCATTAAAATCCAGTCATATAAAAATAAAAGATGCTGCCTGGTGCACCCGTGACATGTTATGGCGAGGTCTCATCACATTATAATAACAACTGCCAGGAAGAAGTGACTGCTGTGTAA
Organism: Arvicanthis niloticus; assembly: GCF_011762505.2. Taxonomy (NCBI): domain Eukaryota; kingdom Metazoa; phylum Chordata; class Mammalia; order Rodentia; family Muridae; genus Arvicanthis; species Arvicanthis niloticus. The sequence goes on along the minus strand of NC_047660.1, from coordinate 96,139,747 downwards.
TGCAATATGATGAAGAGAGAGGAGTATATTAGTGACACAGCCAACCGCATTTAATTAAATCCCATGTCCAAATTAGTTCCCTGATTGGCATGTAAGAAGAAAACATGTTTACTGTGATGTTCAAATAGCACAGTTGTTTTAAAAACACACAGGCTTTTTAGCCCGTCTCTGTCTGTTTCTCTTTGGTTTTCAAGATTCATACTACTTCCAGGGTAAAGTTGTTGTTACTAAGATTCCTTATGTCTCCAGGGAGGAAGAACAAGGCTTCCATGGGGTAAATCCACACTCATTTTACCAGGCAGTAAACAGAAGAGCTAGAATATAGACTTAGATTGAGAAGATTCGGGAACCAATGGATTTTCAGCAATGCCAGAATATGGTAAAGAACAGCCTGCAAGGCCAGATTGGGCAGTGGTCTGTTTTATAGCCCAAGAATCAAGAATGATTATTAAGTAAAAAGAGAAAAAGATTCTACCATAGGTAGTGAAAGTATGTTTAGTTAGTGAGGTAAGATTTCAATGTCCATAAATAAAGTTTCATTGGGATGTGGTTGCCTCCACTCACACAACTTACACACTGTTGACAGCAGCTTTTGAAGACAATAACAGGACTGAATAGCTGAAACCAAAGTTAGATGGGTTCCAAACCCCAGACATTACTTAAGGTATAAATGTCCTGTGCTGATTCCTAGCTATCCTGAGATATGTGTGACCCATAGCTACAGGTTGGACATGCCTGATTATACACCACTGTAGGAAAAGGTTGGCTATCTCTGATCTATGCCATGATTCTTAAACCAAGGTAAAGCTAAATACTTAATGTTAAACTAAACATTGAGTTGGAGCCCAAGGGTTAGCATATTTTAAAAGAAATCCCCAATATTATGTTGATGTTCACAAAGTAATTGTTTCCGTCCTCTCTTGGTGATGTATTCTTCTTTTCCCCATCAGTCCACGAGGCCTAGAATGATGCTGATGATTGCATAAGTGAGGCAGGGCTCATACATCTACTCATTAGGCAAATACTACTCTCTTTGTTTTGAGATAGGACTTCACACTGTAACCCTGGCTGGCCTTGAACTTTTATACCAATCCTTCTGCCTCTGCCTTCTGAGTGCTGGAATTAGTGCTATACCCCACCATCCCTGGCTTAAGCATATGGTTTTGATTGTGTGCTATATGCCACGTGCTATTCAATGCTAAACACATAATTGAGAGGAAAATAAATTAAAGGTCTGATATAAAATTACATGATAAGAGGGCCACATTAATTGCCTAGAATAAGACTTACTATACATAGATGGAAACTCACAGTAACTTTTATATTTCAAGTAATGAATATTTTTGTTTCTATTATAATACTAGACTTAAGAGAATTTGAAAGATTATATATTGGTAATGTGAAACTGAACTATAATGTGTAGGCATTGTTGGAATTTGAGGGACAGGCAATAAGGTGTTAACTGTGTTTAGGATGGAATGCTGAGCTGGTGTAAAGCCATAGGACTCATTTGTATAGAAATTTCTTCTCTTATAAAACAAATACAAAATCAGATGGTATCATTATTGCCATAAGTGGATCTAGGAAATGAAAGCCTATTTAAGTTCGGTAGGAAGGTACTTAGACATTAATTTTAGCAACCAGTATCACTGTGATACATACAATGCTGTGTTACATAAGCCCAATAGATTTGAAATTATTTTTCCCTCTTGGACTCAATTCTGGTTATCTTGGAACTGTTCAGGGCTATCTTTGTCAACATACTGAAGCAGTCTATTGGAACGGGAAGGTAAGATTTTAGTTATAACATTATCCTCATTCATTGGTTGTGGAAGAAGCAACTTCTGTCACATTGCCAGTGCAGGCTCAGTTTTTGAGACTACATCCCATAAAGATTAGAAAGCAAATAATGATAATACGGTTAGAAAAAACTGCCAGTCTTTTCTAGATTAACACATTAGTTATCTTTAGTTCATATGCTTTACAAATTAAGAAGCTTAACACAACAAACGTTAATCTCCTAGTTGGAGTGTGCTAGGAATTTAGGGTGGGTGAGGTGCAACTCTGGCTCAGGGTGTCTCACAAGTCAGCACAGCTGTGGCTGAGATGCCCTCAGGGCTCACCTAGGATCCAGAACTCCTTCTGAGCTTACCACATGGTTATTGGACAGATATAGTCCCTTATGTGCCACTGCCCTGAGGTGTGACTTTCTCTCTGGCTGTTGCTAAGATATCTCCCTACATGCTGGCCATATGGGCTTTTTTTTTACAGGGACAGATCAAAAATGGCAGCTTCTATTATAATAGGCAAGTGAGACAGAAAAGAAGACAAGATGGAGACATCAATGTCAGAAGTGACATTGTATTCATATTTCTGTATTCCATTTATTGGAAGTCAGATACTACAACTAGATTGTTTCCAAGACCAGGGCCTGTACAATGTTATGGGTGCCAAGAGGTGGTAAAATGACAATTTCATTTTTTTTCCCCCGATCATAAAAGTAACCTGGAAACACAAAAGTCCACCCATTCTAGATGTACTATGATAGGCAAAATGTCACTGAGTGTCTACTAGTCTCCATGTACCAGACATGTGTGAAACCCTAATGCTCAGAATGAGCAAGCATCCCTGCTTCCATGTGCTCTTCTCTCTGGTAAAAATAAATCTTGCTGCAGTGCTTGGTATGCAAGAAGTCTCCCAAAAATGTTATTTTTATTTTTGCAGGGCAAATATCCTGTCTCAGAGAAACAGCCAAGCTTCCCAGTCTGTGGCATCTCTAATCCTATTGTAGACAAATATGATTTGCTTAGCCAGCTCAGAACTGGCACTGCACTCACTTATACTTGAAAGAGGCAGTTCATAACAGTGTGCAATGCTACACACTTGTAGCTGTCTTTCTCATGCTCCTGTTTCCTGAGTGGACTTTTCCAGACAACAAAAAACACCAGAGCTTCACAGAAGTAACTCTTCTGAAAGTCTCTTGGAGAGCCCTGATGGCCACCATGTCCTCTTGCACTGTGCAGGCCAAGTTGACCTAACATCTTCTAGCTCTGAAACATTTTAATTGCTTTCTTTTCTAGATGCATCTTTTCAGTCTCTCAAGTGCTCTCTTGAAAATCATTTCTTGAACTACAAACAAGATTTCAAATGTGTGCCTAGCAATGCCAGTATTTTGTGGTTACTTTCTGTAATTAACATTCCATGTTTCAGAAACTGTTTCAAGGTTTTAATTGACTTTTTTTTCACTCCCATCTTGTTCCCGTTCTGTGCTGGCCATCCATGTGCATTATTAATCAACTGCACACACTGTGTTTGCCTGCCTCCTCAGCTCAGTATTGAGTTCTTTCTCGGACTTTGTTTTGATTGACAGTCATAGGAGACTTTATTGTAATGGGTTTTTAAACAACGATAGTTTGCTGTGGTGATCCTACCAACAAAAGGAGCTGTTCATTTGAAAGTGTAAAAATCAGGGGCTGGAAAGAGGGCTGAGTGGGTACAGTGCTTGGTGTGCCAGCTTGAGAACTTGCATCTGGATCTGCAGGACACATGTTAAAAAGCTGAGTGTGGCCATGCGCATCTGCAATGCTAACATGGTGGAGAGACAGCGATAAGAGGGCACCTAGACCTTACTCAGCCAGCTGGCAAGGTGGTGAGTTCTAGGTTCAGTGAAGAGTTCATCTCAAAAAATAAGATAGGAATGATGGAAGAAGACATCCTGACATTGCCCTTTGGCTTCCATACGTATATGTGTGCATGTATACATGCATACATCAAACATACACACATACAAAGAAGACCAGACATAGGGTATTTTTCTAAAACACAAACTCTTCCATACGACATAGAAATAGTTTCCTAACCTGTTAAACGATATATATTAGCAAATCTGAGTTATGAGGTATTTTTTATAGAAATATTGATCCATTGCTCTCAGAGTTAGGAATCTGTTTCCAAAAATACAGTAAAAACCTAAGAAGTTTGATCACTGTAGTGATTGTTTATTGAAAGTGACACTTGGAAAACAGTCTTTAAAGTGCTTGTTTTCCACTGTTGTTTATTGTTAGTTTCACAGGATCTGCCAGTGGGAAATGTTCTCTTAGCACCTTTCCAATGCATTGCAGATTCAACAGGAGTTACCACAAGCTAACTTTCCTGAGGCAGTGGTAGCATGCATTCAAAGCCTCTTGTGGATTCCTTTATTCATGAGACTTCTAGGCCTTGAACAACTAACTATGTGTAAGTAGTATTGACTTTTTTCTGTTCAAACAGCCTTTCAGTGTTAAGACTAGAACCCAAGGCCTCCCTGCATGGTAGGTGAACAATCTCCTGTTGGCACATACTCCAACCCCTACAATTCTCCTTTTGAATTCACTGATCCCTCTAAAAGTAGAAACACAAATTTTTATTCTGATTGCCTAAGTCCATGGAAACTGCTTGACTTGCCAATGTTTTCATTAATGACTGAAAACATCGTGCAAAGAAGAATCCAGTCCTATGAACAAGATGGCAGATTGATGTACACCTAAAAATAGCAGCATTGCTGTTTTGGGTCAGTCATCAAACCCACAGAGTCTCAAGATACTATGCTCTGAGTACAGATTTTTTTTCCAGTATGGATCATTATACATTGAACAAGGTACATAGATTTTTAAGAAAATTACTTGCATGTTTTGGGGTCTGGAAGTGTGGTCTTCCCTCTATTCTAAGCCCACATGGGGAGGCCTCATTGTCACATTTCACTGTTGCCTCTGGCACATTTATTGTGTTCCACCCTCTAGCTTTTACGCATTTTAACAGCTTTGACTCCAATTAGAAACAACTATAAGTTTCCAACCATGTAGAAGTCACCTGCTTCTTTCCCCACAGAACTATATTCTACTTCCCCACCTCTGTTCAGTAACCTGGATACTGATTCTGCAAGGAAAATTGCTTTGGTACCTTTGCCAAGTGTCTTTTGTCTGGATTTGACCATTGGAAAGTACTGGAGGGAGATGAGAGATAGACAAAAGGGGAGAAGTCGGGGAACTTTAATCTCATTTTTTCCTACTTGGCTTTGGGGTTAAAGTTTAACACAGGCTGGATCTCCTTCATTAGTCAAGTTCTCCATGATATAGACCCAACCCTCTTCTGTCTAATTTCTTATTAGAGATTAGAAATTAGACTTCCCGATTCTTGGCTTTGCTATCAACACCCAACTGCTCTCTGTCTAACTTTTGCCCTAGAAAACTATTCACTTCCTATGTTTGTAAATCTTTGAGTTGCTTCAATAAACCATTTGGCTTTCAAACTCATTTAACATTGGCATTAATTTCTTATATTAAATTTCCTTTGTAAATAACCAGATATAGGGCTTAAAAGATGGCTTAATTGTTTAGAACACTTGCTGCTCTTTCAGAGAACTCAGGTTTGAATTCTAGCACCCATGTGACAGTTCACAACCCTGTGTAATTCCAGTTCCAGGGGATCTCCCCTGCAGCATAGGTACCACACACACATAGTACATATATACACAATGCAGAAAAACACTCATACATATAAATAAGTCATACACACATATGTACACACACACACACACACACACACACACACACACACACACACACCTAATCCTAACCCTACCAGATACTTTTATGGAAAAGACATACTTTACCTTGTTTTGTTTGCTAAATATAATTGAAAACCCCATCTACTATACATGAAATAAATGTAAGAGTGTTGGGAGCCGACTCCTAGCAGAAAGTGGCTATCATCTTTTGCAGCCATCTCAAGCCATATACCCTGACAAGATACTTGTTTTCAACAGCCTACAACAGCTGAACACACTCTGATAAATATCTTGTTTTTCCCACATATCTTGTTTTGTTGTTGGTGCCCCCAGCTGAAAGGCACACATGGTATCCACGCCTGCAAGGTGCATGGTGCACGTGCTATCCACGATATCCACGCCTGTAAGGTGCACGTGGTATCCACACACGTGGCAAAGCGTATAAATACCCTGGATTTCCCTTCAATAAAAGAGATTTGAGACTTAATCAGAACCTCTGTCTTGTCTCCATTCTTTGTGTCTCTTCCCCTCCATCCCCACTCTCTCTTTTGCTAGATCCTGATCCGTGGACTGGAGCAGCAGCTCGGCTGGGACATTTTGGCACTCAATGAGAGGCAGCCAGGACGAGAGACCCAGTGAGGGATATAAGAGGACTGACAAAGATAAGAAGATGGAAGAAGAAGATGATGATGGTGATGCAGCTGTGGAGGCAGACTAGGCAGGGATATTAGGACACATATAATGGTGAACAGTATCTGGTGATCACCATCGCCATAGCTCAGTAAGACACTGGAGAACTAGCTACTTATTTCTGCCAAGAGGCGCAGATAAAGACCTCTAACATGGGACTACTATGCCCTTTAACCAAAATACTAGGAAAAGGGCAACTTGTTAAAGAAGAACGCCATTGGATTGCACCTACTCTATTGTAGACAAACATCATAGAAGAAAATTGTTGCCTGCCCCCTCCAAGCAAATGCTGAACAGAGAGCCCAAGGGTCCTGGTTTTTTTTTTTTTTTTTTTTTTTTTTCAGGCAGCAGCTGAGAGGTTGATCAATAGAGCTGCAAAGTGAAATAGACAAAGCCACAATGGTAGTTGAGAACTTCAATACTCCTTCCTCTCTCAGTAATCGACAGAAGAGCTCCTTGACATAAAACCTGCAAATAAAACTCAGCAACATGATCAACCCACAGAATCAAATAGGTATTTAGAGCCGACTCTACCCATCAACAACAGAACATGCACATTTGTTTGTCTTATTCATGGTACAGTGAACTACATTCTGACCCATAAAACCAACCTCGAAAGTGTAGAAACTGAAATCATGTGTTCTCTGAGCACAATGGATTCAGAACAGAAACCAGTATAGAGCTGAAAGTAGAAAAAGCACCCAGTGCCTGAAAATTGAACAATACAATTCTAAATAACCCAGTAGTCAACAGTGTCTCAAGAGAAATAAAAAAAAAATACATCTAAGTGAAAACACCACATCTCGCAATATACAGGATACATTGAAAGCAGTGATGAAAGGTAATTCTACAGTGTGAAGGCTCACATTAAGAATGAGAAGCAGCCAAATGACATCATCAAGATGGTGAAAGAAGGTAGCTTCACTTTGTCAGAAAGAAGTATCGATCGGCAGCTATCCACATACAACAAAACAAAACAAGCAAACAAACAAAAAAACCATCATGGAGACAATCAAAACACCTCAGGCCCGAGTTATCTGGCACCCCTAGTGAAAATCCATGCTACAGAGTAATAGGCTAAGCATCGCCTTCACTGTACCCTCCTCCCCGCCTCCTCTTCCCCACTCTAAGACAGCCTACTGAAAGGGCTCTACAGAACTCTTGGTTTGCAGGTCAGTGAAAGAGAACCAGGGAGAAGAGTACCTAGCTTTCTCATCCTTCTGAGAAGCTTCTTAGAAATGCTATCTTGTTCTTACCTTATGAAAGATTAAGGATTTAGGGTGAAATCGCTTTCCTAGGCCACTGGGAGTCATGTGACAAGGCAAATTAGTGAAGAAGCACGGAGAGCCAGTGAGCAGATTTTGGTGGAAGTACAATTCATTTGTCACCAGAGGCACCTCGTCACCATTCAGTACTAGCTAAGTGCTTGGAGCCATAGGCAGACAATTCTAGATCTCTCCTTGAATCAGAGCCTGGGATCACACAAAGGAAAGGAAAAGACCTCAAAGTGATTTTTTTTCCCCAACAAGCAGACTTCACTTCAGTGGTACCTGAGAGTTTAATTAGTTATCCTTACAACACTAAAGGCCATCCCTGGCCTCTGTTCAGGAAGGTAGGCAACAAGCAACTTTGTATTTCTGCTGAGCAGGGCAATCACTTCACTATTCAGATCCATTTAACCTCCAGGCTTCTCCAGGCTGCTCCAGTGACCCTGTCCAATTGAGGGCACCTTTGGTCAAGGATATACGGTAGCTCACCAAGACTGGAGGTGACCTGAAATCATATGAAAAGTGTTACAGAAGACAGGGAACATCCATGTGAGACTGTCCTGAGTAATACGTTTTGTGTAAGATCCTAAAGTCACAAGTGACAATGGAAGAAATGAACAAGTGGCATCACATCAGGATATCTTCTATGTAGCAAAAGAAGTAACCAAATGAGGAGAAAAACTCTAGAGATGTTTGTAAACTCAAATCTACTAATCAATATCCAAAGTATATGAAAAACTCCAGCAACTAAACATAAGCAAAACGGTCCATTTAAGAAAGGACCTCAATAGATGATGTTGTAAAAAGAAGAGATATGACTGGTCATCAGATCCACGAACTAAATGATTGACAGTAAGACAGAGAGAGAATAGAATTAAGATACATCTTTTAGAATAGTCAATAAAAACACTAGAAATGATGTGTTTTGGTAAGAATGTGGTAGATAAAACCCTTCACACACTGTAGGAAGGAATATAAATTAATTTATCTATTTTTAAAAACAGTATGGAAAGTCCTTCCACTCCCAAAGCCAAAAGAAGTAATATATAATGTAGCAATCTTAGTATTTACCGCAATGATTTATAACCAATACGTTAAAGAAAGACCTGGAATCCATGTTCCAAGGCCAAGAGAAGAGAAAGCTGTTTAGTTAACAGAAAGTGTCCCCAACCCAGAGATAGATAAGAGTATCTGCAATCCAGGAAGTTCTAAGTCCACCAATCAGATTCAACTCAACCAAGTCTACCTGAAGTCTTAGTATAATCAGGACCTCTGGAAGGTTAAGGATGAATGAAAAGAAAATGCAGCAGTAAGGCTGTCCAAGTTCTCTGGCAGTAGACTCAGCAGGAACTTCATCAGTCAGGAAACAGTGACATAATATTTCTACACTGAAGTAGAAAACCTGTTGATCTAGTTTGATGTCTGCTTCTATGATAGAACATTCTGACCAAAAGCCACTTAGAGGAAGAAAGGCTTTATTTGGTTTCTTCTTCCAGGTCACAGTCCTTCAGTGAGGAAAGTCAGGGAGGAACTCAAGGGAAAACTGGAAGCAGATGCCATGAAGGAATTCTGTTTGCTGGAGTGCTCAGGCTCATGCTTAGTCCATTTCTTATAGCCCCAAACATTCCACCCAGCAAATGGTACTACCCACGGTGTAATGGGCTGTCATCCATTAACCACTAATCACAGCAACCCCTATAGACATGCTCACAGGCTAATATGATCTGGACAATCTCGTGATTGAGATTTCTTTTTCAGGTGACTTGTCTATGCTCAAGCTGATAGTTAAAGCTAACTAGGACACCTGTCAACAAAGAACACTCTGCCAACAAGGATACCCTGTGGAAATTAGTTGAGAGAATATATCTCCACCAAACTTGAAACTTAAGAAATGCTAACTGGAGTTTTTAAAGCTAAAATCAAGTGGTTTCGATGAGCTAAATGTATACATTAGGAGGTGTAGAAATTACTTACATGAGCAACTACAAATTCAAATTGTCCAAACTGTAAGCATGGTACCTAATCATCTTTATAAGGAAGAGTGAAAAACCAAAATGATTATATTAATATGATCATATTAATGTTTAGAGATAAGCTGAGAGACCAAATCTTTTAAGTACAGACTCCATTTTAGAAAACTTCAACTCAGATAAACTTATAGGCCAATACCTAGCATTAGTTTCCAAGTTACCCTCCAACAAAACCTGTGCCTAGCTCCATTTTCTAGCCTAACTTCAACAGACCAGAATCTTTAGGTTGATCTCCCCCAACAATTTAGCTTTTCCAGGTTAATTCCCAACAAGTCCACCCTGCTGCCTGATGACCACCAGTATAAAGGGAAATAGAAGTTAAGTTTATGGTTTGACTCCCAGCACCATCCAATTATGCTAAAGGCCATAGTAGCTCTCCAGTAAGAGCTTGCCAGTCTAGGAACACTCACTCCCCACTTGCTGCTTTCTATAAAGCCTTACCCTGACAGATGCTGGGAGCTCCTCTTCACCAAAACCATCCTTCCTGTCAGTGGTGGGTTAAGGGGCCCCAAGCTAGCTTGAATAAAGGCCCTCTTGTGATTTGCATCGGATAAGTTCCTGTCTGTTTTTGGGGGCTCACTAATACTTCCATGGCACAGCAAAGCAATACACAAAAAATGCAAAATAGGACATCAAATATGTAAAATGTAGAATGTAAGACAAATGTATAATTTGTTTTAGTGTGTTTTTACCAGTGCATTAGTATTTTTGTTAATGTGTTTTATTTGTGTGTTTTTATTAGTTTTGCTCTTTTTAAATTGTTAACGTTCGAGTCAGGTTAGTGTTAATTTCCAAGCAAATATCTATTATATACAAATAAAAAATGATAAAGAAGGACTCAAAATATTAGATAATTTGGATAAGAGTAGATAAGTTGGAGACAAGTTTTGTGTCCACCAACTGACAAGTGCATAACAAGAAAGCATGCAGCCTTAGGAGAAGCATTCCTCTCATCTGCTACAGCATGAATGGAATTTAAATGTGCTAAGTGATATAAGCCAAGCAGAAATGTGACTCCTGTATATGTAGATCCCGAAATGACTGGACCCAGAAATAGTAGAGAGGTCATTAGCTGAGGCTTTGAGGAGAAGGGGTGAGACGATTGTCACAGGGTACAAGACTGCAGTTAGATGGGAGGCTTCATTTCATCTCTGGTCTGTCTTCCTTCCTCCCTCCCTTTCTTTATTTTTCCTTTTTGAGTTTTGTTGTGCACGGAGAGGAATATAACTAATTGTTGTACATTTTAGTGTCGCAGGAGCAGTGGATCTTAAATGCTATCATGTAAGGTATCAAATGGTTAAGGTAATAGATGGGTTGGCTGGCTTCATTTGGCTCTTCACATTGTGTTACAAAATTATAATGCCATGGTCTTTTCCATAAATATGTACAGCTAACATTTGTCAACTTAGACTTTAAAAAGAAGAGGAAGAAGAAGCGGAGGAAGAAGAGGAAGAAGAAAGATAGAGAGAAAGAAAGCAGTCTCAGTCAACAATCCAAGCTTCTACTTTGATAGCATAGTTTATAGATTAAGGCCTGGTCTTCCTCTCATCTGTGCCTATCTGGGTATGTTTCTGTTCCAGGGGTGGCTCTTTCCTGTGGTACACTTTACATGAGGCACAATCACTGCTTAGCTTTCTAGAAATCATGCTCGGATGGAAAGGGACCCACTGCAAGTACCCTGTAAGATGCTGATGACTCCTCACCAATTCTGTCCAGAGCCTGTTGTTGGGAATGACCCTGATGAAAGAGCAGTGCTCCAGAGGCCTTCCTGGATGCTGATGATCAAGATGATGAGGGAATTGAAAATAATATGGGTAGCAAAAATAACAGACTATCTGCAAAATGGTCCAAGCTACAATCTTTTTTTTTGTGTGTGTGTGTGTGTGTGTGTGTGTGTGTGTGTGTGTGTGTGTGTGTGTGTGTTTGGTGTTTCGAGACAGGGTTTCTCTTTGTAGCCCTGGCTGTCCTGGCACTCACTCTGTAGACCAGGCTGGCCTTGAACTCAGAACTCCGCCTGCCTCTGCCTCCCAAGTGCTGGGATTAAAGCGTGCGCTACCACCTCCCAGCCCAAGCTACAATCTTAAATTCTCATGAAATTAAGGAAAAATACAATAAATATTTAGGAAGAAAATCTGTTTTTTTCTCACTGTGCAATATCAGGACACAGAATTAAAACAGAATATTCAGTAATGCGAAGACCTTTAATGTGACAACTGACTTTCATCACTGGCTTCACTTTTTAACAAAACCCACTAAATTAAACACTGTGCTATCTCCACTTTTCAGCTTCTATTATAATGAATGTGTACTGTGGTTTGATATAGATTATATTTTGAAGAACTGATAAAAGAATAAGCAAAAAGTGTGCATCAAGTGTCAGCATATGAACACTTTATTATAAGCAATGGAGAAATAGGGGATAAGAAATATTGAAGAGAAAGGAGACCTTGACAGAGATGCAAGGAAGCCCTGAATTTATAGTCAATCGATCTGGATTAACTTGATTTATTTGGTATCTTAAGGGAGCTAGGAGTATGTTTCTGTAACACACACACACACACACACACACACACACACACAGACACACCTATAAATGCGAGGCCTAATTAAGCAATGTCTGTTAACTATAACAAGTATCTCATATTCTGTAGCATTATTTGAATTTTACTCCAAGAACTTTACTTTAAGAATATGGAAACTAGTAAAGGACCATGACTCTCTCTGGGTTTGCAGCAGAGGAAAGCCACACCTTCGAGCATGCCAGCGAGAGGAGGAAGTTTGCTACACTGTGGTGAGAACTGCAATTTTGTGAGAACAGACTTGGCAGGGTTGGCATCTGTCTGAGGAATGTATCTGTTGCTGCCTTGCAGGGAGGGAGCCGGGATCCACTGTGTCTGGTCTCCCACAGCTATCGATGAGATGAGGGGAACCTTTAAGATCACTCAAGACCAGAAAGCTTTGTAGGTTCAGAATTGGCTCCCGGAGCAGAGAGTAGGATGGACACCATCCAAGTGTGGGTTTGAGGAGACAAACAGAAAATATTCAATGTAATTTTCCCCAAGATCATCAAATAATTACAATGATCAGCCAAACATTTTTTTTTTTAAAGAAATATCTCTGGGTTACCTAGACAAATCAGCTATTTGTGAGGATCAAATCTGTAGGGATTTGAATTATGTTTTAAGAGGTAAAATATTTGAAAATAATTGCCTCTTATATTTGAATGTCTGTTTTTGCTTTTTATGATAGGTGATTATGGAACTGCCACTAAGCCATGGTAGACATCAGTTTGGGTTTGAAAACATCTCTTAGCATTTGACTTGGTTCGACATTTTCCTTATTGGGTGACCTTGGGCAACTTACTGAACCTCAATGAATTACTGTTTACTCATCTACAAAATAGATGTGATAATTCCTCCTTCTTAGAGAGAATGGCTGTGCAGCTACAAGAACGAAATGAAAGATACGTATGAAGGCACCTGGTAGGCACTCAATACATTCTGATTGAATTTGAATCACAAATTCCAAATTAGTGGCTTCAAAATTCATGAAGTAAGGCCACAAGTTAAAATTAAGAGTGAAGTTTTAAAAGAAGAAAATCTGTGTTTAGCCTGTTAATGTCATCCATCACTCAATCAACAATTATGATAATATGATCAGCAAACTGTTCTCTATTGATGGATCTTTCACCATGTTTTGATTACAAATGTGAAGTCTTATCAGGATTCAGATTAAGAATTCTATTAAGAATTCAATGATTTTCTTAATTATCTGATAATCTGCTTTGAAAGAGAAAGAGCGAGAGGGGGAGGGGATGAAGGATCAAGCTGTTTGCTGTGGATTGTTGGTTACACTGGTTACACCAAGAATTTGAACTTCACCTCTTTAATTTGAAGAATGAGAGTGATTGGCAGCCTGAGGTACATCGTTTTTTTTTGTTTTTTTTGTTTTTTTTTTTTTTCAGCCCCTCACAAATAGGTTGCTATGGTAATGTTGACAATCACAAACTCTTAATAGCAACAGCTGAGGGTGTGGGAGAAAAATAAATATCACAGGTAGAGTTTGCATCCAGAAACACTAATTCATTTCTACATCAATAGCCCCATTTCCTTTTTAGTCACAGGCTCAGTTTCCATGATTATAAACGTTTATCAATTATAACAATCTTTGTTTCTATTAATTATCCTTTTATTGGCACACTTTTCAAGAACAAGCCAGCTGTACATTCCTAATAGGCAGGTGTATTTTAAATATAAGAACTACCCTGCTGGGTCAGAGCCACTTTCTTTTTTTTTTCTTTTTTTCTTTTTTTGTTTTGCTTTGTTTTGTTTTGTTTTGTTTTGTTTTGTTTGAGACAGGGTTTCTCTGTGTAGTCCTGGCTGTCCTGGAACTCACTCTGTAGACCAGGCTGGTCTTGAACTCAGAAATCTGCCTGCCTCTGCCTCCCAAGTGCTGGGATTAAAGGCGTGCACCACCACTGCCCGGCCAGAGCCATTTTCTTTAATTTTTGCCAATGACAAAAGGTTCTAAAATTATATCAGTTCCCTTTCTAAAGAAATTTTAAGATGTCCAAAGACTTGTTCTCACTAGAATTTTTGTTTTTAAACAAAAGCTAAGGCAGCAGGGCTTACCTGGGTGCCTAAGACTGTTAGAAGCAGAGTGTTTCCCTCCTTGGTCCTCAGCTACACAGAGTCCTGTGACTTTATGACTATGTACACCATGAAAGCAGATCCCTCCTGAGCATTGTATGGTACCAGCCCCCTTACACCGGGAACAGTGCTCACCATACAGTAGATACAGTAAAGCTTGGTGTTTTGGTGGGTGTGGGTCATCAAACATTTTTTATAAAAAAACCAAAACAGGTAGGACTGGGAGTAAAGTTTTGTGGCAGAGTGCTTGCCTAGTGTTGTGGGAGTTCTTGGGTTCAATTTTGATGAAAGGAAGGAAGGAAAAAAGGAAGGAAGGAAGGAAAGTGGGAAAGAGCCAGGGAGTAAATACTTTAATCTTCAGGTTGTTATCTGACACAACTAGCCCACTCTGCTGTTGAGTGGAAGCAGACTTTGGTGTTTAAATGAAAGGGGGTGGCTGAGCTCAATAACATTTTATTTACAAAGACAATCCAAGTACTGGAGTTCGAATGGACAATGTTTTACTAACCTTTCATGTCAGCGTCAGTTCAGAGCATGAACTCTTCAGCTGGAATGCTCACCTCTCTGTCTTAACATTGTAGCTCATTACCTGTGACACAGGCTCTGGGAACAATGAATGAGTTGATAATGATTGGTATTTCATGGGTGAATACACACACACACACACACATACACACACACTCACACACATGCACACATGCATACACACATGCACACACACACAAACTTGGCACTGTAGCTCATTACCTGTGACACAGGTTCTAGGAACAATGAATGAGTTGATAATGACTGGGATTTCATGGGTGAATACACACACACACACACACACACATGCACACACACATGCACACATACATACACACATGCACACACACAAACTTGGCACTGTAGCTCATTACATGTGACACAGGTTCTAGGAACACAAGGAACAAGTTGATAATTATTGGGATTTCATGGGTGAATACACACACACACACACACACACACACACACACACACACAGACACACAGGATAAAAGTCACTGCTTTGTATCCTAACTTAAAATATTTTGTTAGGAAGTGTGACTCAGCCACAGAACACTCACCTAGTCTCACATAGGAGTCCCTGGGTGCTGCCTCCAGTACTGTACGACAAAGAGTCAGTGGTGCTGTTATCTACCATCTCATCCTAAAACCCACGAGGCTCTTCAAGCAGGGAAGGCAAAACAATTCTAACCTTAGGTCACAGAGAAACAAGTTCAGCCCACACCACAAATTAGTAGTCTAGGTGTAAACCTGGCATAGGATGTATTTGTTGTGTATATATTGTTTTCTAACGTTAAAGCATATGTGTATGTGTGAATTCACACATATATGACCTGTCTTACACTTAACATATGTGTATGTATGGAGATGTTCTTATAATTCACACACTATTACATGTAGGCTCTCTGGGTGCCTTCGTAGCATCCTTCTGTCTGTCTCATTTGTCCTGTAGAAGGCTGGGATGAGTACAGTACGTTACCACAGCACTTCAGTTTTGTGTCTCTTGCTTTCTCAATCTGTCCTCTACATATTAGTCATCTAAGTGATCTCCTTAAGATGCACACCAGCTCTTGCCACCTCCTTGCATCCCATGGCAGGAACTCACAAGCTCCCATACCTCACATGGTGTCCAATTTTCAGTGTCTCCCTAACCCCTCTCTTCTTCCATGCTCCTGCTTCAGTCCCCATCAGACCCATGGAACAGCTCAGATTTCTTTCTAGTGTTTGGGCATTTCTCCCTCAGCACTCCTGGGCCTGGTGTCAGTTGCACTGCCTTGGACTGAGCCCCCTCCCGGAGTCTTGCCCTGCTGGCTTCTCAGCCTGAGACTCCTGAGGCAAAACTGACACCTAGTCTATGGAAGTAGTACTAGTAGGGTATAGACCTCCAGGCAGGATGAGCTATGTTATTGGCAGGCCCTGGTGCAAATCAAAGTTGAGGTTTCCTTGTGCAAAAAATTACACACAATTTTAGGCCAGCAGCAGGAGACCTCTAGAGTCAGAGCCTTTTCAAGGTTACATAGCCCTGCCTCCAAGCACTTTATGACATCTTTCTAGGCTCAGACTCCTCCAATGTAAGACAATAGAGTCCAATCCCCTTCAAGGCACTCATATGGTCCATATAGGAGTTCCTGTGAGCCGGGACGTAGCAGTACCCTGGCCACAGACCATACTCTGCACGCGGCATTACTGTAAATCCAGCTTCCCCTAAGTAAGACAAACTGTCTGGAGCACCAATTTTCTAGCTCTCTTTCTCTTTGCATAACCTTCCTAGTAACTCTCCCAAGTGACTAACCCAACAGTATCAAATAGGACCGGGATGTGGGTGTTGCTTGCAAATTATTTTGACACATTCAAGGTATGGACCGACAGCATATTTGGCTTGCTGAAAGGAATGTGTCAAACAGAGTTAGCTGTTATGAAAACTGGCTTGACAATAGCTAAATCATGTCACCCTTCTGAGCCTACCACTGACACCAGAATGATAAATAATACCTGCCACCCACCCTTCTGACAGAAGCGAGGCAAGCTTGAATTGGATTAGGAAAAAGGCAGTTGAAAACTTTGATTTTCTTAGAGAGAGGGGATCTGTAGGCACCACTTGCCAGAATCCATGCATATTGTCAGTCACTCTGTTTACTTAGTCTGTGTGGCTCTGGTTACTGCATGCATTGTGTAACAAATCAATTGCACCTTGAATGGAAACTCTTCACAGATGCTCACATTTTGATTTATTTTTGTGGTACAGACAGGAATTCAAGTTAGCTTAGAAAGGCAGGGAAGAAGAGAAGCATGCATTTACATTTATATTGTGGTCCCCAGGGTTCTGTGAAGCCCCATGGATGGTGGAACACAGCCTGCTTTCCCTGTAGGGGAGGCTTAGCTCACTAGCTGCAGGGAGAGCCCTGACTGGTGAAGATCTGGAATTGGGTTTTTATCAGTAGTTTCTCTTTGACAGTAAAAGCTAAAATGAAGTAGGGAAAGTATTCATGAAGCATGTAGTACACACACACACACACACACACACACACACACACACACACACACACACACCCCTGCTTGGCATCTTATTCTGAGAAGTCACAAGGGTCATAAAGGCTCTAAATGGAACAAGTGACCAAACCTCTCCAGTGTCAAGTGTTCCAGGCTGTAGGATAGTTAGAATAGCTAGCTTCTCCTTGACCCTCCAAATTGACTCTCCTTCCTTTTTAAAGAATATTGACTTCTCCTAAAGTAGGCTATTGAGGGCTTTGCTCCTTTTCAGGCTGGCCAATGGGCAGTACCTGTCCTCTTCTGGGATGGCAAAAGAAAGAAATTTTATGGTATTTTCTTCCCAAGCTTCCCTTGAAGGCATTGCCTTAGGTTGATTGTGAATTTGTCTAAACCAGCTCTGATCAACTTATGAGACCAGGTTTAGACAACACAGTGCAGGCCCAAGGATGATGACAGAACCTAGGTCCCTATGCTCTTATAAATAGCATTTTTGTAAACAAGCCCTTCTAACAGTTTAATCTTGAGCATTCTATTTGTTCTCTTTTGGGATCCTAGTATATACACAAATAATAACTGTAGTAGCTATATCCTGTGGATGGTATCTGGGTTAAATCAGTTTGCATGCCTATCAAATGCTTAGGCCAGGGCCTTGGGTCACATAATTGCCTAAGGTTATTCTGTATTGTCAACCATCTGGGAAGGACAAATTATGACCCTACCTATCCAAGGTTCAATTAGAAAGTTCTAGGGCTCTGGGCTCAGCCAGTTAGAACATTCTATGATTTCTTCCCCTACATCATAACATCACTCAGGCCAATTACTGTGACTCATAGTTGGCCTAAAGGGAGGAAAATTTTCTTCATGACTTTTCAGGTCACCTGCTATGTGGTCATGATGCTTGTACATTCAGTTTTGTTGGTTTTACTGTTGTTCTAAAATTCTCTGCACTTAGTACTACTCCTTATTGTCCATCACCACAGGCGAGAGCTCCACCTCCCCACCTTGTTTCAGTACTGTGTAGGTACTTGATATGGTACCTACATGTGACTTCTCTGGCAAACCATCCTAGGAGGGATACTAAAAGGTCTGAGTCTGGGAACCATCATAAGCCAAACTTGAACCTTGTTCAGACCACATCCAAAGCCCTTCCTACCTCATCCCCATAAAAAGCCAACCCAAAGATTCCTTTCTGATATGCATGGGTGGCACTTGGAATTGAAGCTAAGTCTTTCTGTCTCTAAAGACTGACATTTTCATCTGCTCATTTTCCTCATTATTTGGCTTTTAGAGATCAAACCACACCCCATTTTACTTCAGATGAGGTTTTTAATCGCGTGCTGCACGTTGTGATGTTGGTTTCATGAAGGAAGTTGAGCTTGTGCTAGGATTTCACAGGGTCCTCACTCTGAGCAAGTTACCCATAACCCCCTGCTTTCCCTCTGTGCAGTATGAGATTAGACACAAGTCATTTCTACTTCTAACATTTTGTGGGCACTCCCACATATGGCAGAACCAGTCTCTGAACTAAAACAGCCACTTTAGTCACAGACTACTCTAAGTTTGTGCCAATTAATAAAAATAATGGAGGAAACCTACTGGTTAACGTGGAGATATGGGTCATTTGTCCACCTCATATTAATTTCCTTTAATTCAAGTTTCCTGAAATAGCTTTGATCCATATTTTAGGAATTTAGCTCAAAATCTCTAATCATGTTCCTGAATTCTCTTCCATCTGAAAAGTTCATCTCCATGGAAGTAAAGGATAGATCACTCAAAGAAAGGGTCTGCTCTAAGGGTTCTGAGTTCTTACCTCAGCTTGTCCCCTGAAAGATTCCTCAGTGCTTCCGAAGTACAGTCCCTTTTATTTTCACCTTCATTTCTCCTTATGTTCCCACATCTGTGAATGCATGTTTGCTCAGTTAGCCAGAGTGGAAACCAAGGAATCTTGACTCCTGCTTCCTCAGTCTTAGGGATCTGTCTTCTCTATGGTTTTCAGTCCTTGAGTTCATCATCTAAGCTGCTGTGATAAATGGGCACAAGCTGGGAGGCTGAGAGGCTGCAAAAACATTTTTTTAATATATCAAGTGTTTAGAAGTCCAAGATCAAGATGTTAATGAGGTTGATTTCTTCGGGTTAATGAAGTTCTGAGTGACAGCTGTTCCTTGGTTCTCCTGTAGATCTGTGTGGTGGCTGCCTGTTCTTGACACTCCTTGGCTAGTGGGCACATCACTCCTTTGCTCCCATCTCCACGGTTTCTTCTCTGTGATTCTTTGCATTCTCTCACATTTCTTGAGAATCTCTCATTACATTTTGACCGCATTCAGAGCTGGCATTTGGATTCTTATCTTAATTCCAACCTCTAAGACTTCCTTAATAACACTATATTTTGAGGTTGTTGGTAAACACTAATTTTGTATGGGGGGATACAGTTAAATCCACTACAAAGCCTTTCTCCCCATGATCACACTGTGATTTCCAACCCTTCCCACAACAGACTCCCCCTGCCTCCCACAGTAATTTTTTTTTGTCTCTAGCTTTGTCTTTTTCCTAGCCCTAATCTTTGCTTAAGCTTCAGTGATTTCTGCTCAGTTCCTTGTTCCCTTGTTAAACTAGGCCCATGCCTTGCCCATGACAGAGGGATGATCTTCAAGGTATAGTTGAACTAAAATAGGTTCTTGACATGTTGAAGGAATGAGCTCCTGGTTGACTATCCCCATTCTGCCCTTATTTCTGATTACAGAGTCCCAATTACTGATGGTTAAGGACAGTGATGGGCCCAGCTACAACTTTACTTACCAGAATCTGCTGCAGCTTTGGATTCTGTAAAAGACACATGGCATAGTTTTGGCCAATTAAAAATAAATGGACTTTTCAGAGCAGTAAGCAGATCTGCCTGGTACTAACCTTTACTGTATGCCTTTCTTTTCTTTCCTTTCTGCTGGGTATAGAGATGAGATGCTGAGGGTACGGTCATCATGTGACTACAAGGGTCAAGCCCATATTCAGAGAGGCTCTATAGAGCACTGGGAGCTCCCTAAATCCTTCCAGGGTCTGTGATGTCTACATGGGCCCTAAGCAGCACACCTTAGACACAAGTGTTTGAGTAGGGGAAAAAAAAAGGATCTGTCACATTCAAAGGTAGCTCCTTTCTGAACTGAGGTCACATACATACCTCTAACATGATCCTTAACTTTCCTACCTCTGTGTACTAAACTCTGGTTCTACCAAAGTGTTTTGTGTCTCATAAAAGCTCAATTTGTCTTCCTACTTCTGTGGACAATGTTTCCCCAGATTGGCCTGGAACTCACAGATATCTGCCTACTTTTGTTCCTAAGCACTTGCATAAAAGGCTTGCATTGCCACACCAAGTTGGGTTTAGTATTTTTATTACATTGTATGCTTTAGAAGTCTAGGTCTTTGCTATTTATACCATAAGACTCTTATTCCAAAGTCCCCTTTTCCAATTCCTTCCTCTTGTGCAACAATGCCTTGGACAATGTCAATTGAGCATGTGGTAAAAATCAAGTAATGAAGACAGAAAGGGCACACTGAGACACACTGCTAGCAGTTAATACATTGAGCACAGTTATAACTTAGAGAAAAGTAAAAATCAAGACTGTGGGTTTTCAGAAGAGAGAGCTGACAGCAGAGTAACAGGGGGTGTGACACTAGAGTCTGTTATTCCGGGGACCTGCGCTGAGCCTCAGCAGCGGGACCTATATGACACAAAGATTAAAGATGGGGAAGCATGGATCAGAGCTCAGCCTTGACAGAAGGAAGGAAAGAGGAGAGATAAACCTGGAAATGTGAGGTGGTTCACCTCAGGGATACCTTTGAATGACAAGCCCTCTGGTGCTCTGTCAGTCTTATTATCCGGATCATAGCTTACTTCAGATGACTTCCAATGGCTTGACTTAACAAAGTTTCCAATTGTGATTTTTAAGCTCTGTGATGGTGAAAAAGCAATGTTCGTTCAACAGGATCGATACTTGCCAATTTGAATCTTAATCTTGTCCTGGGTACAATCTCCTCCCGTGGCTGCTATATTATGAATATACAACAAAGATGGCTGGAGTCATGCATAGCTGAAACTTTTCAGTATACCATGGGGTTGAGCCAAGGTGCTAAGCAGGTTAGACATAGTAAAAGTATTTGTAAGTTAAGATCTTTTCAGCTTAGAGTGACCTGGTTGAGATGTAATGCATCATTTCTGGAAGGTCTTGAGTCATTCCTACCTACTATTTGCTTTCTACTTACCTTTAATAGCAGGACAGTCTATGGTAGCCAGGCTCTTCACAGCCTCTTTTGCAGCCAGGTGTGCTGTGTGAATAAGTCCTGATTATTGACGCAGAAATCAAAAAGTCACATGGGCGTTAGGAAGGATCAATGAGCCCTTCTCTGCCTTTTTCTCCATCCACTGAGGGAGTAAGGACTTAAGCTCAAAAATCAAATAGCCACGGTAGAGCATGAAAGTGACACTGCCTTCCATGCATGTCTTTGAATAAGGATGCCAAGAACCTGGTTTCAGATGGCCAGAGCAATTTTTAAGTGACTTCCTACACAACAGCCAAAGACATCTTTTTTTCTTTAAGACACTGTTACTTGTGACTTTCTTTATTTCAGTTGAATGTTGCTTACATCATATGTCACCCAAGTACAGTGCTAAAAGAATTGGGAGAAGACATATGAATTGTCCATAGGGCTAACTGTTAGTCCTGGGCATGTTCCGCATGCTGTTTCTCTTTCCCTTTCAAAACTATAACTATATGGAGTGAAGCTCACTGTTCCCAGTCTCCCTCACTTCTTTGCTGCCCTTGCCTAAAGTCTTTTTCTGTTTTAAGAATTTGTTACAGCCCATTGCTATGGGGAGATAAGCCAGGAAGTAAGAGACAATGTACGTGGAATGTGTTAGAACTGTGATGAGTTATTTATTGATGCATAACAATTTTTCCCCAAGTCTGGCAGCTTAACACAATGAACGTTTACTGTGCCCCAGTTTCTGTGTGTGAGGAACACAGACATGGGTTCCTTGGGGGCTTCTGGCTGGGGTGCTATCTTGTAAGGTTGAGCCATTCTGTCTATATTTGGGGTTTCTGTCATCTCCAGGCTTATATGGTGAGCTGGAGTATCATTTCCAGGCTCACTGATGTGGCTGTTGACAAGCCTCTGAGAATCTGTTAAGTTTCCTTGGGTGGTTGCTGCAGGCTTTTGATGTGACACCATATGGACTGCTCCATAGGCTGCCTGAGTGTCCACATGATGTGACAATAGTGAACCGAAAGGGGGAGGGGGGGAAGAGACCAATTCAGAAGCTACAGTCTAATTATTACCGAGTTTTGGGAATGGCATCCTATCACTTATGCCATATGCTATCTGCTGCAAGCTGCCAGTAAATCTGGCCTACACTCAAAGGGTAGATATTCTACAAGACACAAGTACCACGATGGTACTTGTGATGGGGGATCATTAGGGGTACCTTGGAAGTGGCCCATCATTTGTGCACCTGTTAAATGCTCCAATTCCTGGAGATAGCATCTCTTTTTATATGGTGATATATGTTATATGTGGTGTATTAGTTGCTTTTATGTTGCTATGACAAAGCATCATGAAAAGACAACTTATAAAAAGATTCATTTGGGCTTATAGTTCCAGGGGAATATGAGTCCATCACTATCATAGAAGGCAGGCATGCAGCTGGAGCAGGAAGCTGAGAGCTCACACCTTGTATCACATATATAAAAGCTTGAAGCAGAGAGACAACCAACAAAATGCTGTCTCTTTAAACTCTTAATGCCTTCCTCCAGGGACACACTTCTTCCACCAAGGCCATACCTCCTAAAAGTCCCCAAATAGCACCACCAACTGGAGACCAAATACATGAGCCTATAGGGGACATTCTCCTTCAAACAACCACAGATGGGTTATTTTCTGAGTTGGTGGTCCAGCGATATATTAATTTAAGTATCAATATTCAATGAGCATCTACTGGATGCAAATCATATGCAATGGCCTGTATATAGACCAGTAAATAAAATATGTATAGCAGGAGTCCTGGGCCCCAACAGTGATAGCTCAGTATGTCTCACTGACAACCCCTCTCTAATATAATTAATAGAAGATTGTCACATATTTTTACTTTGTTTCTTCAGACTCTGTCACCTCTCTCTCTAGGTAGTCACAAAGGTGTCACCTGACCTGAAGGGATGGAGCAAGAGTCTTTCAGTAGACTACATCTTATGAGAAAAGTAATGGGAAAGGGTTGGAAGGGAGAGAATGTTCTAGAACAGGCTTGGTTTTCAGTACCAGCCCCATCTGCGTCTAGTTACATGCACTTGTGCCCTGTGCTTATACCAAACTAATTCCCTTATCGGTGAATGAAAATAAACCTAGTGTATGATCTCAATATTCTAAGAGTTAAATGACAAAATGTATGTGAAATACACAATGCAGAATGTGGTACCCAGCAGACACTAATACGATAATAGTGATTCAGAAACATGACTTCATGGTGACTTTCAATGATGTCACATGTTCAGATGTAGGAATAACATTGGAAAGGAATTTTTCCACACATAATCCACTCCATCAAATTGTTTATATGCTCCCGCAAGTCCTTCTGTGAAAAAGAGTAAGGCTGGGTATAAATAAATTAACTAATGAAGAAAAGGGATCTGTGTTTGGACTTCGTGCAACAGTAATCCTTTTTGCAATTGAGACATAATCTTTAGGTAAACAGAGAATATAGAATACGTTCAGACTAATAGTGTTCAGTCAAAATGGTCAAATATTTAGTGTACCTGATGTAAGTGCTAGCCAGCCCTCGGCACCCTGTAGAACATGCTCTTCCCTTGTAGCAAGCTGTCTGGCTTCTAAATGTGCACCTAGCTTTCCCAGTACTTCATGTTTAAATATATTCAGGAATTTTCACACATGTGTACATACTGAGAATGATGAACCGCAGTTTTAAAAACATGTTGTAGAAATGCCAATTTCCAGATGGATTTGTTTTGCTACCAAGTTAGTTAACACTTGATTCATGAAATAGCGGGTGGAAAGGAGATGTGGAGTGGGTACTTATACCCAAACAGGGTGAAACCTGCCAAGGAACGGATGGCCAAAAAGAATTGAGAAAATGAAGTAAGTACTCAAATGATCTCCTCAAGATATCTCATCAAAGCGACGGAGAGTAAGGAAGGCAAGAATTCAGAGCATACAAGCTGGAGGGTGACTTTTAACTCTTTCAGCACTAAGGGTGCAAAAGAAAACCATAATTTGTCTCTTGATGAGACTGCTTGCTTTATTCAATGGCTAAACGTGGGCAGGAGAACAAGGGCTTTCATCTATTACAGTTTCTGCATTCTTTTTGTTGTTGTTGTTTTTTAATCTCTCATAAAAGGCATAACCCAAGAACATCTGAAGGAGCTGAGAGGGAATTTTTCCTGTATGCAAATATGCAAATATGCTCTGGTTTAATCTGGAAAATGTACAGATACTATCTTTGCAGTTACTTATAAGCTGACTTTCTATATGAGAGTGTCAAGATGCACCACTGAGATAGAGAATGGACAGCGTGTTGTAGCTAGTCTCAGCTGCTAGACTTTGTGTCAATGCCATTGCTGCTGGCCACTGGACAGTGTTGTGGATGGCCATTCTGCACTTTGCTTTTCATTCTCAGAAGCAGTGCCTGCCCCAAGCTCAACACGATGGAGACAAAGAAAACCAAAACAAACATATCTGTTCTCCTATATTTTTAGTGATTGTATAAGGTACTTTTCTCACTGCTGTGAACAGTTATCCCAGATAAAGCATCTCGAGGGAGGAAGGGTTTATTCAGGCTCTCTGATGGTGCAACACATCATGCCTGGAAGGTGGGGTGGCTGGTCACATTGAGACCACAGTCAGGAAGCAGACAATAAAACACCAGCATGTTTGCTTACTTCTCCTTTTTGTTCAGCCTGGGATGTAAGCCCAGGAAAAGGAGCTGCCTGTATTTGGGTGGGTCTTTCCATCTCATTTAAGCCAATCTAGAGTCTCCCTTAAAAACTTGACTAGAAGTTGTTTCCTAGATTATGTTAAAGCCTGTTAAGTTGCCAATATTAACCATTACACTGGGGAAGATAGATAATAAAAATAAATGTATGAACTGTGTTAACAGTTCTTTAGGATCAATGCTAAAATGGCAAAATTAATTGCTGCCATCCATTTAATTTGATGAAATGAATATTCATAGTGTCTGTACTTAAATGCCTCCCCCTGGCAAATGAAAAATTGTTATATCAATAACCCCAACAACTCATGACATATCTAGCTTTGTGATTTTTATGAGCATATATACCTAATACCTTTATCTCCTGAGCCATCTCACCAGCCCTAGTTAATAGTGATTTTGAGCCTCTATTTATAACTTAGTAATATTTTATTTATTTATTTATTTATTTACTATTAGATATTTTATTTACATTTCAGATGCCATCCCCTTTCCCCATTTCCCCTCCCTAGAAAGCCCCTATCCCATCCCCCTCCTCCTTTTTGCTTTCATACAATTTTTTTAATGTTGATCAAAGGCTTTATCAGTTTGGTAATGCTCAATAACAAGATGCCCATACAATCAGAACTGTAACCCAATACCCAACCTAGATACACCAACTATCTTTGACTGGTGGAGACACGCTAACATCTGCCTCTCTCTCTCTCTCTCTCTCTCTCTCTCTCTCTCTCTCTCTCTCTCTCTCACCTTCTAGCTCCTCCTCTCCTTCTCCTCCTCGCCTTATTCCTCCTCTTCCTCTCCTTACTCCTCCCACCTTAGCTCCTCCTACATATCACCCTTCCTGTTAAAATAAAACTTTTATCTCAAAATACAATTAGAGCACAACTATACTAATTTGTGTCAGTAAGGTACAAGATAGACCTAATACCCAGTCCATCATTTTGTTGACTAACCAGAACCTCTGTCATCTCTCCTAACTAAAAGACAGTTCTGAACCTGGCTTTTTTTTTCTTGACTTTAGAATGAATGTCAGCTGAAAACCATCCTCTCAAATATGTTCTCTCAAAGTAAATAGCCTGGGTTGGCTATGAGACTGTAAGTCTTCAACCCCATCAGAAATCCAGAATGACTGAATTAACTGAAATTATGGGAAGCACAAAGCATAGCTTCTAAAACTTAGCCAAATTATAGAGACCGCTGAACACCTGGACAGTCCCTATACTACAAAGTGTTGGAGCATCTGATCTTCAGTCTTCTGGCCCAGGATCATCCGACAGACCTAGTGATGCACAATTATTAAGAGCTGATTACTCTGTCTTGGCAGATATAATCAGTTGACTATTCTGCAAGTGTGTCCTTTTCTGGACAGTAATTTGTCTGTAGATGAAAAGAGGCAATTCTTGCCTAGTGACTGTCTCACCCCAACTGGAGTAACTCCAAAGATGTTCAATTTCTTCTTACAATCTAAGACAGGAAGCTGTCAGGAGCAGACAGGTCTCTAATCAAAATGAACATTAATACAGAAATGTTTGTAACATCAATTCTGTGGACTTCCGACATTTTGAAAACCAACAATCCATGTAAGGCAATCTGGACTGTTGTCTGTTAACTCCTCTCAGCTATTTCTAAATAAAATATAGAAAACACCCTGACAATAAACTCAGAGCCATGACTTTGCTATAGTTCCTTAGCTCACAGGCTGACCATCTCAAATCAGTTAAAAAAGTTAAAGAAGGACTGAGTCTAACCCTGGTATTCTTAAATGTGTTATATAGGCATAATGCCTATGAGAGTAACAATATTAATCTCACTTTTATTCAGTAAGACACTCGTACCAATGAAAACCTTAAATTTGAAATGAAAGTAAATTTTGTACCATTTAATAAATTATAACTTCATCTTAATAACAATTATACATATTTCTACCAATAGGTTATGGCTATGCAATAAATCCTAGCTATTCCTCCCTGTTCCAACAAAACCACTACTTTTCGCTAGAAAGACAGCCCAATATTCACCACCTCAGTACCGAAGCCCAGGGAATAGGGACACAGACTCTTCATTAACTTCTTCAAGCTGATTATGGGCATTGAGATATTAGAAGAGGGGCAGGGGAAGAGTAAATTGATAAGCCTCTGAGGCTGTGTCTCCACTGCATCCAGCTGGAATTCCAGGACATTAGAGGTTTGAGCAGGTCTGCTCAGCTTGCCTGATGAGTAGATACACTGAGGCTGTGTATTCTACAATATACAATTCTCAAAACAAATTTTAGTATCAAGATAATTGTTTGTTTGAATTCTGGAATCTAGTCTTCTAGAGGCCTACCTCTGTCATGTCTAATCCATATAATTCTGGGAGTTTCTATGAGGGTGTGCTCCCACCATTCTCCCATTCCCACCTCCCTGCTCTCGAATTCCCCAACACTAGGGAATCCAAACTTGCAGGCACCAAGGCCCTCCACTTCCACTGATGCCTAACCCCTTATCCCATTTTCCCTCCTCCTATTACTATGAGGGTGTGCTCCCACCATCCTACCATTCCCACCTCACTGCTCTCGAATTCCCCAACACTAGGAAATCCAAACTTTCAGGCACCAAGGCTGTCCACTTCCATTGATGCCTGACAAGGCTACCCTCAACTACCTATACAGGTGAAGCCATGAGTCCCTCCCTTTGTGTTCTCGGGCTGGAGATTTTAGAGTGGCTACTCCAGCTTGTTTCTTAGTACCCTTTGCTTGAAAAATTGTTTTTCAGCCTTTTACTCTAAGGTAGAGTCTGTCTTTGTCACTGAGGTGGGTTTCCTGTATGCAGCAAAGTGCTGGGTCCTGTTTACATATCCAGTTCATTAACCTATGTCTTTTAATTGAGGAACTGAGTTCATCGATGTTAAGAAATATTAAGGAACAGTAATTGTTACTTCCTGTTATTTTTGTTATTAGAGGTAGAATTACCTTTTTGTGGCTATCTTCTTTTGGATTTGTTGGAAGAGGATTACGTTCTTGCTCTTTCTAGGGTATAATTTCCCTCCTTGTATTGGAGCTTTCCTGCTATTATCCTATGTAATGCTGGGTTTGTGGAAAGATATTGTGTAAATTTGGTTTTGTCGTTGGAATATCTTGATTTCTTCATCTATGGTAATTGAGAGTTTTGCTGGGTATAGTAGGCTGGGGTGGCATTTGTGCTCTCTTAGGGTCTGTATGATATCTGTCCAGCATCTTCTAGCTTTTATAGTATCTGGTGAGAAGTCTGGTGTAATTCTGATAGGTCTGCCTTTATATGTTACTTGGCCTTTTTCCTTACTGCATTTAATATTCTTTCTTTGTTTTGTGCACTTGGTGTTTTGATTATTATGTGACAGGAGGTATTTCTTTTCTGGTCTAGTCTATTTGGTGTTCTATAGGCTTCTTGTATGTTTATGGGCATCTCATTCTTTAGATTAGGGAAGTTTTGTGTTAAGAACTTTTTGCATTCTGCATTTTCTTTGACAGTTGTGTCAATATTTTCTATGGTATCTTCTGCACCTGAGATTCTCTTTTCTATCTATTGTATTCTGTTGGTGATGCTTGCGTCCTGATTTTTTTCCTAGGTGTTCTATCTTCAAGGTAGTCCCCCTTTGTGATTTCTTGATTGTTTCTACTTCCATTTTTATGTCCTCGATGGTTTTCTTCAATTCCCTCACCTGTTTGGTTGCGTTTTCTTGTAATTCTTTATGGGATTTTTGTGCTTCCTCTTTAAGGGCTTCTACCTGTTTACCTGTGTTCTCCTCAAAATCTTTGAGAGTGTTATTTATGTCCTTCTTAAAGCCCTCTAAGATCATCATTAGAAGTGATTTTTAATCTGAGTCTTGATTTTCTAGTGATATGGGGAATTCAGGATATTCTTGTGTGGGAGAACTAGGTTCTAATGATGCCAAGTACCCTGGGTTGCTGATGCTTATGTTCTTGTGCTTGCCTTTCACCATCTGGATCTCCTTAGTGCTACCTGCTCTGTCTCTGCCTGGAGCCTGTCTTTCCTATTATCTTGGTTGTATCAGAACTGTGTGGGGTGGGTGTTACTACTGGAGTTAGAGCTGGGGCCCAAGATCTGCTCAGTGCTCAGGTGCAGACAGGAAGGAACCAGTGCTCCGGGGGCCAGGAGTGAATTCCTGGATCTTAGTGGGTCCCAGTTACTCCCTGTTTGGGGCGGGTATCCTTATGTAAGATACTGCCCAGGTTTGAGCTCTTCTGGGTTCTGTGAGATTAGGGGCAGAACAGCCACCTGGGATTTGCTCTGTGACCGGGCCCAGACCCAAAGTGTAATATTTCCTATATCACAACTTGCCTGTTCATAGCCTTCATTCATTTCCCCATGAAGATTGACATCAAGTTGTTAGCATTATTATTACTATTTGAAACTGGATCTTACCACATAGCTCTGGCTGCCCTGGAACTTATTTTATTGATCAGCCTGGCTTTGACCTCATAAAGATCTGCCTGCCTTTTTTCACTGAGTTCTGGGGTAAAGGGATTCCTCATTATATCTGGAAAAAACTGTTATTGTTGATTGGAAGGATCTCTTCTTCTATTCTCTGTATCTCCAACATGCTATATATCAGTTAAACGTGACTTTTCAACACTTGAAGTGTGGCTAATGTAAATGGATTCACACCATGAACATAAAACATGCATACAAACTTGTAGATTTCAGATTTGAAAGATGTAAAAGACCTGAGCAATGTGTTTTATAAAAAAAAAAAAAACATATTGAAAAGATTGATAGAAATAATACACTTTTAAAACGAACGGTCCGCTTCCCTTCCTTTGTCAGTGCATCCATAAGTGTGCGTCCTACTCCATGTGTACTGTGTGCATGGATCCCTCTTAGGTAGACACTACAAGTGTCTCCTGAGCTGTCTGCCCCATTTACCCTGTTTATGGTTGTTCTGAATAGTGCTTTTGAAGTTTTGCTGAGGAGTTCTGTTTTTTTATGCTTAGGTCACAGAGACATTTTTTTCCTACATTTTCCCTGTTACTTTGATTGCATCAGCTTTTGCATTCTGTATATATGGTGAATCACACCAGGATTCAGTTATCTTTTTTCATTTTGTTTTTGTGCCAGTGATTGAACTCAGGCTCTCCCACATGCTAAACACATGCTCTACCACTGAACCCACCACATCCCAGGATTCATTTGTATTCATCTGTGAATTCAGCCTTCCTTTTCTCCATGTGATGAACCAGTTTTCCAAACACTATCTGCTGAGTTTTTATCTTCATCTCATTGATTTGTGCTGTTTCTTTGGTGGTATGTTATTTGGTGTTAAGGTCCCCTACATAAGATTAAATTTAATTAGCCAACAGGATTAAACATTTGGGAGCTATCACAGAGTGCTTGGATTTCTGGCACTGAAAAAAACCGTAGGCTCTGGCAACATGGGGTTGGCAGCTGGCTTTGAGCAGAGGCAGCTTCTTCAGAGGGCTGGGAGATCATCTTTATCCAAATGCTCTCGGCACTCTCCAGGGTCTCTGAACACTGAAGCTAGGGGTCAGTAGCCATTATTTTATGGCACAAGTATTGCAATTTTTCTAGTAGTAGAGTTTAGAAAAAACAGATTGATTTTATTTATCCTTGTGTCTCAACAGTCAGGAATAGGAACAATGAAGGATTTGACATTTTTTATTTACTTTCCTAGTTCCATAATCATATAATATTTATATATTTTTAAAAGATTTATTCTTGTTTGTGTTTTTATGAGTATATGTCACTTATGTGCAAGTGCCTACAGAGGCCAGAAGAGGGCATCAGATCCACTAGACCTGGAGTTACAAGTAGTTATGAGCCACCTAAGCTCCTGGTGGATGCTGGAAGTGGAACTTGGGTTCTCTGGAAGGACAGCAAATGTTCTTAAAAACAGAAGCCTCTCTTCAGCCTTAGAGGATGATGTTTTTAATAATATATAAAATACTTTTGGCATGATTTTATGCTATTTTTTACATTAAAATTTTCATGGAATTTTGTATCAAAGTGCACTAGTAGAGGTGGGCAAGACTCACAGTGTGGTTGGTGCGTGAACTGTACAGCTTAAGAAGGCTTTGTGTTCAGAAGGTCCCATGCTCAGTTTAAATGGCTGATGTCATCATCTGATGTCCTGCATCTGACATGCTCTGTCAGGACACCGGAGTGGATGAAGCTTTGTATGCTTTGTATAAGCATAGGTGTTAAGCAGAGTATTAGGACTGTCTGTTTCTTACTGCCTTCCTTCCTTCCTTCCTTCCTTCCTTCCTTCCTCCTTCCCTCCCTCCCTTCCTCCCTCCCTTCCTTCCTTCTTTCATTCCTTTCTTCCTTGCATATAGAGTTAAGTGATGCCACAGGAGAATGGATTGTAGCTGACCCACCATGGATGGGAGATAGCAAGACTCAAAACTCTCACTGTCTAAGTGTGTTAGAGCTGCACTGAGTCAGCAGTGGCTGAGCAGCCATACTTCTCACGTACACCAGACTCTGCTTCCATCCCTGAGAAGACAGTGGGATTCTATGAACTATGAGTAATCCAGGGAGTCTGTCACATCTTTCTCTATTTCTGTTCTTTGTCTGTGTCTGCTAGCATCTTAATACTGAAATGTGGGGTTTGGGTGTGGTGTGGAGTGGAGAGTGCCAGTGTGGGAAGGAGAAAGGAAAGGTAGAGGAAGGATGAACTAACTTTTAATTCTGGACATTAAAGTCCTTCTTAACTCATGTGGAAACCAACGTATGTACATCAATAGATAAGGGACAACCGAGGCGGTTTTGAGCAAGATTTCTATTGTTCTTGTAAGAATAAAATGCATGCATGAGCTACAAAATTGGATAATTTCAGTGATTTTTTTAATATAAATTAAATGCTTTTTTTGTTTATACTGGTCTGTGTTGTCCAATATCAAGATAAATGGTCCAATAAACTCTAATAATTAAAGCTTAAAATTTGTTTTTACCACAAATGACATTAAAAAGCAAATTAAAAACATTGAGACAAATCAGAACAGAAATCCCAGAAGAAAAGGAAAGAGCTTTGAGTTTTCATACTGCTAGAGAGGGGAAAGCTTTCCTCAGCCCTCCCTGTTAAATGGCAGCTTTAAGATGAGGACAGGGGTGAATTAGTGGGTGGAGAGATAGGAGTTCACGGCAAGGGTGACTCCAAGGATTCAGCTTTCGTTCGTTCAGTCTGACAAGGGTGGTGGGTTAGAGTTACAAGGGACAGGAAAGGTGGGAAATGACAGTTGGACATAAAGGGAGAAGTAACAGGAGGTGGCTGTTCCCTGAGGTCTGATTAAGAAGTTTCCAAGCCAGGCATCATCTCCTCATCTCTAGCAGCTGGAGTCAGACCCTGTGCCCCACCCCCTCACCATTTTTTTTTTTTTTTTTTTTTTTGAGAATCTGGTTTTACATTAAAGAAAAAAGTTGTTCAAATGAGTGCTGTCTCTTGAATTTACCAGTTTACAAATGTCCCCACCACAGGTAGATTTTTATGCCTCCTTGACTTTTGTGTTAGTTTTTTTTATATATATTTCTTGTTTTTATTCTGCTACCACAAAGGGCTTCACAGTTTTATTTTATACTGGACACTGCAACTTACATAGATACCTGTGGAAATATGGTAGGGGAAGGTAGAAAAGTTCCAAATTTTCCCCTGTAAGTCTGTTTTTATCAAGTGTCCAGAGTTATAGATAGAGTCCTAAGCCTCTTATGATCTAGTCAACATACTGCTTGGAATTCCTTCTGAGTGCATCTCTCTCTCTCTCTCTCTCTCTCTCTCTCTCTCTCTCTCTCTCTCCTTCTCCTTCCTCCCTCCATCCCTCTCTCCCTTCTTTTTTCCTTCTTTCCTTTCCTTCCAACAAGAAGACTGTGAGTTCCACAGGGCAGAGATCTGGGCTACAGTATATGGGATGGGTGGCTGGAGAGGTAGCTGAGTGGTTTAGAGCACTTACTGCTCTTTCGGTGGGCCTTCCTCTGGTTCCCAGCACCCATATGTAGCTTACAACTGCCTATAACTCTAGTTTGATAGAATTCAGCACCCTCCTCTGTTCTCTGTGGGCTCTTTGGCAAACCCTCAAAAACAAAACAAAACAAAAACTGAGAGTCATTACTGTGTTTTATGAAACAGCAGTGTGTTGGTGTGTTGCAGCAAGAGGAAGGACACATTGGCAGGTGCTGCCAATGTGTTCTTGCCCCACCCCGAGGAATTAGCCCTGCAACAGGCTTAGTATAAAACGAAGTTTATTGGCAGGAAGGGAACCAGGGAGTGGAGCGGGGACCTGGAAAAGCGTAGAGGAAGGCAGAGAAAGTGGGACAGAAAAGGACAGAAAGAGGAGAGAGGAAGAGGACAAGGGAACATGTTGGGGGGAGGGAGAAGAAGGGTGGGAGGGAGGAAAGGTAACTGTCAGGCAGAGCCTAGAGGAATTGCTAACAGTTGTAGCTACTATACAGCATCATCCCTTGGAATTCAAAACTTGCTGTGAATATGAAACTGTGAGATGCTCAAGTCCATGACACACAATGGCATAGTGCTTGCCAGTAGATGTCCACCTCCAGTTTAAACAGTCTCATTAGACCTCTTGTAATGCTGAATATGGTGTAGACCTTGTGTAATGGGTTACACTTCATTATTAAGGGAACGATGTTAAGAAAAAATCTGATTACAGATGCAAATAAAAAACATTTGTTAGGCTGGCGTTGGCTCATTGGCTAAAAGTGCTTGCTGTGCAGCTTTGAGGCCCTGTGCTCTATCCTGTTTGTGGAAGCTCTGGACACAGTAGCATGAGTGTTTGTAGCCCCTAGAGGGAGGTGACAGGCTGAGACAGGAGAATTCCCATAAGCTCACAGGCCAGGTAGCCTGATGTATGAAGAGAAAAAAACAACTAAGAGAATCTGTCTCAAACAAGGTGGACGGAAATGATAGATGTCTGAGGTTGTCCTCTGCCCCTGTCCCCACCACTAGCTGTGGCAAATGTACCCCAAACTCACAAAATGCATGTACACACACACACACACACACACACACACACACACACACACCCTTTCCTCTGTTGGTATTTGTTTGAACCCACAGCTGCCAGGAAGTAGTTTTGTGAAGTAGGACTGCTCAGAGGTCATGGTAAGACTCATGGCAGAAATAACTGACAGTTGTTAGGTGTGTTTTGTTATTGTATGCATTTATAGAGGTTCTCATATGCATAGTATATTGGTTCTGTGTGGTGTGTGTATACTTGTTTGTGTCTGTGGGGTGGGGCAGAAGTTAGCACTACTGTCTTTCTTAGATTTCTCTGTCTTATTTTTTTTTGAGACAGGGTCTCCCTCTGGCCCTGAGCTCACTGACTCAGCCCGCCTGGCTGGCCTCTGAACTTCAGGAATCATTGTCCTTCTTCATGTTGGGTTACACTCATCTCTGCATTCCTGGTTTTAATGTGTCTGCTGGGGACTGACCTCAGGTTCTCACAATTGGGTGACAGGCACTTTACCAGCTGAGCCATCCCCCGACTCTCTTCTTTCTGACCCCTTCCCATTGTCCAGCGTCAGCGTCACATTCTCCCCGTCTGTGTCTGCATTTCCATTTCCAATTTTGAACCACATTCACACCCTCTTTTAAAAGCCCTCGTTTTAGTACTTTCATTTTTAATTATATAAGTTTACATATATTTGGTGTGGAAAATGCATATGAAAAAAGGCAAAACAAAGTACAGAATTTATAATTATAGTGTGAGGCAAAAAGCATTAATGATACATAATCTTCTTGTCCTCGAGGCAAACAAAGCTATGTGAAAACACATTTCTTTCATCTAAAAATGGATTCTGATAGAGAAGATGGCTGGACAGCTGCTTTTCCCTTAATGGCTAACTTAATTCTCAAGTTCTTAACTATTTCTTCAGTATTTTTTTAATAGCAGCAAACTATTTCACACACACACACACACACACACACACACACACACACACACACACACAGTTACTTTCACCCTTAAGACAAACCCTTGCTATACAACCCTGTCTGGTTTGATATTAGGTAGAACCATGGCCTTGAATCTGAGGAATTCCTCATGCTTCCTCCTTCAAAGTGCAGGACTGCAGCCATGAGCTGCCATCCCCAATGAATCACAATCTTGTACTTGTTCTAGTATTATATACTGAACCTAGAGCCCCATGCATGCCAGGCAAGTACACATATCCTCAGCCTTCATTATTATTGATAGGTCCTCTTCTTTGTTGAGTATCAATAATTATCTATTTAGGACATTTTATACCTTAATAACTTTATCATAAAGTCATGTCATAAAGTCTCTAGCCTCTAGCAACTTTTAAAAACATCTTTGCAGTTATCTAGTAAATATATTCCCTGTTTGATCTTGTAGGCACACAGGTTGGACCTTTTTTTTGCCAGCATTTGGGCTTTGCAAAGCCCAAATTCAGGTTACTCTCTTTTCCATTTTTCTTAGAGTGGTTTAAAATTAGAGGGCCTTCCAGAAATGCTTGCTGTTCTTGGTTTAATGGAAGATAATCTCTGCCTTTCACATGTGGGGACAGATTCCACACCCTCACTGGAACGTCTGATATCTAGTATAGGGTAAATACTTTCTACATAGTATTTTCCCTCTGGTAGTATTTCACAATTGTAAGTGCACACACCTATGCTGTACTTTATGGCTTCTTTCTGTCAAACCTCAGTCACAGCATCATTGATGTTGAACTTGGGGGCCTTTACAAGGCTGGGTTTCTCAAACCAAGCATCTTGACGCAGTGATGGCTGATCTGAAACTAAGATGGAAACCAAGTGATTAATAGGTGGGTGGAATATACTGCTCAGACGGGCTGTGCAGAGATGATGGTATCCCATCGGAGGGAGATAGTGTAGTTCATCCTGAAGGGTATACAAGTCAGAGTCTGTGGATTGCTTATGTGTGGAGTTCCCTAGTTAGTTGTGTGGAGGTGAATAAGAAGGCAGAAACTGAACCGGTGGATAAGAAGGGACTAGATAGCAAGACATGAGGTCAACACTAACTAGCCACACCTGACTGCCAAAAGCTTCCTGGGCCAGTGTCCTGCTTTGAGTGCTATCTTTGGCTTCCCACACCCCTTCCCAAGTCTTTTTATTTTCAGAGTTAAAAACAAAGCAAAACATCTGGCTGCATTTTAAACTGATTCATGTGATTTATTTCAGCAGCCTGCAGGCCCCAGACAGTTCCTGGCTATGCATCAGTGTCTGCGCTGGAAGTCAATGGGGGCTGTGTCTGCGCATCTGAGGATGTAATCTGCCCTTGAGTCATTCTTTAAAGTGATTCCCCACGTTGGATTGTTTAGTGTGAAATAGGATTGTTTGCATTCCATTTACTCTTTCCTGTCTTAATTACAGTGACCTCCAGCTCTGATCTGCCAACTGTTGCCTCCTACTATGTCTTTCCAGGAACCCTCCTGTAATAAGGTTAACCTTAAATACTGCATTTCCTCAAGGATGACATAAAATTCACTCGCTTTAGAGAAAATAAATCCAAGTCCTTAGCAAACAATGCCAGACAGAATTCTAGGAATATGAGAGTCATGTCATTTCAGATGCTTTTTCCTCTGACACAGCAAACACTTCTTGGATGCAGCCCTGCCTGTAACTCAGAGGCTCAAGGTGCCAGGGCTGTTCCCAGGGATTGTCAGGACAATGATCATTCTATGACGGATGACATGGAGATTATACTGTCAACTTGATAGCTCCCCGACTTACCTATTGGGACGGTGAAAGATTATCTTGACTCCTTTAATTGATTGGAAAAGACTCAACAAATAGTGGCTTTGGGACCATTCTCTGGGCAGGGGACCCTGACCTGGTAAAGGAGAGAAAGCACATTGAGTGT
Source organism: Arvicanthis niloticus (assembly GCF_011762505.2). Lineage (NCBI taxonomy): Eukaryota > Metazoa > Chordata > Mammalia > Rodentia > Muridae > Arvicanthis > Arvicanthis niloticus. The sequence goes on along the minus strand of NC_047660.1, from coordinate 96,102,715 downwards.
TGGCATGCAAGCATCTGTTGCTCTCTGGTTCTGACTGCAGATGCAGTGTGACCAGCTGCATCGAGTTCCTGCTGTCTTGACTCCTCTGCCATGAAAGACTGTCCCTTGAACTGTGAGCTAAACAAACCATTCTTCCTTAAGTTGCTTTTATCAAGGTGTTATGGTAACAGAAGAGAATTAAGACAGATGATGATGTCATTCTGAAGATTCTCTTGAGTCTAAAAATTAATGTGTGACCCTATTTTTCTATACACTTCCTACAAAGAGGAAGCCTAACATGCAATGCTGTGTCAAATATGTTTGGGGACCATACTCAACAAGCTGCTGAAATTTCTGCTTCTGGATTCAGCTTCATCCACACATTCACCAGTAGTCAGAGCCCTTGGGCTCTTAACCCTCACCAGTCATTAAGAATCAGGCAGATTGCACTTTCTATTGAAGTCAATAGCTACCACTTGCTACTGGCTTTTGAACATCTTACTTCTTATTTATTGAATGGAGCTCCTGATTTAAGATGCTCATGGTTTTGTTTTTTGTTTGTTTGTTTGGTTTTTGTTTTTTGTTTTTTTTTTTTTTTTAACTTGGACTCTCCCTTATTAGCCTGAAAACCTTACTTCCCACATGACAAACACCACCAGCTTGGACATGATGTCAGTGGAGATTCATTCATTCTGCAGTCCTGCAGGGCAGTCGTTGCCATATTGCTTAGGGCCTCTCTCCACTCTCTGCCTGGAATGCTTTTTTTCTATTTCCTCAAAGCTGGCTCTTTCCTGTGCTTTTGGACACTGCCTTAAGTGTCACTCCTTTGGGTGGGATTTCAAGGCAGGCCGATATTCTGAATCTAGAACCACACAGGAGCTAGTCAGTCAGTACCAGCATCACATTGACAATAGGCAATACAACACAGTAGAGGGCTGCTTAAGGCAAAACTAACTCCCTCTGATCACAAGATGATTTCTGGCCTGGGTAGAGACCTAGCATCCCATGCTACCCAAAACACAAATTAATTAATCCAGGAATTAATCCAGTTGGGCCCATCAATCACCCCTCAAGAGAGTGGAACCATTCCTAGGAAGGCAGACTCACTTTAAGCCATGCTAAGGAGCTGGGTGAATAGTCATCCCACTAATGAGATACCCTACTTTTTCTTCCCAGCATCCCAATCCTTTACTACAGTGTTACACAGCGGGCTGCTCTGCAGTCTGCTTGCTTTTCTGAATTACTTCATTCTCTCTTCCCCAAGCATGCTTTCTCTAACATTTGGGGCTTCCCTACCAGTTTCCCCCATCCTCAACATGGCTGCCTTCTGCCTGTGGCTGCTTTCTGTGCTTACTGGGAGGCCTTTCTTCCTTTCTCTTCTCCACACTCTCCTCAAGATATAGACTGAGATTACAGCTTGCCTGCCCTTGGGTTTTTCTTTTAAACGCTAATAAAGTGGTCTTCTGTAAATAAAGTTTTTGTTTGACTTTCAAACTTTTTCTACCTTTTGAGATATTAATTGGTGGAAAAACCAAAAAAACAAAAACCAAACCACCATCACCAACAAAACAACCCTACACATCAGTACACCCCCACATGGCATCAGTAGTACGTTCATCTTGGGGATAACTGGGATGGACAGCAGTTTTTATTAATTCACCTGACTGGTCTGTGGCAGTAATTCCAATCTCTAGGTGTTTATCCTAGTATTCTTTCTTTTTGAGTATATTCTCTAATAGTTCTCCCAAAAGTGAGAGTTGGCCTGTCCTCATCTGTCAGGAAAGAACTTTCATTTAGTCTCTTATGACCAGTGCTTGAGAGCCTCCAAATTAAATTGATGATAAGTAGATTAGTCAAAGAAAAGACATTTTAAAAATTCGTGTTTATGTGGTGGGCTGGGATAGGAGTGGAGATTACAGAAAAAGTTGACTCTCTAAGATGATAAAGACAGGGACTTTATAACCTTTACAATAAGGGTAAAGGGACGCTGGGGAGAAAAATCTTCCATGGGGAGAGCAAATGAGTCTCTCTACTGGAGACAAATGGACTTTCTGAAGAACAAGTAGTGATAAGAAGGTCTGCAGAGATGTTTGTTTATGCAAATGAAAGTGGCCTTTCCACCTTCTTCTGGCTACTGTCAACTCCCCTGCAGAGGGATTTCTGTCAGTTTACTCAGTCTCCTTCCTGGAAGAAAAGCTGCCCTGAAGAGGGGATTTATGACAGCCTCATTTCCAGAAGTTTCTGTGTTTAAACAGATAAGGGATTCTCCAAAAGGCTTCTTTCTGCATCTGGTGAATCTCACATACTTTTAGAACCATCTCTGTACCTACTCCATGGCTCCAGGCTCCCTTAACTCCTAGCACCAGGTACTGTGCCATACCCATAGTAAGTGCTCAGTAAATTTGTGGCAATATGAATAAATGAAGCCACACTCACTCATAGTGGCCAATATATCTTTGTGGCTGTTTGTGGAAGTGGAAGTATATGTAAATATGTGTTTGTTGTCATTTATATAAAAATCAAACCAGCATAGTCACAATGCCAGGGAGAGAAAGAACCCCTTAATTTTATGATTTCAGAGATGCTACTTTTGTTGAATGGTTGGATAAAATGGTTCATAGGTAAGACCCTAGATGACACAGGACTGCTCTGACAGTTTCCTCCTGGTTCACTAGACAAAGTGGTTTTCTCTACAGAACAGTCCAGAAGTGGCTTATTTAAGTCTTCAAAGCTGGCTATGGCTGTTTGTAGTAATGACACTGAGACTGCTGTGGGTAGAACCTTCCTGTGAAAAGCTGGAGGGTTAGAGAGGGGAGTCTCCTCTAGCTTAGGGTAGTGACTTTTCTCCAGGGTCCTGTCTCTGAATGCTTATGGTGGCAGATGCTGTCCTATACCTACTGGGAGGAGACAGAACATTTTCTTGGAGGGAAGAACAGCCCCATCACATGACACTCAATGTGGAACAGCACTAGCGTTAATGATTTTAATCTTTGGATAGTGTTTGCCATCACTGAGCTCAACCATGTTTTGCTCATGCTAAATATGAATGGTACCATCTCATGGGCTGGGGTCTTGGACTGACAGATCAGCAACCACGCCTCTTGGCTTCAGTGCTGAGGTCACAGTGTGAACAGCTAGACACAAGTGTCTTTGCTGTTGTGACTTCCTTGTCATTATGTACTGACCCGCCTTAAGCTGTTTTATCACAGTAACTCAGGGGCTTTCTAATTACATTTGCAGTGGCAACACTCGCCTGGTAATATAAATCAGGGGAGATGCCTGTGGACTAGGGTAGCTCCCAGACCTCAGAGATGTATTTTTGTGCAATGGATGGTGGTCAGCGCTAAAACTAACAACTGGTCAAAACGCAGAAAATAAAGAGGTCTGTGGGATGCTCACTACAAGTGGGATTTTATTTCACACCCTTCCCCAAGGCTCAGGCATCATGAGGAAATGAGTTGGAAAGAATTTTTTTAAGCCAGGCATGGGGCTGCACATGCTTGTAATTCCAGCACTCAGAAAGTAGAGTCAGGTATCAGATTGCTGTGAGTCAAAGGCCAGCCTGGTCTCTGTAGTGAGTTCTAGGACAGCCAGAAGGAGCTATGTAATGAGACCCTGTTTCAAACAAACAAGAAGCAGAAAAAAGGGAGGAGAAGGAGAAGAATAAGAGGAAGAGGAAGAAGAAAAGAAAGAAGGATAGAAGGGAAGAAGAAAAAGAAAGAAGGATAGAAGGGAAGAAGAAAAAGAAGAAGAAGAAGAAGAAGAAGAAGAAGAAGAAGAAGAAGAAGAAGAAGAAGAAGAAGAAACAGAGAGAGAGAGAGAGAGAGAGAGAGAGAGAGAGAGATTAAGAGCCAGAGCTTAAGAACTAGAGCCAAACTATCTTCTAGACTTGACAAGAGCATTGCACTAAGCACCCATCTACTGCAGCTGACAGAACAAGATCAAGCCAACCAATATTCTGCCACAGAAGGAAGACACTCATCAGTCCCCACCCTTAACTGGGGGTCCATAGACAGTAGATAGCTTCTGGGGAAATGGGAATTAGTTTTCTTCTAGGGTAAATAGAGTCAGTGGGCCCTTGTAGATCAACCAGTCTCCAGTGAATAGTTCTTTTGTTGGTTTAAATAAAAATGTCTCCCAGAGGCTCTGACATTTGCATACTTGATTCCCAGTTAGTAGCACTGTTTGGTGACACTCTGGAGACATGACCTTACACACTGGAGGGATTATATTGCTGGGGAGAGGCCGTTGAAGTTTCTGAGCCTCCTGCTCTTGTTTGTGGTAGAAATCCTGAGCTTTTAGACCCAGCTTCCATACCAGCTGCCATGCTGTCCCTGCCTCTATGGACCCCAAACCTCAGGAAACATAAGCCCAAATAAACATTTTCTTCTACAAGTTGCCTTGGTCATGATGTTTTGTTTCAACAATAGAAAAATAACTAACATGGTTCCATATCTGTGAACACATTGGTAACAAAAATTTGGGATCAGTGGTTTGGAAAAAGAGTAAAAAAAGAGGATACAAAATTGGGAAGTTGTGGGGATATGGGGGATGGATGTATCAGAATTAGGAAGAGGGCCGAGGAGGTGAGAATGAACAAAGTACATAATATGAAATTTTCATAGAGTTAATAAAAATGTTATAAAAATAAGTAATATGAATAGCAGAAAATGTAGCATTTCAGCTACTTTAAGTGTACGATTAAGAACCAGTATATTGCCCTTCCGCCACTCGCCCCTCTTCCGGTCTGAGGCCTAGGCCGGACCTCTGCCCGGCCAGCTTGTGAGTGCACACTGGATACCGCCAGACACATTCTGGGGGATCCATAGAACCCATAGCCAGCGCTAGCACTCCCCTTCCTCCGCTTGCCCCTCTTCCGGTCTGAGGCCTGTTGGTGACTGCACCAGGTTACCACCGCCAGACACATTCTGGGGGCTCCACAGATCCCACAACCAGCTTTAGGTAGGAAAACCCACATACTACCCTGAGCTCATAGCTGGGTGCCCTGAGTGCTCAGAATCCAGCAGATACCCTCCCCCGGCCCTGCCGGCTAGCATCCCCCTTCTGCCCATCTCCCGGGTCTGAGGCCTGGACCAGACCTCTGCCACGTCTGCAGTTGTGTGGACCCCGGATTCTGCCTGAGACATACTGGAAGGTCCACTCAACCCAGAACCACAGAGGAACAACTGAACTCAGAGTGTCAGACAACATATCCTGAGATATCCAAGAGGAGACACTGCACCCAGAACAGCAGACAACTAGCTGGACTGCTACCTTGGAGGCACCATATCCTGAGGCATCCTAGAGATACCACCGTAATCAGTGCAGCTAGAAAAAATCACAGAGGCATCTGGACCCCTAGAAGACCAAACACAAGCGAGACAACTGGAAAGGCAGGCTTCAATCAGAGACAGAAGTACAGGTAGCACTAGATTTAACCAGATGGCAAAAGGCAGGCGCAAGAACGTAAGCAACAGAAACCAAAGTTACATGGCATCATCAGAACCCAGTTCCCCCATCATAGCAAGCCCTGAACACCCCATCACACCAGAAAAGCAGGATTCAGAATTAAAATCACTTCTCATGATGATGATAGAGGACTTTAAGAAAGACATAAATAACACTCTCAAAGAACAGATAGAAACCCTTAAAGAGGAAACACAAAAATCCCGTAAGGAATTGCAAGAAAATGCAACCAAACGGGAGAAGGAATTAAACAAAACCTTGCAGGATCTAAAAATGGAAGTAGAAACAATAAAGAAATCACAAAGGGAGAATACCCTGGAGATAGAAAACTTAAAAAAAAAAAAACGATCAGGAGTCATAGACACAAGTATTACCAACAGTATACAAGAGATGGAAGAGAGAATCTCATGTGCAGAAGATACCATGCAAAACATTGACACAACTGTCAAAGAAAATGCAAAATACAAAAAGCTACTAACCCAAAATATACAAGAAATCCAAGACACAATGAGAAGGCCACACCTAAGGATAATAGAAATAGATGAGGGGGAAGACTCCCAACTTAAAGGACCAGTAAATATCCTCAACAAAATTATAGAGGAAAACTTCCCTAACCTAAAGAAAGAGCTGTCCATAAATATACAAGAAGCCTACAGAACTCCAAATAGTTTAGACCAGAAAAGAAATACTTCCCGCCACATAATAGTCAAAACATCAAATGTACAAAACAAAGAAAAAATACTAAAAGCAGTAAGGGAAAAAGGCAAAGTAACATATAAAGGCAGACCTATAAGAATTACACCAGACTTCTCACCAGAGACCATAAAAGCCAGAAGATTCTGGACCGATATCATACAGACCCTAAAAGAACATAAATGTCAGCCCAGACTACTATACCCAGCAAAACTGTCAATCATTATTGATGGAGAAACCAAAATATTCCATGACAAATCCAAATTTACACAGTACCTCAACACAAACCCAGCACTTCAAAGGATAATTGGTGGAAAACTCCATCACAAGGAGGGAAACTACAACCTAGAAAAAGCAGGAAAGTAATCTTCCAAAAACCGTAAAAGAAGGTAGCTACACAAACATATCTCCACTGCCAATAACAAAAATAACAGGAAACAACACTCATTTTTCCTTAATATCTCTTAATATCAATGGACTCAATTCTCCAGTAAAAAGACATAGACTATCAGACTGGATACGTAAACAGGACCCAACATTTTGCTGCATTCAGGAAACGCACCTCTGTGGAAAGGACAGACACTACCTCAGAGTAAAAGGTTGGAAAATAATCTTCTAAGCAAATGATCGCAAGAAACAAGCTGGAGTAGAGATTCTAATATCAAATAAAATCAGTTTTCTACCAGAAGTAATCAAAAAAGATAAAGAAGGACACTTCATATTCATCAAAGGAAAAATGTACCAAGAGGAACTCGCAATTCTCAACATCTATGCCCCAAATGTAAGGGCACCCACATACATAAAAGACACTTTACTAAAACTTAAAGCATACATTGCACCCTACACAATAATAGTGGGAGATTTCAACACCCCACTCTCAGCTATGGACAGATCATGGAAACAGAAACTAAATCGAGACACAATGAAACTAACAGAAGTTATGAACCAATTGGACTTAACTGACATCTATAGAACATTTCATCCTAAAAAAAAAGAATATACCTTCTTCTCAGCACCTCATGGTACCTTCTCCAAAATAGACTATCTAATTGGTCACAAAACAGGCCTCAACAGATACAAAAAGATTGAAATAATCCCTAGTACCTTATCAGACCACCATGGATTAAGACTTGTCTTTGACATGGACAAAAACAACAGAAAGCCCACATACACTTGGCAACTGAACAATGCTCTACTCAATGATAACTTGGTCAAGGAAGAAATTAAGAAAGAAATTAAAGACTTTTTAGATTTAAATGAAAATGAGGACACATCATATCAAAACATATGGGACTCATTGAAAGCAGTACTAAGAGGAAAAATCATAGCTCTAAGTGCTCACAAAAAGAAAGTGGAAAGAGCATACATTAACAACTTGACAGCAAACCTGAAAGCATTAGAACAAAAAGAAGCCAGTATACCCAAGAGGAGTAGACGGCAGGAAATAATCAAACTCAGGGCTGAAATCAACCAAGTCGAAACAAAAAGAACTATAGAAAATATCAACAAAACCAGGAGCTGGTTCTTTGAGAAAATCAACAAGATAGACAAACCCTTAGCCAGACTAACCAAAGGGCGCAGAGACTGCATTCAAATGAATAAAATCAGAACTGAAAAGGGAGACATAACAACAGAAACAGAGGAAATTAAAAAAATTATCAGATCCTATTACAAAGGCCTATACTCAACAAAATTGGAAAATCTGGAGGAAATGGACAATTTTCTAGATAGATACCAGGTACCAAAATTAAACGAGGAGCAGATAAACCATCTAAACAGTCCCACAACACCTAAAGAAATAGACACAGTCATTAAAAATCTTCCCACCAAAAAATGTCCAGGGCCAGATGGTTTCAGTGCAGAATTCTTTCAGACCTTCAAGGAAGACCTAATACCAATCCTCTTCAAGCTATTCCATCAAATAGAAACAGAAGGAACACTACCCAATTCATTCTATGAAGCTACCATTACACTCATACCTAAACCACAGAAAGACCCAACAAAGAAAGAGAACTACAGACCAATCTCTCTTATGAATATTGATACAAAAATACTCAATAAAATTCTCGCAAACCGAATCCAACAACACATCAAAACAATTATCCATCAAGATCAAGTGGACTTTTAATCCCAGGAATGCAGGGATGGTTCAATATTCAGAAATCCATCAATGTAATCCACTACATAAATAAACTCAAAGAGAAAAACCACATGGTCATCTCACTAGACACTGAGAAAGCATTTGACAAAATTCAACATCCCTTCATGTTAAAAGTCTTGGAAAGATCAGGAATTCAAGGCCCATATCTAAACATAGTAAAAGCAATATACAGCAAGCCAGTAGCCAACATCAAACTAAATGGAGAGAAACTTGAAGCAATCCCACTAAGATCAGGGACTAGGCAAGGCTGCCCACTCTCACCTTACCTATTCAATATAGTACTGGAAGTCTTAGCTAGAGCAATTAGACAACAAAAGGAAGCCAAAGGGATACAGATAGGAAAGGAAGAAGTCAAAATTTTACTATTTGCAGATGATATGATAGTATACTTAAGTGAACCTAAAACTTCCACCAGAGAACTCCTAAACCTGATAAACAACTTTAGCAATGTGGCTGGATATAAAATCAACTCAAACAAATCAGTAGCCTTCCTCTATTCAAAGGATAAACAGGCAGAGAAAGAAATTAGGGAAATGACACCCTTCACAATAGCCACAAATAAAATAAATTATCTTGGAGTGAATCTAACAAAGCAAGTGAAAGATCTGTATGACAAGAACTTCAAGTCTCTGAAGAAAGAAATTGAAGAAGATCTCAGAAGATGGAAAGATCTCCCATGCTCCTGGATTGGCAGGATTAACTTAGTAAAAATGGCTATCCTGCCAAAAGCAATCTACAGATTCAATGCAATACCCATCAAAATTCCAAATCAATTCTTCATAGAGATAGAAAGAGCAATTTAAAGATTCATTTGGAATAACAAAAAAACCCTAGGATAGCGAGAACTATTCTCAACAATAAAAGAACCTCTGGGGGAGTCACCATTCCGGACCTTAAACTGTACTACAGAGCAGTAGTGATAAAAACTGCATGGTATTGGTACAGAGACAGACAGGATGATCAATGGAATAAAATTGAAGACCCAGAAATGAACCCGCACACCTATGGTCACTTGATCTTTGACAAGGGAGCTAAATCCATCCAGTGGAAAAAGGACAGCATTTTCAACAAGTGGTGCTGGCTCAACTGGAGGTCAACATGTAGAAGAATGCAAATTAATCCATTCTTATCCCCTTGTACAAAGCTCAACTCCAAGTGGATAAAGGACCATCACATAAAGCCAGATACTCTGAAACTATTAGAAGAGAAGTTGGGGAAGACCCTCGAATACCTAGGCACAGGGGAAAAGTTCCTGAACAGAACACCAATGGCTTATGCTCTAAGATCAAGAATCGACAAATGGGACCTCATCAAGTTGCAAAGCTTCTGTAAGGCAAAGGACACTGTCAACAAGACAAAATGGCAACCAACAGATTGGGAAAGATCATTACCAATCCTACATCCGATAGGGGGCTAATATCAAATATTTACAAAGAACTCAAGAAATTAGACGCCAAACAACAAAATAACCCCATTAAAAATGGGGTACAGAGCTAAACAAAGAATTCTCAACTGAGGAAACTCGAATGGCCGAGAAGCACCTTAAGAAATGCTCCACATCCTTAGTCATCAGGGAAATGCAAATCAAAACAACACTGAGATACCACCTCACACCAGTCAGAATGGCTAAGATCAAAAACTCAGGTGATAGTAGATGCTGGTGAGGATGTGAAGAAAGAGGAACACTCCTGCATTGTTGGTGGGGTTGCAAGCTGGTACAACCACTTTGGAAGTCAATCTGGCGGTTCCTCAGAAAATTGGACATAGCACTACCTGAGGACCCAGCTATACCACTCCTGGGCATATACCCAGAAAATGCCCCAACAAATAACAAAGACATATGCTCCACTCTGTTCATAGCAGCCTTATTTATAATAGCCAGAAGCTGGAAAGAACCCAGATGCCCTTCAACAGAGGAATGTTACAAAATGTGGTACATTTACACAATGGAATATTACTCAGCCATTAAAAATAATGAATTCGAGAAATTCTTAGGTAAATGGATGGAACTAGAAATTATCATCCTGAGTGAGGTAACCCAATCACAAAAGAACACACATGGTATTTACTCACTGATAAGTGGGGATTAGCCCAAAAATTTGAAACAACAAAGATTCAACTACCAGACGACATGAAGCTCATGAAGACTAAAGAACAAGTGAGGATGCCTAGGTCTTTCTTAGAAGGAGTAACTAAATACCTAAGGGAGCAAATATGGAGACAAAGTGTGGGACAGAATCTGAAGGGGGGGGTTGTAGGGAGACCATTCCATCTGGGTATTCATTCCATGGGCAGTCACCAAAAATAGACACTGATAGGGATGTCAGGATAGGAAAGCTGACAGCAGCCTGATAAGGCTGTCTCCTTAGAGGTCCCCCAGAGTTGGACATACCCAGAGACAGATACCCACAGCTATCCATTAATCTGATCAAAGGTTCCCAATGGAGGAGTTAGAGAGTAAATTGAAGGAACCTTAAGGGCTGGTGGCCCCGTGAGGAGAGCAACAATACCAACCAGCCAGAGCTCCCCAGGGTCTAAACCACCAGCCTAGGAGCACATATGGAGAGACACATGACTCCAGCTGTATATGTAGGGGAGGATGGCCTTGTTGGGCATAGGTGGGAGACAAGGTCATTGGTACCCTGAAGGCTGAGCACTGAGGGGGGGGATATGAGGGTGGGGAGGAGGGCTGGGGGTAGGTGGGTAAACACCTTCATAGAAGCAGGAGGAGGGGGGATGGGATAAGGGGTTCCTGGGTGGTGGGGGAAATATGGTAAGGGGATAAAATTTGAAATGTAAATATTATATCCAATAAAAGAGGGGAAAAATAGAAAAGTGGTTAGAACCAACATTCTTAATAAAATGTCAGCCCTCTTTAAAAAAAAAACTATCTTGATACTAAAATTTGTTTTGAGAATTGTATATTGCAGAATGATCAGCCTTGGTGTATCTACTCAACAAGCAAGCTGGGCAGACCTGCTCAAACCTCTGAGGTCCGTGAATTCCATCTGGAGGCAGCGAAGACACAGCATCAGAGGATCGTCAATTTGCTCTCCCCCCGCCCCCAACTCCTCTTCTAATATCTCAACGCCCATAATCAAGCTTGAAGAAGCTAATGATGAATCAGTGCCCCTATTCCCTGGGCTTGGGGACTAAGGTGGTAAATGTTGGGCTGTCTCTCTAGGGAAAAGTAGTGGTTTTGTCGGAATAGAGAGGATTAGCTAGGGTTTATTGCATAGCCATAACCTATTAGTAGAAATCTGTATAATTAACATCAAGATGAAGATATAAATTCTTAAGTGACACCAATTTACTTTGTTTACAAATTTTAAGGTTTTCATTGGCATGAGCTTCTTAGTGATATAAGAGTGAGATGAATATTGTTACCCTCATAGGCATTGTACCAGTATAACACATTTAGGAATACAAAGCTTAGACCCAGTCCTTCTTTAACTTTTTTTAACTGATTTGAGATGGTCAGCCTGTGAGTTAAGGGACTATAGCAAATTCAGGACTTGGAGTTTATTATAAGGGTGTTCTCTATGTTTTATTTAGAAATAGCTGAGTGGAGTTAACAGGCAACAGTCCAGATTACCTTACATGGATAGCTGGTTTTCAAAACATCAGAAATCCTTAGAATTGACATGACAAACATTTCAGTATTAATGTTCATTTTCATTAGAGACCTGTCTGCTCTGGACAGCTTCCTATATTGAATTCTAAGAAGAAATTGAGCATCCTTGGAGTTATTCCAGTTGTAGTGAGACAACCACTAGGCAAGAATTGCCACTTTCCTTCTACAGACAAATTACTGTCCAGAAAAGGACACACTTGCAGAATAGTCGACTGATTATATCTGCCTAGACAGAGTAATCAGCCCTTAATAATTCTGCAACACTAAGGTCTGTCAGATGATCCTGGGCCAGAAGGCAGAAGAACAGATGCTCCAACGTTTTGAAGTAGAGCGAGTGTCCAGGTGTTCAGAGGTCTCTATAAATTGGCTAAGTTTTAGAAACTATGATTTGTGCTTCCGACAATTATAGTTAACTCAGTCATTCTGGATTTCTGATGGGGTTGAAAACATATAGCTATTGACCTTAAGAGAAAAGATTTGAGTGGATGGTCATCAGCTGACATTCATCCTAAAGCCAGGTTCAGAACTAAATGTTTTAGTTAGAATAGATGTCAGAGGAGCTGGTTAGTCAACAAAAGGATGGACTGGGTATTAGGACTATCCTGTACCTCACTGGTACAAATTGGCATAATTATGCTCTAATTGTATTTTGAGAGAAAAGTTTCATTTTAACAGGAAGGGTGATGTGTAGGAGGAGCTAAGGTAGGAGGAGTACTGAGAGGAAGGAAAGGAATAAGAAGAGGAGAAGAAGAAGGAGAGGAGAAGCTAGGTGATGAAAGAGAGAAAGGGGGGGGGGAGACAGGGAGGCAGATATTCATGTATCTCCACCAGTCAAAGATAGTTGTTATATCTAGGTTGGTCAGTGGGTTACACCTCTGATTGAACAATTCTAAACTTATAAAGCCTATGATTAACATTATTTTTAAAAAATGTATAAATGCAAAAAGGAAACGGGGGCATGGGATAGGGGTTTCATAAAGGGAGTGAGGAGGAATGGGGATAGGGGATGCCATCTGAAGTGTAAATAAAATATCTAATAAAAAAAAAGATCCAGTATATTCATAACAGTCTGCAGCAGTACATCTTGGCTTCCAAAACTCTGTACCATACTTCCCATAACTGCCCATTCTGTCTTTCCCCAACCAGCTTTTTTGTATTCCTAATTCCACTATTGTAGGCTCTTCTTACAGGTGAATTTTAAAAATTTATTTATTTTTATTTATGTGTATGAGTGTTTTTCCTGCATGTATGTAAGTGTACTGTGTATACAGTGCCTGTGGAGACCAGAAGAGGGCCAGATTCTTTGGAAATAAAGTTATGGACCATTGCTGCCATGTGGATGCTAGGAACCAAACCCAGCCAGTACTATTAACTGTGGAGCTATCTCACTAGCCCCTTAGAGGTGAGTTCTTACTGAATTTGTTATTTGTTCAGATAATGTCACCAAGGTTTCTTCATGTTGCAATGTGTAGCAGAATTTTCTCCTTTATAAAAAGCTGACTGATGGCCCACTATATGCACATGCCAGGAGCGGTTCTTTCCCTTAGTCATAGAAGGACATGCAGGCTATTTCCACCTTTTGACTGCTGGGCATGTGATGCTACTGGAGACACAAGTGTGCAAGAATATATTTAAGTCTCAGCTTGACTTCTGAATGTATGCATATTGTTAACTTGTATGGTCATTCTTTTAAAATGTTGAAGAGACCATACACACACACACAAAAAAAAGCATAACCACAATTCTGTCACTCCAATAAAACCTAACTTCCTAATGAGATAGACAATTATCCTCCACTTCAATTTACTGACATTTGTCATCTGTGGATATATTGATTTATCTATGTATCTCTACACACCTACCTACTAACCTGTGGTGTGCTGAGGTGAGGTGTGTGGTACACAGGTTCTTGGTTGTATCCATTCTGTTCCCTGACAGGAGACATATGGGAAAAGGAGCCATTAAAGAAAGGAATTGGGGGAGAGTGCTGAGCTCATGTTGGGCATGACCTTTGAGAGATGCAGAAAGTATAGCATGAGATAAGTGTTTGAAGATGATGATAATGGTGACATCTGTTATCTGGTCCATAGGAACATTAGGGATGTTATCCTACAAATTAACATGTTGCCTAGAAGGTCTGGGGATGCAGGGGAGGACTACTGCTGGGATGGGTTTATTTCTGGACAAGCAGATAGAGAAGAAGTGAGGTCATAGAAGAAAGAGGAAGAGATCATGATATGTAGATGAAATGGAGGATATAGGAATGACAGCGATTTGGATCAGCTCCTGGCATCTGGCTATGGAACAGTTTCCTGACCATCCTATTTGGAAAGACTGTTATCAGTGGTTTCTTGAACCTCAAAACTCCAGATGTTAGAGCTACTCTGGATGGAAATGAATAGCAGGGGGAGGATGAAAAGCCCATATCTACTCTACTGGGGTCAAGAAAAACGAGTGGAGTCTCATTTTTCTGGGGTTGAGGACAAGGTGGGTGGTCTCAATGTTTTCTGGATCTTAAGAGAGCAGGGTCCTGTTGGGGTCAATGTGTAGGAAGAGGAGTCATTTTGAAGTGGACGGATAATGGTTTGAGGTGAGACAGGTGGATCAAATGAGAGAGTCCCTCGAGTTTAGCAGCTTGGTAATAGGTTTGAGAAGAGGTTCGTGGGTGGGGCCTAATGCCGCTTTATATAAGGGATGGGAAAGGAGGTAAAAGGAAGGAACCCAGGAACATAAAAAACTAGCTGTTCTTAGGAATGATAACATCTCTTCCTTTGTAGAGGAAACTGCTAGAAACTGAATTAGATTCTATTTCTCTAAGGTAATGACATTGTAGGTTGGGGTAATTGTTAGTCCCATAGGTGACCCGAGGAATGGACAATTGGACTTTAGAAGGTGACTCTCTCTAGCCTTGACTGGACAAGAAATTTAGAAAGTGGTGTCTGCTTGGCTAATTTCTAGAGAGGGACTGCAGAGAAGAATATCATCTATGTAATGGATAATCTTAGCTTTAGGGAGAGACAGAGAAAGTAAGTAGGAAGCCAAATAGGTGTGGGCTGTCCCAGAATCACTGAGGTAGAACAGTCCAGGTGAGATAGGTAGAAAAGTATATGTCAGAGTCAGTCTAGGTAAATGTAAAAAATGTTCTATGACTGGGCATCTAAAGGGCTAGAGAAGAACACAAGTCCTTTGAAATCTAGGACTGAGAAATGAGAAGTTCCTGAGGGGATGGTGGAAAGAAGTATGTAAGGGTTAGCCACAATAGGATGGAGAAGAACCACTGCAAAATTAATGAGCCTGAGATCTTGAACCAGGCGATAGGTTCCATTAGGTTTCTTAACTGCTAGTATAGGGTTGTTAAAGCAGGAAGATGTAGGATGAAGGAATTTTTTCCTTAGGAGGTAAGAGATGATAGGCTTAAGTCCCCCAAGGCTCTGGAGAGGAAAAGGGTATTGAACTCGGGTGATGGACCTGGTAGGGTCTTGTAGTTGGATGACAACAGGAGAATGATGCTTAGCAACAGAGGGGTTCTAGATGTCCCAGACTCAGAGGTCTACCTGAGAGAATAGCGAAGGAAACAACATGTTATAGTTAGTAGGTTGGGTAGCTAGGAGGGGGACGAGAGGGGCTGCTGGAGAGTTTGGGTTTAGGCAAATAGGGGGAACAAAAGACATAGAGGCTCCCAACTTAGCTAGAAGATCCCTTCCCAATAAAGGGGCAAGACATATTGGTACTAGCAAGAAGGAATGGGTGAGAGGAATGCCTCTAAAAATACAACTAAGTAGTGGGGTCTGGTGAGGTTGGTAAGGCTGTTCCCCTAACTGACAATAGAGAAATGAGGAGACATGGGTCCCCAAAACTCTGTCAGGACTGAGTAAGTGGCTCCAGTGTCCAAGAGGAAGGAGATGGGCCATTCAGATACCATGATAACTACCCAGGGCTCCCTGTTATTGATGGAAGTGATAGGGTCAAGGAAGCTTGGGCCCCTTCAGTTATCCATGGTCAAGTCTAGGAGATCAGTTGGATGATGACCGTGGAGTGATGTCCCTCTGTCCTGAGTGGCATAAGGGCAATCAACAACCCAATGTCCCTCCTGGTGGCACTTTGGGCATGACCTTGATGGCTTGCAAGGGTTAGGGCAAGCCTTCACCCAATAACCTGGTTGACCACATTTGTAGCAGGGACGTGGTGGTTCCTGAGCCTTAGAAGGCCAGGAAGCCAGGGCAGTGGATGGGACTAGTCACACAGCCTGCACCAGCATATAGGATTTTTGTCTGCAGGCCTTTTTATCTCTCTCATGGTACACTTTAAAGGCCAGCACCAAGACTTTTGTCTGTGGAGTTAGGAGCCCCCTTTCTAAGTGTCTAAGTTTGGCCTTAATGCCAGGGTAGCTTTGGAAAAAGAAGCGGGTCATTAGTAGTTGCTTACCTTCTAGGTTTTGGGTTCTAAATTAGTATATTGTAATAGGGCCTTTGTAAGCATTAAAAAAAATGAGACGGGTTTTCTTATTTATCTTGGATGATCTCTTGGAGTTTTTCAAAATTTACTGATTTTAGGGTAGCCTTACAGAGACTGGCCAGGAGGCAGGTTGTGAACCAGTCTCTGGCTAGACTATCATTTGGGGAATTATAATCTCATTGAGGATCCTGATCGGGTACCGTCTCAGATATGATCAGATATGCTAAGTCTGTCTGATGAATCTTGTCTGCATGTATCCTAGCCTGTGTCCAAACTCACCTGAGCTCATCAGGGGTTAAGTTATTACTGAGAATCATATGTATATCATGGAAAGTCAAGCTATAAGATTGAGTAATATACTGAAATTCTTTAATGAAGGCAGAGAAGAATCGGAGGCATAAGATCCTAGTCTTTTTTTTTCTTCTTCTTCTTTCTATTTGAGGAAGTTGATTTAGCGAGAATGGCACTCTGATTAGACCGTCTATCCCAGCAACTTCCCTTAAAGGAAGGACTGATGCTGGCTTAGTCAGGGTAGGGGAAGAAGTAGAGGACTTGACTGTAGATTTATAGCAAGTGGTGGAAAGGCTGAAAGTAGGTGCCAGCTAGGATGATTGGAGTGGCCTGCAGCTGTCACAGGAGGGGAGGAGTCTGGAGAGATCAAGCAAAGGGGCTCTGGGGAAATCTGGTGAGAAGAGGAAGTAGGATCAAAAGTTCCATTATGTGGTCACCTTAGATAACATTAGATAGCAGAGTTGTTATTTGATGGTCTGAGGCTAGATCTTATTGCAAAGGTGTATACGTTTGGACGCCTTTAAATCAGGCTCTAGTTTCAGAGATTTGAGATTTTCCAGGAGACATCCTAGTGGGAATCCTGGAGGTATGGTCAAAGATAAGATGTCCATTTGGGTGAGAGATGTTATTAAAATAATTCTACCAGTGTTCTGAGAACAAATTATAATGATAGATCAATTTTGTCATGGCATCCTGATGGCAGTAGATCAGTGAAATATAGTGAGCAGCCAGGTCTAGGCTTATCCAGTTGTCACGTGGAAGCTAGTGACTGAGAGCTGTGAGTCTAATGACCAAGCTGTGGGCCCAGGGCCCGAGGGAACATGGTTTAACAGCAGTGGTGGTGTGAGAAAGAAATCAAGAGAGAACTGCTTCCTGGAGAGCGAAAGGGAGGGGTTCACCCAAGGGTTCAAATCCTAAAATGAGGAGTCAGCTGGAAGGCTGGTCATAGAGACGGTGGAGAAGTCCATCCATTAGACCCATAGAAGGTTGTGGCCAATCCTCTCTTGAGACAAGAGGCCCTATATGCTGACTGGAATGGGAAGCTTACCAATCCGCCAGTGTTTGCACGGAATTTTAGTGATCTGGTGCCAGGAAAGTGAGCCTGTCTAGCCGGCTGACTTGTCTGGATGGGGTTTGGGCCCGTGGGGCTTAACCCACGTGTGGTGGTGGGTTCTGCATGCCCATTGGCAGCGGAGCTGCAAACTCGCCTGGACCTACTCAGCGAAGGTTGTGAACAGGGTTCTGAACCAATGTTAGAATATGCAAAGCACTGATCACACTAGCGACAGGTCTCATTTGGAAGGTTTTATGGTAGAGTCGGCCTCTGAGGGGGTGAGAGGGAAGAAGGAGAGAAGAAGGAAGCTGTGGGTTAGGGCATGCATCTTTTATCAGGCCGTGGTGCATGCGATGCATGTGCAAAGAAATGTGCGGCAGGTGCCATGGCAATGGACGAAGGAATGGTGCTGTCGCCTAGAGATGACATGTCTAGTTGCTGGGTCTGGAAGCTGGCTATAAAGATCTTCTGGCTGTACACGGATGCACCTAATGCTAACACCCCCATATGGTTATAGGGAATGGCACTATTAGGAGGTGTGGCCTCCTTTCATTGGCTTTGAGGTTTCAGAAGCTCAATCCCTGCACAGTCTCTCTTCCTGCTCCTGTTGATCCAGATGTAAAACTCTCAGCTCCTTCTCCAGCACCATGTGCTACCACGCTTCCCACCATGACGAAAATGGACTAAACCTCTGAGCCTGTTAAGTGAGACTCCAGTAAATATTTTTCTTTATATGAGTTGCTGTGGTCATGGTGTCTCTTCACAGCAATAGAAACCCCATATTAAGGCAGGAACAAAGAGATGAAACTGAGTTCCAGAGAGGTTCTGTTCACAAGGGTTTTGTGGTGTCTCCTCCCTCATGATTCACACAATCAGTGCTGTTACTCCCTCTGTCCCCACTTTCCTCCACCACCAGGTTTTCATTTTTCTGCCCATCCATCAGAAAGCTGGTGAGGTGACCCACTCGCCGATTGCCTCCTCTCTGTCTGGGGATGTCTGTCTTGGTTGTGGGTTTATTCTTTTTACCATCATTTACTGTGTCTTGGCAGGGAGAGATGATAAATGCCCACAGCCATTCCTCAGTTCCTGATGGATACATTCCCAGAGATGTCCAAAACACCTTACACTTGAATATTCCATTTCTAAGGAAGCAATCTATTGCCTGGTGTCAGAAGTGAAGGGCAAGGCTGTACTGCTAGTAGTAAAATATCATCCCATCAAATATGAGCAGTGACAGCCGTCCTGGGCATGTCTCTGTTGTTATTAGACTCACTTTGCTGATGCTTTTGTGAATGGCTTTCCCAAATGTCGGCCGGCTCCCATCCTAATCTTTCACGGAAGACATTTGCTTGCCGCTTGCCAGCCTGAGACCAAGCTTTCCAGTTTTTCAGAAACTTGATTAAAAGAATTTACATTTTCTTGGTCTTGCCCTCCTGAACCACTGAGAACCTGTAATAAATTTTGATCACTCACTTTACACAGGACAACACTATAGATGCCCTATGACAGCCTTCCCCAGAAATACATAGGAATGGATAAAATAGAGAGCCCTGGCCTCGGACACTACATGCTCATCCGTGTATTCAGAAGGCGACATAGACTGGACAGAAGAGTTCATCCAGCCTAGTGTTAACTGAAACCACCGCATCCTTAGGCTTCTCTGAGCTTTAGTTAAACCTACTTGGGGTATTTCCCTCCTCCCACTACTGGCATTGAGTGTTATTTTTACATTTGTGATAAAGAGCACAAAAAGGCGGGAGAGCTTAATGAGGAATAAATAATGAAAAGGGATAAAAACATCTTTGTTTGTAAGTGTATCCGACCTTATAAACTTACATAATCCACGGATCATTTCCATGGTGGACTGTTATGGTTCCAAGAAGAGCCATTGTGTTAATGCAGCCGCTGATGGTGGTTTGCACTGGCCCTGCATACTAAACGCCCTTATGAAATTCAGGAATGAAATATGTGAACTGAGCACGGCCAATAACCATTTTTAAAAATAATGAAGTACTTTACCACCTCGCTCTTCCGCCAACCCTCACCCCACCCCCCAAAAAATCACGAAGAGCTGCATCAGCCTAATGAACTAATTGCCTGAGAATGTTATTAAAAGGAAAAAGAGCTCTGTATTTGTATCAGGGGATGGGGGATCAAATCAAAATGGGGCTTAGATTTTGAAGCATAAAACACAGTTTTGCATTTGGGGAAATAAGCAAACCTGTGCCATGTCTCACTTCAGCAACTGATGTTTAAACCTTGAAAATTAAGTCACAGACACCCTGGGATGTAGAGAAGGGGTGGAGGTGGAGACCTGCTTTGCCAAGGCACTTTGGGCCTAAGTAGCAACACCCTGCTTGGCCACATTGGAGAGCAGGCTGCCAATTGGGCCAAATTATATGATGCTTTTGCAACATGCACAAATAGCCCATTACACTTTTCACAGCGTTCCTTCATTAAGCCCGGAGAATTGTTTCTTTATGTTTTCCCCATAATAGCTTCTGAAAGGTCAAGAACCGCTTCCTTGACTTTCTGGTGCCCTTCAGGGAATAATGCCGTTAACCATTTGTGGCTTTTGCTCCTCAGACTTGACATTTACTCCCAGGATTCCCATAGGTTGTCAGGGCTGTCTGACCTCACCATCAGATGGATACTTCACACACACACACACACACACACACACACACACACACACACACACACGCACTCCTCAGAGGTGGGCAGTAGGAGGAAGACTGAAATCCTTGCTGATTGAGATTTGAGGATTGCTGATTGAGTCCATAGAGGACTTGGGTTGTGAGGGTCATTTTACTGGAGTTCAAGTTCAGACCTGCTCTTTGTATTGGTGGGTGACCTGGGGTGAGTCACTTCAGCTCTTGAAGTTTGGCTTCCAGATTCAAAAAATAGCAATCATAACATAGCATATTAGCAGATGCTCTCCTAGAAGAGA
This sequence comes from Arvicanthis niloticus, assembly GCF_011762505.2. Lineage (NCBI taxonomy): Eukaryota > Metazoa > Chordata > Mammalia > Rodentia > Muridae > Arvicanthis > Arvicanthis niloticus. The sequence goes on along the minus strand of NC_047660.1, from coordinate 96,082,032 downwards.
GTGAGCATTAACATGCTGAAGTGGGACTGGGAGGGAGGTGTTGAGGGGACTGAGGAGATAGTTTAGTCAGTAAGGGGTTCCCATAAGGAGACTGGCCATGGTGGGGTTGTTTATCATTCTAGCATGGATTCCTGGAACTCACTGGCCAGCCAGCAGCCAGGGGAAATTTTCACCCTTCACTCCCACTGCTGACTGAAATTCAAAGCAGGCAGAAGCAGTCTGGCCTATTACTAGTCCAAGGGCTCATCCCAGCCCTTACTCGAATCTACAAGGAGATAGATGCATCTATCAAATGTCTGCCAAGGGCTTTTGTATGTTTCACACTGAGCCCCTTCTTGAAGCTGCAAGTAAGTTAATATAAGAAATGAAGAAAGTATATTTTACATTAAACACCACCAATTTCAGACAACTGAAACTACATAAAGTCCCAGAGAATTCATACTTTGTTATTCTAATATAGTAACACTTGAAATTTGGTATACGTCGTTCTGAACTATACAAATATACATGTGAAAATGCACATATGCATGTATGTAGATATTCGTCCTCTAATAGGTTAAAAATTAGAATCAGTGCAAGAATCATGCAAGAATCCACGTCTAGGGCTTTATTGTTGCCAAAGCTGAGAGATAGCATGGAGGAAATATTACAATGTTTCAGATAATAATAATAGTGTTAGAAGGAAATTTGTTTTCAATTTGGCAGCTAATATGATTCCTCTTAGAGTACCCTAGGCCAGGAAAGCATTTATTTTGTATCCCTAAGCTTTATTACTGCCCTAAACTAAGGAAGTAAATCTGCCTCCAAACCTCAAGTAACCTGCTTACCCTCTGAGTACACTGCTATCGGCTTCTTTAATAAAACAAAACAAACATTGTGCAGTTTGCTTTTAAAGACTTTTACCTTGGCCTTGGAATCAGATTTGTGTTGAGTCCTTAGTCTGCACCTTATTAACTTTATGACCTTGGACAAGTCACAGAATTTCTTGGAGTTTCAGTTTCTTCATCTTTAAAATGAAGGCAATGTCTACCCTGCAGTAGCAAGGAGCGTTAATGCATTTTTTAAAAGCCGTATGAAATGTTTGCCAATATTTGCTTTTGCATTTTTAATTAGTTTTTATTTTATTGTGGAAGTGATATGAGCTTCTCATATAATTAAAAAAACTTTCGCGTGGGTCTGTGTTTGTGTATATTTACGCATGCATGCATGCACAGCACATGGCTGGAGGTCAGAGCACAGCTGTGAGTGCCCTATGCCTTCTGCCTTGTTTCAGGAAGGGTCCTTTGCTGTTCATTTCTGATTACCCTAGGTTAGATGGCTCAAGAGCTTCTGATGATTCCCCAGTCTACCTCCCACCTTAACTTAGATGCTAGTATTGCAAATACTTACCTGTACATCTGGCTTTGGGTTCTGGAGATCTTGAATTCTGGTTCTCTGCTTGCACAATGAGGGCTTTATCCACCAAGTCATCGTCTGAACCATTTTAAAAATTTTGAGCAATAGACTGCAATGTTCAGTGAAAAGCAGAACATTTCTTCTCTCAAAGTGCACTAGGTTCTTTCCCATGGTCAGTGTTATATCACTGAAGGCAGAACATTAAATTCTTAAGACACATTGCTATGAAAAACATCCCAGAGCTGAGGAGTGGCTTAGTGGATAAAAGCACTGGACAAGTCTGACAAGCTAAGTTCAGTCTCTGCATGCAGTGGCACCAATCTGTAATCCCAGCATCCCTACTGAGAGATGGAAGGAAGAGGCAGGGGAATGGACAGGAAGATGGTTGAGTCAGCTAGCCTTAAGTATGTTTGCAGGGTGGCAGGAACAAGAGAGACCTTGCTTCAATAAGATGGGAGGCAAAAACAGAGGGTCAGTGTTGTTCTGACCCTCCACATGCATGTTTACACACACACACACACACACACACACACACACACACACACACACACACACCAAGCAACCCCACTATCACAAAAGCAGGCTGGGCAGTAGGTGCATACCTATAAGCTCAGCATTTGAGAGTATGGGACAGGAGAATCTGTGAGTTTCAAGTCAGCCTGACATATATCGACAAAATCCTTCAGATCTTGTACAAACATTACCTAACAAGTAAGCTAAATGTCCAGATTACTTAATTTCTTTGAAAGTTTTAAAGCTTTTCTATTTTTATATAATTTATATGGGGAACAAATAAAAATCTTCAAACTGAGACATGCAAGACAGTGATTAGAAATTTGCCGTTTCTAATTTAAAAGCAACAGAAAATGTTTGTCAGAATTTATTATTTTAAATTTTTATTATCCTGGTAACACATACTTAGGGAAAAGAAACTAGTAGTGGCAACAGGTCATTATCATCATCATCATTGTCATCATCATCATCATCATCATCAATTATTGTTTTGTTTAGTACTGGGCAATAAACCCAGAGCTGTGCATATGCTAAGCAAGGCTTCTACCTTTGAACTGTCTCTACAGATTGAATAATTCTGATGTCTTCACTTTTCTTTAGCCACTAGACTTGGAAATGATTTAGCATAGGATTCATTCTGCTTTTGTTTGCTTGGTGATCCATCCATTCCCCAGTCATTTATTCAAAATTTGTTCATTCATTCCTTTACTGAGCATTCCCTAGACACCTGCTTCTACTCAGATACTTGGTAAGGTGCCAGAGCCTCTGGGAGCCCGATGCACAGGCTAGCCTCACTGAGAGCTGGGTATCACAGGATGTTGCAGGACCATAAAGGATGGACTCCTAACTCTGGTTATCTGGATTGAGACCTTAAAGCTCAGCAGGCAGTAAGGTGGTTCAAGAGCCAAAGCGGCAGGGTGACAGTCCATCCAGAGATAATAGCAAGCTACACCGAGATATCCTTTGTACAGGGACAGAGGCTGAGGTCCCTGGAGAGAGAACAGTGACACGCCAGTCACAAAGGACCCTGTCCACTGAGCTGGATGGTCCTCATGAAAGAGTTGTAGGTAGGACAGAGGTTTGATGTGCTTGCATTTTAGATCCTCTCTGAGCACTTCAAGGAAAATAAACAGAGAATGTTCACAAGAAGGCAGATCAGGAGAAGGGTGCTGCAGTTACTGAGCTGAAAGCTGCTGATGGTCTGACATCCAGAGAAGTAGAAAGATGAAGGAACAGAGGACTGACACCTGGGAGAAGCAATGGCGATGAAGTCACTTGATTTAGGGATTATGTTTTTCAGTAACTAGTGAGGCAGATGACTTAGTTGGAACTCAGCTTGACAACTTACACCAAAATTATATTTTTTTGTAATATAAGTAACTATGTAGCTAATTATCACAAATTTAAACTAGTGCTTAAGATGCAGAATGGGACAGGAGTTCCTGAGACCCAGTTCTTCTGTACAGACTTACAGAGTCATGAACTGGTACCTTTTCATGCTTAAGTTTAGACACTAGTTTTATTAAAGCATCTTGAAAACAAATATTCATTCTCTGTCATTTTCCCTAAGGGTCATTTATTTTTGATACGTAGATAATTCTATCACTTTGATTGACTTCACAACATTGTTATCCTTTATGAGTTGTGCATTTTGTTGTTAGTGTCTTATTGGCTTTGTGATGCTGCCTAGTTATTTGTAACTGGCAAAGAATCTTAAAATCAGGGATAACATTCTAAGTAATAATCTCATGGGTAAGTATTTTTGTGCTATAATACCTTCTGCTTTTCTATGCAATCTGCAGCCTATGGAGATTTCAGTAATGAACACTTGGGTAATGAGAAGATCCTATTATATATCACCTATTCAGTGGGATTGTATCCCAGCAGAGAAATGAAGAAGAAAGCTTTCCTCAGGGGAGAGCAAAATGGAGGAGATCTTCCTCTTTCAGGACAAAATTCTTTGTGTACATCAAACACACAACGGAGAAGACCATGAAAGCCTTCTTCAAATTTCTTTCCGATTCTTACTCAGCTCAAGATGTTTGCTCAGCAGCGTTCCCATCAAAGGACACAAGCTTCAATGGAAGAATTTCCACACTTTCTGGAAGGAAGCCCATAGCTCATTACCAATTAGAGAGTACCTATCTTACCCACTGGTGTTTATGAAGAAAAAACATTCCCTCCTCAGTGCAAACACAGCATTCCTTCCATCACTCCAGTCCTCACACCCATCTGTGATCAAAGGGGTTGTAGGAAGACTCTGAATTGTTATCATCTTCCTCTTCGTGAAGATTTAATTTCCTGGGGTCTTTGAACTGATTTGGAATTTATGTCATTGTTTAAAATCTTTTGATGGATGACTCATTAATTGCAAATTGAATCCAACTCGTACCCTTCTTCCTGATTATTCTCTGTTTTCTTTCAATTACCAGTTAACTACTATGTATGCTGTACAAGGCACCTTGCTGGATGCTGGAGCCCTGACAGATCCCACTGTAACCCAAGAGAAGGGTCAAAGGCCAGTCACCCTGGGCTTGATTCAGGTTCATTGGGAATATTTCCCTTACTCTTAATTTCTATTTCTGTGTTATAAGGCACGATGTATGGATAAGTAACCTAGGGAATGCCAACCCCACCCTGACACTTTAGTATGTTTTTAGTTGTTTGACTTTTCATTTACCATCCTTTGTGTGATAGGGGATCTTGATAAGCAAGAGTAGGTCACAGGGCCATGTTTAGTTCAGGTTACAGAAGTGACTGTAGTGCCATGCTCTTTGTGTGCACAGTCCCAAGAGTCAGAGTGATGATCAGGGCCCATTGAATGCTTGAAAAAAGCTCAGAGGGATTTCATATAATATTACCTCAACAGTTGTTTCTCAGAAGGCAGCTCCCAGTAGATAGATCTTTCCTGTCATCTCTTCTGTGTACCATTTATCCTCTCCATTCTTTTCCTATACTGTAGATATGTTGGCCTAGCTGTCACTGTTTTTACATTCATTTCTTATACACATCTCTAGTGAACATGGGAATCTGCCCAAAACTTGACAGCCCCAAGCCTTATCTGTATTCTTAATGCTTAACAACACAATCTTCACGCAAGTAAGACAAAATTAAAACTACTCAGTATGTAGTGGCTATGTGGATAACCAACACAAGATGTTCCAGGTTGTAACTGTGGCTCAGACATTGTGCTTTGGTGCCACTGGTTGTATAAGCCATTGTGAGGAAGGATGGAAATGAAACTAGGAACCTAGGAATGGAAAAATCAGTGGGGGATACAGTATTGAGCTGGTTAGTACAGTGGAGAAAGTGGAGGGTGACCTTGAGACTTGACCTTCAGAAGGATGAAGGAATGACATCTATTCATTGACTCACAGTCACGGTCATCATGGTTGATTGTTGCCCTCAGAGATGGCCTCATCCTGGAGCCTGCAAGAGCTGCACAACCCACAGCTGAGTGAGCTCCTACAGAGTCTCTTTAGGCAGGAGGGAGCCCAGCAGCAGGCCTATGAGCTGCCCATGTTAGCTGGAGCTGCCAGTAGTAAAGAGTACCCATTGTGAACACCCATTGTGGATGCAAGGGGTCCACCCATTCTTGCTTGATTCCACAACACAATGACAGTGCCCTCACCTTTATTTCTCAAGTGCCTAACACAGTAGCCAACTCCCAGGAACCATTTGGCTTTATTTGGAACTCAAGAAAAGTTAATGGACAGCAATCAGAAACTAGCCTTTTATACCCTCCTGGGTCACAGATTTCTTCATGATCTTGAATATGTCAAAACTTCACTGACTTATTACTTAATTCTTAGTTTAAAATAGAGACAGAAATCTAAATATTATAGTAAAAGAAAGTTCCCTGCTGGTCATGGAAAGAAATGCGATCCTCTATCCGCCTAATTTCTATTTTGGTGGTTTTGGTTTCTCTGAGGTGGAAGACAAACACTGTTAAGGTGGGGAGGGAAGTGACAATGTTAGATACCTGAAAAATGTTTTGTTTTCCCCATGATTCACAAACCGTCTCTAACACTCTCCTGCAAAGAGTGATAGGATGCTAATTTCCCACAGATTCATTATCACCATGAAATGAAATTTTGGAACACATCAGAGATAAATGTAATGTGCAAATGTAGAATCCAACAATTCTAGTTTTAGCTGCCTTGTGTTTTTACACCTCTGTCAGCAAGACACTCATTAAAGACTTTTCTCCAGCATTGTACTTGAAAGAAGGCTGAAGAGAATGTTATAATACCCAGGGAGGAGAGGTGTCCTGCCAGGAAGCTTCTGAAGGAAGGCCTCTGTGTATGTATTCCTAGGGTTGCGGTCGGAACACAAGGTTCATTGTGCTCAGCACTGTGTGGAGTCCCGGAATGAAATTTTGTCACAACACATGCCTAGCCTTGTTCTTGTGGAATGGATAGGACAGTTGTGGCTTTGATCTAATGCTGCTTATATTATGTTAATTTGGTCCCCAAAATTGCACAAGAATTCACACATCTGCACATAAGACGCTGAGGGACCCTACCCACAGTTGGTTTTGATTGGTAAATAAAGTTGCCAGCTGCTAATGGCTAGTGGGGAGACAGAGGCAGGACTTTAGGATTCCCAGGCAAGAGACTGAGAAAAGAGCAGGAAGAGGGAGGGCTGCCATGCCAGGAAAGGAGTAGAGGCCATACCTGAGCGGTGCTGGACAGAGGACCTAGCCATCGTGTAGGTGCTGGGGGTCTCAGCCCGAGAGGGCTCCAAGTCTGTGTCTGGGGCAGCCAAGATGGAATATAGGTTTTAGTAACTAATAACTAAGGAATATTGGAGGGAAGTGTGTTAGCCATGTGGAGGATTGGAAGTAGCCCATCCATTCAGCTGTTTAAGGAATTTTAAAATATAAGGTTGTGTGAGTGTATCTTTCATTTGAGAACCCAGATCATTGTGGCAGGTAGTGCTGCTGCCGCCACCGCCACTGGGTCAATTTGAGTAGAGTACCCTGAGTTTCGCAACCGTGTCAGCTGTTGTATTTTTAAGGCTGATTATGAAATCATATTTTAAAATAAGTGCTTCTAAGTAGGAACTATGGTCTTCTTATAGTGAAATTCAATGGAAAACATATAGTCTTGAAAATTAAAAAAGCCCCTGTCCCCTGTCAAAGTGGGATTTGAGTAAAAAAGTGAACAATCAGAAAATGAGAGGGAGTCCAACATTTGCAGAGGCCCAGTGACAAGAATGACAAGAGTGGAAGAATCCTGGCTTTCTCAGAGAGGGGAGAGATGTGGAGGAAGTGACATAGGTATAGGTCAGGCAGGCTTCTGGCCAAATAACAGAAACTCACTGAGCCATGTCAGTGGGACCTGAGGACTCAGTGAGGGCTTTGTGTTTTACATAAAGGTTTTTGTTTCTACACAACCTTTTATATTTCCAAACGACGTATGAACAATTCAATTGAAAGCATTTATTTCTGCTCTAACTATACTGCTATTTATAGACAAGGGTCACACCCATGCACTAGTTCACACACACATGTGGGTGCATGTGCATACACACACACACATACTCTCTCTCTCTCTCTCTCTCTCTCTCTCTCTCTCTCTCTCTCTCTCTTTGTGGGACAAGAATTTATTTTCCAAACAATGTCAGGTCACTTAGCTTCACAATTATCAATCTCTCTCAATCTCATTGGGGAAACATTTAGTTTGCACTTCTGGGCATGACTGTATTTACCCAGCAACTAAATTCCATGCTGTGGTGTCATGGAGAATGAATAGGGAGTTCTCATGCTGCATATTAAGTACGTAAGTGAAATTTTCCCTCTCTGTTGGAAATGGCAGAGCCATAGTCATCACATGAACAAGACTGGTCCAAAGGAATTGTCTGGTGGCCTCTGTGGGGACTCTCCAAACTACGTTTGCAACATCCATTAGCTTCCTAAAATTTCTTAGCATATCCCAACATGGATTAAGTTGCTTTGACAGGCTCTGCTTTTTATGGAGCCCTTTGGCCATTACTTACCCTGTTAGTCTCCTCAAGGTGCCTTCAGACTGATTTACGATTTCATTTATGGTTTTGACTGGTAGTCTGGAAACGTTAACTAGCCCACCTCGTCTTGGATCTTGCTTTTTGGCTTTTTATCTCCAATACTAAATCAGCCTGCTTAGATTTCTCTGGTACGTAAGTCTCCTCAACAAATACTAGCTTGGGAACTGCATCCTGCAGCAGCTGAATTGTGGGAAATGTTCAAGTGATTCTCACCTAGCTCTGCTGATTTATAAATATTTAAATTGTGTAACTATTCTCTTACCTGCCTCTTATTAATTCTGTTTCTTCATATTCCCAGAGACCCATTAATATTTATCTTGCTGATCTCTTGCTTCCTTCATTATTGTGCTAAAGACAAAATAGTGGCTCTCTCTTCACTCCTTTTTTTAAAAACCCTCTCATCATATCCTTTGCCTCTGATTTAGCAAAAGCAGCCATTGTTTTCCTAGGTGTAGCATCCTATTGTGTTTTCAGAAGCCTTTGCCCTCATCTCTTGCAGCTTCTGCGATTCTGCCCCTCTGCTGCTATATTCTGGAGTTGCTTTTTCCTCACATTGAGGTTTCTTTTCCCCAAACCCTACATAATTGGATTTCCATGCCATTCCCCACAACATCAGGAAACATTAATGCTCTGAGACTTGTACATCTGAATATGCTTGCTGGTTATGTGAAAGCACCCAGCACCCACTTATGGGTTGTGCTTTTTTTTCTCCTCTAGAGGATATACTTGAATGCCCACACCCATGCTTTCTTCCTTTCAGTAGAACAACATAAGTAGTAATCATTTAGTTCCTGAAAGATGGTTGGATACAGGCCATTTATTTTAGAGCATGTCCAGAGAGTTGATTAGAAACAAACAAGAAGTGACTATGAGACCAAGACAAGGAGTTCCCAATAACAAAAATAAAATAATAAAATGGTTCTTGGAACCTGTTTCATGAGAAACACATTGGAAATTTTAATGTGTTTTCAACAGTATGCACTGTACATCACAAAAGGAATATAAGAAAAGGAATGCACTGTGTCATTATGTTTATAGTGGCTCAAGAAAAAGCAAACTGAGTGGTGGTCACAGAGTAGGAGTGTGTCCTGGAGTTGTCCAAGCTAGAGATGCCTGGCCCCTGGCCCCCTCTCCCCTTGTCCCCCTGTCCCTCTGTCCCCCGGTGCTATGTGCTTGTAGGGAGTCTTCTTAAAGAGTTACCAAAGCTTCCTATATGTTTTATACTTCAGTTTAAGAAAATAAAACAATCACTGTGTTTACAAAGTCAGTTACTAGAAAATGTAGCATTTTCAGGAGGGAATGGAGCACGTGGGTGGCTATCTGAAATATCACTTTTTTAAAATCTGGTGTACGACTATGTTGTTAGACAGATTTACCTGTCTAGCAAGCTGATAGAATGTGGACGGTCATGGTCACTGCTTCTGGGTAGCTGCCATGTCGTAGACATTGTTTCCAAAGGTTGTCATCTCAGAGCAGAAACAGCGTCACGAATCCCATCTTCCAAATGAATATACAAATCTAGAAAGATCGTGAGTATTTTCCAGTGAACATGAAGGTAAAGAGAAGTGGTCAGAGGATCAAAAGTAGGTGTCAAGAACTGCCAGCATCTGTGATGCTCTTTCTCCCACTTATGGGATAGAGATTGACAACTGTAACATATGTTTAGCTGATCACTGTGAACTATACATATAAAGCCTCAAGTGGTGGCACACTTGCCTCCAGTAGAACAAGATGATTTAGTAACTAGCATTTTGTATGCAGCATACTGATACAGAGCCTTGCTAGAACATGGTGCCAGCATTGGCCCTCTGTGTGGGCAGGCCTGACAAAACCCTCGGATTTGTTGCTTAGTGTCAGTAACAGCAACACAACTAAAAGTAATCACACACACACACACACACACACACACACACACACACTCTCACACACATACACACACACTCTCTCACACACACACACCAAGAACAAGAGTACTCTTAATGTAGCTGTGACACTACGGAGAATAGGCTAACCTCTTCATACAGATCAGTGAGTGACAGGAAAACCCCACCAGGAGCAGGAACTAATGTTCCGTGAGAGCACTGATAGGAAGAACTGGTGTTGCTCTCCAACTTTCACAGGAGGAAACAGAAAGCTAAGCTTGTTCTCACCTGCCCACACAGATGATAGAGGCACACAGTACAGTCTCAGCATCTGTAAGTCCAGTGCTGTTCAGCAGATCTCTAGTTTCTCCATCTTGCAGAACTAAGCTTCATATTCACTCATAGCAACTTCATAGTAACCTCACTCTATGCTCTGTCCGTCACAAGTTTTTGCTCCTATATATTTGAGTATGTTTTATTAGTTTACTTATTTATTCATTTTATATCCCAATATCATCTCCCTTCTTCTCCCAGTACCCCCTCATACAGACTCTACCTCCATTCCCCACCTCTTCTCCTCTGAAAAGGAAGAGCCCCCTTGCCCTGTGTCTCCCCCCCCCACTTCCCCACTGGGTGCATCCTCTTTCACTGGGGCCAGATAAGGTGGCCCAGTTAGGGGAACAGGATCCACAGGCAGGCAACTGATTCAGGGATACCCCCCGCTTCAGTTGTTGAGGAACCAGATGAAGACCAAGGTGCACTTCTACATATAAAACGCATAGGATTGTTCTCTTTCTGCACCTAGATTATTACAGTTAACATAATATACTTTCAGGTTCATTCATGTGTTTTCATATACATTATTTATTCTTTAAGGATAAATAATACTCCATTGAGTATGTATACACACACACACACATCACATTTTAAAACTTTGGTTATCTGTCTAATTATTTCTATATTCTGGTAATTGCCAACAATACTGCAAATAAACATGAAAATTCTTACGTCTCTTTGAAATCCTGACTTTAAAGCCAACAATGTTATTTATAGCTCATACAGTAGTTTCAATTTGCCTTTTAAAGAACTTCTGTAGTGTTTTAGATAGTGCTCCAATACAGTTGAAGAGATGATGGCTCAGCAACCAAGGGAGTGAGTGCACTGTTCTTCCAGAGGACCTGAGTTTGGCTCTAAGCACCTACATCAGGCAGTTCACAACCACCTGCAACTACAGCTCCAGGGGAGCCAGTGCCCTCTTCTGGCCTCTTCTGGCACTGCACTGACATGGTAGTCACATGGGCATACACACACACACACACACACACACAGAGAGAGAGAGAGAGAGAGAGAGAGAGAGAGAGAGAGAGAGAGAGAGAGAGAGAGAGAGAGAGACAGAGAGAGAGAGAGACAGAGAGAGCTTACATAGTGTTACAACATTTTGTGTTCTTTCTGCATGGGTCCCAATTTCTCCAAAAACTCTCCAGTTACATTATTTCCAGCTGTGTGTTAACAGTTATCTTAACACATGTGTGATAACATTTCATTGTAGTTGCAATTAGCATTTTCCTGATGGTACCTCCTGATGGTATGTCTTCTGAGGGAAAAGGAGACACTCAGTTATTTCAATCCCTTTTGCTATTGAACTTGAGGATGGAGCCCATGGTTTTAATTATTACAGAATTATTACTTTCTATGCAATGACAATGGACTCTGCTTAACTGTGGCTCTACTTTCTGTGGCTTCAGTAACCCAAATCACCACAACTTGCAGATATTAAGAGATAAAGAATTCATGGTTTCTCAATCAACTGCCATTTCTAACAGCACAGTGAACTCTTGCTCAGTCTCACTCTATCTTTCCCAAGACAACAGTCATTCCCATGCTGTGCCAGCTACCAGCTGTCAGTGGCTTAGTAGCTGCCTGGTGATAATATGAGCTCAGGCAAAAATTACATGATACATCATCATAGATACTGATATAGAGCAGTAACCTGCACAGGGTCAGTACTTTCTATGGCTTCTGGTGTGCACAGGGGCTCTTAGCATAGGCCCTCCATAGACAAGGGAGAGTAGATGACTGTACTAACTAGTGGGAGGTGCCCACAGACAGTCTGAGATTTGCTGGAATATACTCTCCAGGCCAGAAAGGCCCATAAAGCCCAGTCTTGTCATCCCCTAAGATTCCAGTTTTCTACCATTACTGAGGCAGCATCCATGACCATCTCTAGACCCTTGCCAAACTTCCTGCCCTCAGACACCGTTCTAGCAAAATGTAGACCATGTCCAGTCCCATAAAGGTGGCATTTTATTCTTCCCACTAGTCCCAGGACATTTACCTACTGAATTTTAAGCTGCAGTTAACTTAGTTCCCCTGTGGAACTTTCTCCTGAGTCCAGCCATCTCGGGAGCAAAGTCCCATCTTGCTGACAGGGCCAAAAACTGAGTTCATGTTCCCAGAACCCACAAACAACTTCTATCCTACTTCTTCTTTGTTTGTTTCTTCTTTGTCTGATAACCAGTAAAGATTGTAAAGAGGGAAACTGCCAATTACCTACACTAAGGCACACAAGTTGCTTGTCCACTCTGTTGTTCTTTTTCTGTTTCAGATCAGAGACCAGGAGGGGACCTGACTGTAAAAGCTGAATCAAGGACCCTGGAACCAGTCACCAATGTTAACTTTCCTGTTTAACCCTTTGTGTCAAAATACGATTGGTTAATGCAACAGTCCTTCCTGATCCTCCTTACTCTGTGGTCCCAACCTATAAAAAAAATCCTAAAAAAATTTGAACTTTTTGGGATGTAATTTAGATTCCAAACTGGCCACCTCACTGCACACAAAGAAAATAAATAAGCTTCCATTTTTAAGCTTCTGTCTCTGAAGTGACTTTCTCAGCTTCTACCTTGAACCCAACAGAACAGACAACATACTCACAGCAGGAAGTAGCTTGATGTGTACATGAATATAAACATATACATAGTATGTAAATGTTTAATCTATAGTGCAATAATATATAATGTATGATATTAATATATACTTTGTAACATATAATTATTATAGTATTATATCAATATAGTACAAGTTTGATTTTCTTTGCACACTGATAAACAACATTGTTTAATGTGACGAGACTAATTTGATTTGGAAAAAGTATAAAAATTAAATATATAGTAGGATTGTTCCACTATGTGAAATACAATGAAACACATATTGAGTTATTCAAATGCATCAGACTGGTGATTTTCAAAGATCACAAAGGAAAAATGGATGAAATAAAAAAGCTACCTTGGGAAGATGGCTCCTTAGGGAAATTGTGTGCAAGCAAAAGGACCTGAGCTTACATCCACAACCCCCACACACAGGCCACAGGAGCATGTCTGTAGCCTTGGCACCGTGGAAGGGGAGCAGGAGGATTCTGGGAACCACTGGCCAGTGGCTCATCTGAAATGGTGAGCCTGGGAGCAGAGAAGGACCAAAATAAAAATAAGGTAAAAAATGGAGAAAGGCATCTGAAGTCAGTCTCTGGAGGGGGGAAGGAAGAACAGATGGAAGGATGGAGGGATGGAGGGATGGAAAAAAGCATGGAAGGAGAGAGGGAGGGAGAGAGGAACAAGAGAAAGAAGAGAGGGAGGGAGTGAGCAAAAGAAGAGAGAGTGCAGGTAAGAGGGGAAAGAAAACATAACAAAAATTTAAAAAAAGGAAATGGAAAAATAGAGAAAACGCTCACTTCATGCTGGTAATAGAGGTTTCTACACTGAGAGCCTTATCTGAATTTGGGCTGTCAAGCTCATAATCTGACATGGAAGTGTTAGAAAGAGTCTGATGAATGCAAAGAAGGAAATAAGAAAGTAGGGTAGACCCAGGCGTCACAGAAGCCACGCCTTATTCAGGAAAGCAATGTCAGTTGCCAGTCATGGGACCATGTACTATTTGTCGACAGAGGGCAGTTCCTAGATTAGCAGCAGCATCACCATCACCTGCTGACTTACTAAAGTAGTGACCTCTCAGGCCTAGCCCTGACTGCTGATAAAGAAGTAGGGTGAGGCAAGATGGCTCTGAATGGAGACCTCCTGAGATGCTGAGCCAAACTGCAGGTGCAGAACCACTAGGAGCTGGTTTGAACAGTACATCATTATGGAAGAGATCCACCAGGTTTGGAAGGCATTGGCCTGTTCCTCTCTTTTTGGCAGAGGTCAGCAACATTAGGTAGACTTACCCAAACCACACAGCTCATCTGCATCAGAGTCAAGATTCAAATCTAAGTCCACCGCACTCCAAAACCAACCATTTAACCAAATCCTCTAACACTCTAAGGTGAATGTGGATGAAAGAGCAGATGCCCGTTCTCCTACTGCTCCAGACTGAATTTCTTCTCCAGTGCCTCATTTATTCAACTAAGCATATGCACTGAATGAACTGATGACTTAGGTAAAATCAATTATATTTTTGCACAGCAAATGGCCTATCTTTGGTAAAGTCACTCCCATCATTGAGAGAGCCATCATCTCTAACCTAAAGACATACAAATTTCTTTTTTACAAGAAGAGGAGGTGGCACCGGTGGTGCAGGAGTGGTGTGGGAGAGGGGCAGGGTGGGGATAGTACATTCAAAATCAAATATCAAAAACAGGAAAGCTTTCCTTCTGTCTCAGTCCATATGGATGACTGTTTGTACACTAATAGAAAGCAGCATATAAAAATGGAGATTTTATGGCTATTTTGTGAGTATCCCAATAGAAGGATCTAGAAAGAATCATGATCCATGGAGGAGTTCCTAAATAATAGCCTATCTTTTTGTCAGTGGAGCAACAACCAGCAAAGCCTGGAGAAAGCGACTTCATAAATAAACGTGTTTCTTAGTGCAATTTATTTACAAGCCACCAGACATCCTATGGACTGCTACCATGCTTTACTTTGGTTTCACAGTGAAGAATTCGTACACAGATTTTGCATTACAGGTCTTCAGTTATACAGATATTTTATATTGTCACTTAAAAGAAACTTACCAACTATTACAAGAAGAGTTAAGTTTTATTGTGAATTCTATCTCCTGGTTGAAAAACAGCTTAATCAATCAGACTCTGATGACTACTAATGTTTCTGTATCGTTCTCTTTGGGTTAGGGTCTGCGAGCTGGTTTTAAAATGATGATTCCCCTGCCTCAGCTTCCTGGGGCTCAGATCGCAGGCATGCAGCAGCAAACCTGGCTGGTGCTGGTACTCTGAAGGTCTTTGGATGCATGTGTTCCTGAGACTGCGTGTTTTGCTTCTACAACAAATCCCTCCAATACTCAATGAGAATGACTTTAAAGGTGAACCAGCAACACTTGCATGCATCTGTCAGAGGATATCCAGGAATGTGGGATCTCAGGCTCCCCTGGTATCTGCTCAATCAGAGTCAGTACTGGATCTTAGGAAAGGTCCTTTGGGATGGAATCCTAATGGCAGCAGTTATCACATGTATTATTATTTAACCTTCTCAGCACCCGGATTCTTACCTGGGAGTGAGGGCGTTATAAAGTCCTGTCCTAAAGATTTGTAGTGAGGAGGAAATGACAGAACACCCCTGACAATGTCAATTACACAATATAATCCAGAGCACTGAAAACAGCAAGAACAGAACATTTTTCCTTGTAAAAAATGGCTTTCTATTTTATCAATAGAAGGCTGCATCGAAAATGCCCATAGCCAGCGCTGCCATCAACGTTTGGAGAATAAACACTTGGGTTTCCTACTAATTTGTTAATGGCTGGTAGACCCAATATTGACTGCTTAATGGCAATGTGTAACCTGAGAGTATATCAATTGTATGCACAGTCAAAGCCGATTTCCAGAAACACGTTTAAGCTCCGCTTGACAGAAAACCACATCTGTGCACAGAAGAAATGAGAAGACTAAATTGGAAGCTCTCCCACTGGCACACTGCTGCCACAAGAGGCCTCAGTACACACCACTCACATTTACATCTCTTCTTCAGAACCTTCCTGATATTGACTTGTAGCTTAAGATACGTCCTTAAGCCCAATTCGGTGCTACGGAAATGAAGCCCCATCAACAGCTTGGTCATGTCATCATGGCGACTTGTCACACAACTGCCCTTTTAGTTGCTGAACAATTGTAAATTACTGTCTCAGACGACTTAGTCTATCATCAAGAGAAACTGTATGTTGTGATGGAAATCACGACAGTAGCGAGTGGCAGAACATGTTATTATCAGTCATGCTTTGCATTCCAACGTGTTTTGCTTCCCAGCATGCCACTTGTGGTGTCCCTGACTCTTTTCATGGAGCAGATTTTATCTCCCAAAGGACTTGGCTTCTCTTTGAAAGCCCACAACAGTGCAATGACTCCCCAGTCACCTACAAAAGGGACTCTCAGATGGAGTTCTTAGCGTCTATCAAGTCTGCCCAGAGTGCTACCCAGAGAGGAGAGGAGCACTGAGGATCATGACCATCTTTCCCAGGACACACAAGGATTATCTCCATATTTTATTCCTTGGTATTAAACTGTGGTGGCCCATGAAACAAACAAGGTATTTGTTGTGTGCTTGGACCTACAACCAACCACATTCACAGCTCAGTGTGGTGTCCGAGGCAAACACCTTTATTCATGAGACATTAGAATGCAATAATTGAACATGATTAAAGAGTCTCAGTTGACTTTTGGATTGAAAATGTTCTGTAGCTATAGAATATTATAGTGACAACTGGGGAATTCTACTATGTGCTATATATTAGACAATTACCTTAAATTGAAGTTAAATGGCTCAGATAGAATTCTGCGTGATGGTCACAAAAGAGAGTGTTCTTGTTTTTAAATGCCTGCTGAGTTTTTTGTTACAGTGTCTGTAAATGATTATCACATGATTAGAATATATGTATACATATATGCGTTATATACAAACACATCTATACCCATGCAGAGAAAGATAAAGATATGGTAAAATGTTAACAATTGATATATTTAGGTCAAGTATATAGGGCAGGACATTGTGCTAAATTTTGCAGTTTTTCTCTTACCAATAAAAAGCAGGAAGGGAAAGTCCATTATGATGTAAAGCTCGAAATCTGGTAGGAGAGAAATGAAAACAAAAATAAAAGTATGAGTATCAAGAGAGCATTACAGCCCAACAGTGTGCAGAATAGTACAAAATGCTTTGGGGAACCAAAAGTATCTATGTTACAGTGGTCTCCATAGCAATGATGTTTGACCCCAATATATATAAATAGGCTTTATTAAACATAAGAACATACCTTTAAAGTAACAGAGCTGGAGGGAAATGATATAAGAGAGCTGTGCAAGAACCAGAAATAGTCATGAAAGCCAGGTTAGAAAGAAGGATGGATATCGTGGTCTCCTTGTCTCCAGTGACAAATCTACAGGCAAGTGGTTGGCAGAGTGGGAACCCTGGCTTTCAGCCAGTCCAGTGAGCAGGGGCATGTCTAATGGCCATACAAGAGCTAAACTCACCAGCTCAGAAGCTAAATACTAGGAAAGATCCAATAAGCCAGTATAGTTTCTCAAATTCATCTTAATAATGGACACAAATCTGATGAATGTTCCTTTCTTTCATGCCTATGCTTATTAAAAAATGTATAATATGTGGCCAATCCACTTCCTCTAGATACGTTTCAAAATCATTAGTGTGCCGTGAAAATGGGAGGGACACAGTGAGTCCCAGGCTCAGATAGCCAGCTATGCAGCCTCCTAAACTTCTTGGTCCCAGTCTCTGTGAAGTAGGAGCAATGATGCTTCTCATTAATTCACATACTTACTGAATTGATTAAATTTGATAATGCTTTCAGAAGAGGACAAGACACACTCTAGATACTACCCAATGATCAGCCAAGATTACTTGCGACTCATTCCAAGGTAACTACATTCATTTGTTTTCCCAACTAAAACCAGGAATGTTGGAGGGCTCTGATCAGAACTCCAGCAAAAAGGCTAGTAAGCACAGACTCACAATTATTTAAGGTCCCTAGATATCCCGCAGAAATAAAAATGTCACAGATGCTGTTTTTTCTCCAAACCTACTTTTGACTCTTTGACCACTTCTCTTTACCTCTGTGCTCACTGGAAAATACTCACAATCTCTCTAGATTCGTCTGTTCATTTGGAAGATGGGATTCATGATGCTGTCTCTGCTCTGAGATGACAACCTATTGAAACAATGCCTACAACATTGCTGCTGCCCGCCAAGCAGTGACTATGATCATCCACATTCCATCAGTTTACTAGACAGGTAAATCTGTCTAACAACATAGTCGTGCACCAGATTAAAATAAAGTCTTCCAATCTTTCCTGGGATTGTGATTCGAATGTCAACCTCTGTCATGATCAGTTTATTTTCAGAGCCCCAGTGTGACAAGTTAAGCTTCACATGGTACTAAGGAGAGCCTGAGGGCACTGTACAGCCCTCATGATGGTTTGGGGATTAGGGTACTGGAATTGCAATCAAGCAGGAGATGGGGTACTGAGTTTCTAGCCTGCCTAGGATCATCTTTGTAAAATCAACCCCTCTGAGGTCTGGAGTGTTGGTTCTGGCTATCTAAAGCATGTTATCAACCTTTCTTAAGTCTTTCTTAACCAATGTCCCACATTCTCTCTATAGCTGGTCAAGCTACACTTCCCTTTCCCTAAAAGCTCAGGAGTTGCTGCTGGCTTCAGACTTCCTCTGAGATAAGAAGACACATCATAGTTCTGTAGATGATAGCGATGGAGAAGACATGGACAGAGCTTGCAACATAGATAAATAGCATCCCACAGCATCCTGTGGCTTGTCACCTTATGGTGGAACCACACACTTGCTTCTTTATTGAGCACTGATTGTATGTCAGATATGCTCTGGCCCCAGCCTCAGGAACAAACCGAGACAGATTCTACCTTCCTGATCTCCAGAGACTCCAAGACAATGTGCAGACTCCATAGTCACTGGTGACCTTGCCTTGCTAGATTCAACCTTGAGAAGACTCCCATCCACGTTCACTGTTTTAGATGCTGCTTGTGGAGGCAGAGTCTCTGAAGATGAAGCAGTTGGTAGTCATAGCAAGATGCTACCAGGGCATTACTGAGCTGAGGCTTCTGCGTGATACTTACAGCCACTTTTTAAAGATGTCACCAATTATCGCTGCTTCATGCCCAGAGTGCCTCCTGTTTTTCTCGGAGTCTTCTTAGAGGACATAAAATTACTATTGCTGTTGTTATGTATGTTTAGTAGATGTATGGTGTATGTTTGTGTGTCTGTGTATTCCCCTGGAGGACAGAAGTCAACCTTATATATCTTCCTCTATTACTCTGCTCCAATTTTTTTTGAGACAGTGTCTCTCAGGGAGCCTTAGAAGTCACAGATTTGGCTAGACTAGCTGGCTAGAATGCCCCACAGATCTTTTGTCTGTACCCTACTTTCTCCTGTTGTTAGGGTTGCAGATATTCACCATCACATGACTTTTAAATTTGTTCTGAGGATCTGAACTCAGGTCTCCACTGAGCTCTCTGCTAGGGTCCTAAGGGGTAGGAGTCCCTGGAACACTGCTATAGTCTTTTATTTGTATTGCAGAAATAGTTTGCAGTCATCTTTGTGAGGATTCAGAGTGCATGGCATCCTTAGCTTACTCCACATGAGTATCTAAGCAATGGAGCTATTTGTGCTTATGTGATGAGGGTGATTTTCATACCCTTCCAGGCATGGTACCCCGCACTGTATGTCTATCTCCCTTACCATTTTGCTTGTTTTTATATAAATTGTCTTTCTGTGCCTGCATGATGATTTCATTTCATTTTTCAGGAACCGTTGAAAGAAATATATGAGGAAGCAACTTTATATTATTGGCAAGCATTGGTTGGCTTGGCTGGGTTCCTTACATGGAAAAACACTAGGGAAAGGTAGGGAGTTGACCAGCAACTATTTTCAGCTTGTCAGTTCCTATTTCAGTAGTCTAAATAGCTCACAGTTTATTTGCATCACAACTGTAGGCACCTGAAGATTTGTTAGGAAAACCCTCAGGTGTTTAGTACAGGGTGAAGGAAGGAGGGTTGTGCAGTGCTATAAACATTGAGTCACCATTCTGCCTCTTCTTTCCTGAGTGACTGGAGAGAGGCTTCTTTGCCTCTCCAATCCTGTCTTCTCATCTGTGAAAAGATGGCACACAGGTAACTGTATCTGAGCGTTGCTGAGAGGATAGCACAGAGTCAAGCATGGAAAGTGTCTAATGATTTTCATCACTCTGGTTCATGGATTTCAATCCTCCACCTCAAAAGCAGTTCATTAAATCTCCAGGACAAGATTGTAAGATATTAGAAAAAAAATAATGCAGGCCAGATGCTTTGATATATGAATAGAGTAAGCCAGTTTGCAATTCAAAGAAAAAAAAAAAAAAGGCCTTGGCTAACATGTCTAGAAGCAAGCTTTCTGACCTCTCCTGTCCTTGTCCGGATCTGTTAGAGTAAAGCCTACTTTCTGGTTCTCTACCTCCCCGTCTCTTAGTTTTTCTGCCTGTTGATGATTTTGTCATGTCTTCAAGAATTCTCTGCTCTACTTGTGATGGTTAATTTTGTGCATTTACATGCGTCGCTTTAACTTTTGCTGAGGAGAGGTGAACACTTGTCCATTCATTCCAGATAAGCATTAATGATACAGTAAAGAAACAAAGCCACCCAAGTTTTGTCTGATGAACTGTTGTGCCTTGTTCTCCAGCCCCAAAGACCAACCATGAGCTGACTCCAATGTAGTTTACATTAGAGTCTCCTTATTACAAACTCAAGTCTGGGCTTACTCACCGATGACCCACAGAATGGTTAGGTGAAGCAGTCCCGAACTCTCATCAGGACAAGACTTTATAGGGAACAGGAGCAAGTGTGTGTGTGGGTCCATCCTGGCAAGCATGTGTGACTATTGTAAGCAGCATGTGTGAGAAGGAAGTACAAGAGCAAGGTAGCTACTGAGGCTTCCTCCATCTTCAACAACCATGTACTACCCATACATTCTCAAGGAGAGGCAGGCTCATGCTTCCAGGCTCCTGAGAATTTCTGAGGCTGGCTGCCTGCCTCATGAGTTCCTTACGTGCTATGTGGTGAGCCCTCTCTTCTGTCCAGGAGGGGATGTTACTGGGCCCAATCTTACGAGAGTTTCCCATTCTGATTACAATTTGGCAACAGCCATAACATTTCAGGATGACCAAGTTGTATAAGTTGTATAGGTCACAGTACCCAGGTATTTGGTCAAATGTTAAACTAGATCTGAAAGAATTTTGAAAAATGAGATTGGCTTTAAAATCATCAAAGTGGGTTACATTTCATCAAGTGGACCTCACTTTACCAACTGAAAGTGGTAAGACAATCATGACTGATATATCTGGGAAAAATGGCTCTCTAGACAGCGTTTTGGCTTTGTGACATCAACTCTTGCCCAAGTCTCCACTTTGCCAGCTTGCCCTACACAGTTATGGCTTGCCAACATCTGTAATTACACAAGCCAGCTCCACTGCTTGCTATATTCATCCAGTTGTCTCTATTTCTAGGAGAATCCTGTCTTTCTAACCAACCCAATTTTAAAAGCCAGGTTCAGTCATTACTTACATCTCAATAGTGCTGATGGAGATTACAGAATGTTAGGGTGGTCTCATCTCTGTACCCAGGCTACTGAATCTCTGCTTTGTTTTCAGCACTGAGGTTGACTGATCCTTGATCCAACAGGCTACATTCTCAGGGGAAGGGGATGTACAGTGCATCTCTCTTTTTTTAAAAAAGGTGAGCAGCTAGAAACTTCATCCCATGGGCTAGAGTTTAGAGTTTTCTGGTTAATTGCACTGACCAGAATCTGTTGTTCCAGGAGCAATCTGATTAATGCAAGCCTTAATCTGTTTGTAAGAGACCTTGAGAATGGGGAGGGGGGGAGGAGAGTCTATTTTTGAAAGCACAGAAGGAAGGAACAAGCACCTGTTTTCCATAATGCTCACATTATACAGTTTTCTGATAGTCTGGCCAATAGCTTCGATTTTGATTTCTTACTCTGAAAGCAGTTTATGGCTTGTGGACTTTGTCCTGGTATGAAGCAGTATGACTTTCATGAATGTGTGTGTGTGTGTGTGTGTGTGTGTGTGTGTGTGTGTATGAATAGACATAAGAATAACTGGACATAAAATGTCAAAACCACCAATTACTGAACAGTCCAAATATGAATGTCTGCAAGTAACAGAAGGACACCTTGCCTAATTTATTTAGCAACTACTTATTAAATTCCCTCTTTGTTCCCAGTGACTGGCAATATAAGAAACAACTATACAGAAAATAAGATCTTTCCAAAGTGAAGCCAGCATGTTCATTCTTTTATGGTTTCCCAAGCTCACGACTCTCCAGTTAGGCCAGGGATGCCCCTGGGAAGTACATGGCTTCCATGGTTCCTGTATAGTCACAAAGCCTGTGAGAAAAAGAAGGGCTCTGTCTTTCTATTATCTTTCTCTTGAGATGCCAAGGGACCTGCAGGCCAGGCTGCCCTAACTGTGCCCAGCAGCATCTCCTGGGCAGGGTTTCTTCTATGGACTGGACTATTCGTGTGCTGCAGCTTAGACTCTAGAGAGCGGGAAAAAAATGAGCTCAAATTAATATAGATATTCTTGCTTGCTGGGAGCTCTCAAACTCCAAACCAGCAGCTCAGCTTATCAGAAGATGCTCCAAGGAACCATCAAAAGATAAGATTTCTCAGGGTTTTTCTATGTTATAATTAAATATTAAGTCATCTTTTAAACATTTCTTGACAGTTCACGTGTGCCTGGAACTGACTCCACTTTTAAACGCATACTTCTGGAGCTATAAAGTGAAAGGTCAGATCTGATTACTTCCTTCTTGCTGGGAGAATTCCAGCGTGGTGCGTGGCATCACCTGTGAGCATGTTATCACTTGTTTTTGTGTGCTCATGTGTGATTTTTGTGTACATGTGCATCCTTTTATCTTCACGTTCATGTGTATGCACACTCGTGTGTGTGCAGGTGCACAGTGGTATGTGTATATGCAGAGGATGGCATTTGTCAGGAGGAGTTATCCAACTCTTTTATTTTTAAAGATTCTTTAAATTTTATTATTTTATGTGGATGAGTATTGTGCCTGCATGTATGCATGGACACCACATGCCTGGGACCTGCAGAGAGCAGAAGATAGCATCAGGTTCCCTGGGATTGGAGCTACAGTCATGAGTTGTTATGTGGGTGCTCTGCAAGAGTGCTTTTACCCACTGAGCAAACTCTCCAGCCCCTGGATCCCTCCAAAATAGGGTAGGCTGGCTGAATATTGAGCCTCAATGACCGTCCTCTCTTTGCCTCCCCAGCATGGTGACTACAAGGGCCTGTGTCATAGTTTGTCAATTTGTAGCTCACTGGTCTTCTCGCTGTTACTGTGATAAAACATAGCAAGCATAAATGGGTAAGATACAAGCTGAGACATTCCTGGGGTGAGGGAATAGCAGTTGGGGAATTGTCTTGATCCAGCCTATGGGCAAGTCTGTGGAGCATTTTCTTGGGTGCTCATTGGTGTGGGAAGGCTCAGCCCACTGTGTGCCTTGCCATCCCTGGGTAGGTAGGCCTGGACTGTATAAGAGAGGTAGCTGAGCAAGGTAGGGGAAGTGAGCCAATAGACGGCGTTCCTCCAAGGTTTGTGCTTCGTGTTCCTACTCTGAGTTCCTGCTCAAAGACTGACTTCCCTCAATAACACTTTGCTCCTTCAAGTTTGTTTGATAGATGTTTTATCACAGCAACAGAACACAAACTAGTACAGACGGCCACAATGCCCATGCTCCCCCACCCCCAACAGAACAGAGGGCCACATGCCCAGTCTTTCTTCCCCCTATCCCCACATAGGACAGAGGGTCACAATGCCCATTCCCCTTTCCCTCATATGACAGAGGGCCACGATGCCCAGAACCCCCACACATAAGACAGAGGAGCACATGCTCAGTCTTCCCGGGACACACACACTCATAGGACAGAGTGCCACAATGCCCATTGCTCCTCTTCCCCACTCCCCATTTCCCCTTCCCCCTCCCCCCACCCCCATAGATTCTGGGACTGGAACTTGGGTCTTTCTGCTTGTAAGACAACCACCTCGCCTTCCCAGCTCAGTCATAGCTTGTTTTTAAGGTCAATTTTTCCAACTCGTTTTCTTCACCACTGATTTAGCCTATATTGGAACAGCTTGCATTTTGTGGTGTGTAAAGTTATTTAATATTTTATTCAGAGGCGGCTTTTGTGCTTGGGTAATCTTGTTGAATTTTTATGAATTTGTGTAACCCAACAACCGCTTACTTTAGTTTCACAAATTGTGGTTAGCCCTTCAACTAATGTATTTTCTCACTCCTTTAAAATTTATTTAATTTTGATTTCTAACTTGGATTAGGGTAGGCTTCCTTTTACATTAAGCTCGAGTAGCTTAATATGATAAATTTGTTGGGGGGGAAACTCTTCCTCATCTTTAGATTTTTTTGTTGTGTTTTCTACCAAGTTACTATTTTTAATATGTTGAAATTTACCCGTGTAAATTATTCCCAGGAAGGTTGGCAGAATGTGGCTGAATTTCCGGTGTCATTTCTACTGTTTCTCATTATTGAGTCTCAGTAGGAATGGGTCCCTGGAATTCGTGTGCAGATAGATGAGGCTAAAGTCAGCGCGACTGCTTGACTGACAACCTATGTTGCAGTGAGAGCCAGGCTGGCTGGTGCCCGTTCTTGGGGCCAATCTCAGAAGCAGCGGTGGGGAAAAGCCCATGTAAGTGGGGACCGTTCCAGCTTGAAGGAAAGACGCTCCATGAATCGCAGCTGCTCGGGTTGATTCGATGTTCCTAGAAAATGGCAGAGGGAGCAAAAGTCTGTCTGTGATATCCCCAGCCCTCCTGGATTATTTATTTCAGGAAAGCATGACTTTTATGGACGCCTCAGAGCAAAATGCAAAACAAACTGCAGTTCCCTTGCCTCTCAGCTCCAAGCAGCCTCTCCAGTCGCCCTTGGTTGTGGGCACCTCTTTTCCTAAGCACTTGGCTAGTAAAGGAATGAAGTAAACATAGCTAGGCTAAAAGAGATTAAAATCTTGTTTGCTGTAAAAGATTAAGGAGAGAAAAAAAAAATCTGGTGTTTAGGTTTTCTGTGTTGTAGGATGCTACTTTTAAACAAGCATCCTGCTTTTCCTCACAGATACAGGAGGAGCCAGCCATTCCACTCGTGTTTTTAACAGGCTCCACCCGGACTTCCTTCAGAAACGGGCTTGAATTGGAGAAACAGATTGTTTAAAACACAGGTGACACCTTTGCTTCATATATTTGGATCTCTTTCTGTCTGTTACCGAGAGAGAGAGAGAGAGAGAGAGAGAGAGAGAGAGAGAGAGAGAGAGAGAGAGAGAGAGAGAGAGAGAGAGAGAGAGAGAGAGAGAGAGAATGTTTCCAGATGAAGGGGAAAATATGTTTTGGGTCAAATTTGCTTGTTTCTACCTCTTTATCTGCTTTGTAAAAACATTATAATTTTCCTAGGCGAGGTGATATGTTGTTAGGGAAGTTGAGAGCGAAGAACTAAGACGGTTCTTGGCAAGGTGAAAGGTGGTTTTTTTTTTTTTTTTTTTTTTTTTTTTCCCTTTTAAATTGTTTCTCCTTAGCCTCTGTCTGTTGGTTCAATGTTGAGACTCTTCAGTTTCTAGCTTTACTTTCAAACTGAGGCGATGTGTTTGAGAGCAGAAGACTTCCACCTTCCTCAGATCAGGCACAGCCTGAAGCAATTATAGATTCCGGAATAATCACAGGAAGAAGAAAGAAGAAGTATTGTAGAATTGTTAGCTAGGTATCTGTGAATTCCAACAATAGACACATGAGGAACGGAAAAAGAGTTTATTGGTGTTCAACACAGGGGTGAAGAAGGAAGTCGATTCATAAATAACAGAAGGGAAGGTTAAAGACTTATGTGCCTCTTGGGATGGAAGAGAAGTGGAGAAGAGACTCCAGCGGGACTAATGGGGCTTGCTGTGAAGCAGGAACATGTTTCTAGAAAAACAATCAGGAGAACCCGAGTTTGCTCTGTTCATCAGTGCTGCAAACCCAGCTTCTCTGTTCCTTCCTCTTCTGCTTTGCAGTAATTCTCCCCGGAGGGGACTTAGAGCAGGTTTGCGCTTGGTCTTCCTGTGTATGAAAGCTGCCCTGAAGAGGGAATTTATGGCATTCTCAGTTCCCAGAAGTTTATGCTTTTAATCAGATACAGGTTGTGCCAAGAAGCCTTCCTTTTACCTTTGTTGAATCCCAAATGTTTTCAACCTAAGATCACCCCCATACCAACTCTGTACTTAGAAGTGTGACTCCAAGCTATCTAATGCTTTGCAACTCATGATTTTAAAGAAAAAGTGACATGAAGACACTATTTAGAGCCTGGATTTTCAGTCTTTCCTTAAATTTTGCTTGGGAGGCTAGCCCTTTATTCATCTTACTATGGCTCCTATTCTTTCCTTGCCTTTGCAAAGCAAGCATTATATGTTGAGTGGGGACATATACAAACAACCATGGGCCAGATTGGTTGATCAACACCCCCACCAATCCTCCAGCTCTTAAACTCACAGGCATAGGAGACAGGCTCTTAGTACAAAGGCTGGAAACCTTCCAAGACCATTGGTATTGGTCACTGCAAGGTGGGGCACATAAAATGAAGAGAGGCCAGGAAGGCCACCTCCAAATCTCCGAAGTAAGATGAAGGAAGGAAAGGGAGTGTCTACAAACTCACCTTTCCTCTGTCCCTCTGCTCAGTTCCAGCTTTCGGCTGATTGGATGAAGATAGACCTTCCTATCCTGTAGTAGCCATTCATTAGTGAGAACAAGAACAGGGCAAGTGAGGGCCCATCATTCAAGAAAACAGTATTGTCATGCAATGCTTTACAAACTCAAAAGTAATGCAAAAAAAATCATACTGAATAAACTGTCAGTATTTTAATAATTTCAACTTTGCACTTAGACAATCCAACTACCCTGAGCCTATTTTGGTCATGAACCCAATACACTCTTACTTACCAAAAAAAAAAAAAAAAAAAAAAAAAAAAAAAAAAAGTAATTGCAGATTATCAATTTGATTTAAAAGGACAGTACAAAAATATTGTTTATCTACACTACTGGTTTAAGACACTCTATTTCATTCTTCTATCTTATCTCAGTATTTGGCTTTGTTCTAGTATTGTCTTCATCTACTACATGAAGACCCTGTGGCTCAGACACATGGCACTGCTTGAAACAGATCCTATCAGTGACAACGAGCACTGAGCCACCATTCTAGGTGCTGGCACTTGAAAGGCTTTGCCAAGAAAAGGGTTCTCTCTAAAGATGAAGTAATGCAAAGGCAAGAAAAAGAAAGAGGAGGAGGAAGAGACAAAAGATACACAATAGGGGATAATCATTAGGGGAAGTGATGGAGGATTATGGAAGCTGTGAAGGCCAACACTACATGCAAGCTAGAAAATCACAGAAGCCAGTCACATAGCTCAGTGCAGGTGCAAATAACTCAGAACCAGTAAGGCCAGAGACTTAAAGTGTGTCTCAGAGTGGTGGTTGGAGACATACTCATCCCAGAGTCCTAAGGCCCAAGGACCTGGAGTTGTGAGGTCCAAGAACAGGACAGATGCTTCAGCTTGGGAGAAAGAAAGGGAAGAAGACAATGAGGGTAAAAGTTGGCATTTTCTCTGAGCTTTTGTCTGACCGTGGCCTTTGACTAGTGGGGTGGAGCTACAGGTAGTCATCCTGATAAGGAATGACAATGTGTCTTTCCTATTCAGTCCCCCAAGTCAAATGCCAGTCACTTCCAGAAATATCCTCACAGATATAACCAGAAATAGTGTTCTACCAGATATCTGGATATCCCTTAATTCCCTCAAGTTGGCACTTACAATTGCATACCATTGTGCAGAATTGATGCATAGTCCCCCAACCCTGTTCTTCCTTGTAAACTTTCACTACTCTGAATAAGCATGAAAAGTAAGGAACAATCCTGCCTGCTTAGCATGCTACCATGAACTTGGCAAGGAGAACTCTTGCCAGCACTACAGAGACCCATTGACATGTTGCAGCTGTGTGTGTTTATTCACAAGTAAAGAAGAAAACCGGGGACTGTGGCTGTAAAAAGAAAAGCTGGACTTTTTTTTTTTAAATATAAATTTTCAATATTTAATAATTGCACATGAATGTACCTGATTTTCTATTAAATAAATGGAGTTGCCAAAAGGAACTCATGAATACTGCATGGCTGAGTTCTGTAACTTTTTAAAGGAAGGACTGGACATGAAATAATTTCTTTTAATAAAGAGACAAAGACAAGTGTCTTTGTGATATAATGAAAGGCGCCAGATTGGAATGCTTGCTACTGCCGTCTTGCCTCGTCTCCACGTGGACCTGCAGAAGGTACTCAATGTGGGTTTTGATGATTGATAGGCAGCTTAACTGACAGTTTGATAGGCACAAAGCTTTAGACTCCAAAGCAGGTAAAGGCAAGATAGCACCATTCTCCCTGTAATTACATCCTATTGTTTGGGGGTTCTCACAAACAATGAAAGTGTAGGCTAGGACTTTTTTCCTACTTAAGATGTCAGTGGCATTACTGTGAAAGTCCAAGCAACTTACTTGAAAAAAAAAAAAGCTTCTGGAATTATTAGCTTTGCTCTGCTTATTACAACTTACTACTCACAGCTACCAGCTTTCCTCTTTGTTGTTGGTTCTGAAATGACTTGCTTTTTCTTAATGATGGGTACAAAGGCATTTTCATTTTAATATTCATGTTGTGTTATTTCTGCATCCTCCTGCATTAAAATGGCTCTGTGGGCTCACAGAATAACTGGTGGGGACCCTGAGGTGAGCAGATGTCTTTACAGGTCATGTATTTAAGACCCAGCTTCCTTAGAAGTGTGACACACACAATCTGGTAAGTTTCCAGAATTAATTGGAAATGTTGGCCATTCAGAAGAAACTGAGAACAAATGAATCCTAATGTCTTTTAGGAACATAAAATTAGAAAGGACCAGCTTGATTGACAACAGTCTAATGTTATTAGCAATTATCTGGTTAAAAAAAAAAAAGAAGGAGGGCATGTTTCTTTGAAGTCACAATCTTCATTTTTGTACTTGGTAAATTATTAACCATTCTATTAGGAAAAAATAATGAGGAGCGGTAGATTAAATGGCAAAGGAGTAGTTAGTAAAAAGAAAGGCCTTTTGATGGCTTTGACCTTGGGGATGAGATGGGTATGGATTAGAAGTAGATGCTTGCTTCCTCAGCTTATTTCTTTTTACTACCACGTCAGGTAGACATGGTTCTAAGCACAATGCAGGGACGGTAAGACTATTCCATCCCCTCCAACTAAAGGTATTGGGAATATGTAAAAATGTCAAAATTAGTTTAATTAAACTGAAGACATATCTGTTGAAAGACTGACTACTGTGGGCGGAATTCTGAGTTGGGGCTTTGAGGATGAAGAGACTGTAAAGTCTATTAAAGAACTTGTCTTCTGGCTGTTGAAACAAGCAGAAACCTGATAAATGTGGGAATCTTGTGTGTGTGTGTGTGTGTGTGTGTGTGTGTGTGTGTGTGTGCAGGGCATGTGGATGTGGATGTGGATGTGTGGGATCACATGGAGGTAACAGGTTATGAGGGGTCTTTCTCACTGTTCTTTGCCTTAAAATTTGAGACAGTCTTTCACTGAACCTAGTGCTCAAACTGGCTGGTCAGCCAGCTCTGAGGGATCTGTTTGCCTTTGCCCCCCACAGTACTGGGGTAACAGGCATCTACCACCATGCTCTTGTTTTTTATGTGAGTACTAGGGATCTGAACTTGGTTCCTCACGCTGGCACAGAAAACACTTTGCCCACTGATCCATAACTCTAGTCTGTGTAATTTTTTGGGGGAGAACAATGTGTCTGGGTAACATGGGGTGATGTGCTGTGTATTAGAGATAATTTGAGAGTAACGGTATTTCTTAAAGGTACAAATCATGAGGATCATCAGTTAATGTGTTTACATGGAAAGGGTAACTGTAGCTAATCAAGAAAGATGATCCGAACACTTGCAATAAGCAGGGCATGTGCTAGATGGGATCTCAGGGGATAGATGGAGTATAAAAAGGTCCCCGTCTCTCTTAGTTTGTATTAAACTTCTATGATATCTCCTTCTCCATCCCCTTCCCAGTTATTTTTTCTCTCTGGTCATTTCATATTGGAGTTCCTCAACAATCAGTCTTGAGCCACATGCTTTTCTCCATCTATACCTGTCAGGGACTCTTCTCCAGTTCCAAGGCTTTAACATGATAATGTTCTTGGTTTCAGCCCAGATTGCTCTCAGGCTCCAGACCTATGTTAATGGTCCCAGTTGCTTTGCTGACACTTCTTGGATATCTCAATGGATTTTTTTTTCAAAAGCATAGACAGACATGGGAGTGGGATAATTTAACTTCCCTATACACTTCCTTCCTCTAAAGAGTCCTTGGTTGAGGAATGGTAGCACTACCAGATGATGGGCAAGCCAGAAAACTGAAGGTCCTCTTTGAGGCTGCCATTCATCTTGGTCCTGTATGAGCTCCTCACCAAGGCCTAGCAACACTGTCTCCACAATACCTTGCAAACTCAACCACACTTCCATTGCTCTGCAATTTGTATCCTACCCCTTTGGCACTTCCTTCCTGTAGTCAAAGTTCTTCCTTTCTTAGCCCCAAACTTGCAACTATGTCATAGTTTGCCCCCTTGGTTCACTTCTACCTTTTTCCTTAGTAATAAAAATCTGAACTTTGTTTGGCTGACCACTACTTTCTGTCACTCAGACTGCAGTCATTACTTCCATCTCCCAGTAAATGTTCTTGCCAATGACTGGTGAATAATCAGGTAAATGGGGCTGGAGAGGTAGCTCAGCAGATAAGAGCACTTGCTGTTCTTGCAGATGACTTGAGCTTCATTTCAAGTGCCCATAACTCCCACTCGATCTCACACCCTCTTCTGGCTTCTGAAGGCACCAGGTACACATATAGTGTACATACACGCATACAGGCAAGCACTTTATACACATACACATACATGTAAAAATGAATAAGTCTGCTTTTTAAAGGTCAGGTATATAACATAACATGAGCTGATGAAATAAAATGGGATATATGCTGAGTGGCACTGGTGACAGTATTTCTTGTGGTTAAGATTTGCTGTCAACCTCTTGGTCTGCCTGTGCTAACCTGGACACGCTGCAAGAACAGTTGCCAATAATTATCACAAGGATGGGATCCAGGCAAAGCAACCAGATACTTGAATGCAGGAGTATTACCATACCACCAAAGTTCCTATGGGAGGTGGTTTATATTCATCTTTTTTTCTGCCACTGCTGGGTGAAGACTTTTCTGTTAAAGCTTTGAAGGTCAAGATGTTTTAGTGTCTACGAGAATTTTATTCTCAACAATGCACTCCTTGTTTGGATTCTTGAAAGCATTGGTCCCCGCAACTAGATGGCATTTGTGTCCAATTTCCTCCTAGCTGATTTCTGTTCACATGACCATGTCTGTATATTGCAGGATTAAGAGAATATTTGATAGATGAGTACATGATCTAGCTAATGGGATAGTAAGTGATTATACAATAAAAAAAAGAAATAGCAACATGAGCTATATGAGCAAGGCTAATAACTGTTATGGATGAGTTTAGGGGAAGCTTGGAGGAGGTTGATCCCTAGCCACCTGGAGGGCTGTAGTGATCATAGAGGGGATATATTGAGAACATCTTTATTCACGGATTAAATGGGGACAGACAGAAATGGGTGCAGTGGAGAAGAGAACACACAGAAAGGATCTTAGGACAGGACTGAGCATGGTTTGGGCATCATCTCAGTGTGAATGCACTGGCAATACATGCCTTTGAAAGCAACATCAAAAGACTCTGGGCTTGTCCCAAGTGGTGAAGAGTCCTTGAAGATTTTGGGATACAAATGAAGGCTGACTTCAGGTCTTTATCTGATATTTAACTCTTCTTTGAGGACACCCTCACTTTGCAATTGCCAATCATTAGAGGAAACGAAGAATCCTGTGTTCATGATTGTACAATTATAAATACAATAGGCAATGTAATTAAAAACTTTCATTTTAAGCTTTTAAAAGCATGTCTCCTTAGTTGCAATAGAAAGAATAATTGCATACATGGTGTCTTACCTGTAGGCACATTTCACAGCTATTCATTTTCAAATATCTGATGTCAGTAATTTAAGAGAGACTTCCAGAACATTATTCCTCTGTGTTACAATGTCGGCCACTCAATAATTTCAAATTGATTCATTGCTGTACCTAATGGAAAAAATCATTTTAAGTACTCTACCCATTTCCCCTTAGGGAGAATGCTTGGGGAGCCTCCTGTTCAATAGTTCTCATGATGTCATGACTTGATTTTATGTGCTTCTTCGATATGTTTTTTTAGAGGTATGGAGTAGGACTTTAAATGTCTGATGCTAATTGGGAAAAACTGATTATTTCTGAGAGTTAGATTGCATTATCCTGCAAATACAGAGATTTCCTAAGCAACTTTTTGAGTAGCTCATCTGAAACAGTTATAAGTGTTTTCTAATTTTTGCTAGTTCTGGGGCTTTTTAATAATTGTAACATGACATATAGTCTTTTAGAAAAATATGAGACTCTGATTCTATTCCTGGCCATATTTACTAATCCCAAATGGCAGGATGCATGAGAACTCTGCCTTTGCTCATTGGAACATCTACTCATTTTCAGACAAAAGACACAGTGAGGAAAGAGCTTTCCAGAGGGAAGTCATGTCATTTTTTTCAACTGAAGAGGTCACCTGTAGCCCACTTTGGCCCCATGTCCTTTTTAGGCTTACCATATCAGGTTACAGGATAAGCTAAGGGTCTATTTTTGCAGAAGAATCACATACCATTCAGTGGTGTGTGTGTGTGTGTGTGTGTGTGTGTGTGTGTGTGTGTGTGTGTGTGTGGTGCATGTGGGAGCCAGAGGCTGACACTGGTATCTCTTCAATCACTATCTTCATTTTTTGAAACAGAGTCTCCTTTCTTACTGACCCTGAACACATCAATTGAGCTACAGTGGATGCCCAATGAGATTCAGGGATCTACCAGGCTCCATCCCATAACACTTCCTGTCATTGGGGGGGGGGGGTGAAAATGCACATGGTCACACTCAGCATTTTATCTGAGGTTTGAATTCAGGTCCTCCTGTTTGTGCGGCAGGCACCTCACCACAGGAGCCATGTCACCAGCCCGTCACTTTCATACATCTGGGCATCACAGGACCATGCCTATCATCATCTAGAGTATTCCTTGATGAGTTTTTGAAGATGAGTAAATGCACAGTGGCAATGTATTTTTTGTTTGATGTTCCTTTGAAGATAACTATGGCAAAAATCCAGTGGGTGTAATAAAAGTCTTGTGCTTCTGCTCACTCAAATTCCTTTAAGGACGGTTGGCTTGGGGGAGTTCTATTATCACTGTGAAAAACACCCAGTTGATTCCTGTGCCCGCAGCCTTATTTCTTATATTACTTGCTGTTTCAGAAGTATAAAGTTGGGGATGAACATTTTTATCGCAGTAGAGGTATCTTTTCTATAGCAGACATTTAAAAGTGGCAGGGCGATTGAAAATAGTTACATGACTATTTCTGTGATGAGCGCTCATAGTTAATCTCTTCTGCTCCCTTCCTAGAATACACACCTCCTGTCTTTTCTGAATGGTCCTGGTGCATAGTTTAAGTGCCTGTGAGTTTGCTGTTGGCTTTCACCCCCAAATCCTCTTTAGCCTTTTGCTCTTTAGAAGAATCCTCAGTTTTTGAATGTGTCTTATCGAAGTTTTTCCCAAAGTGTATTGTTTTATGTTCTCATAAACTGAACTCAGCACACTAAACTAGCCAGTCTCTCCAATGTCTCTGTGTTATGCTACACTGTGCATCTATTTTTCACTGTTTATGATTTTCTACAAATAAGAATAATGTACAATATACTCTGTGCTTCAGATCATTAATAAAGATATTAAATAGCATGTGTTTCAGTTTTTACCTCCTGGCACCCTGCTTTTCCCAACGTGACTCTGGCCCGTTAACAGTTATTTTTTATTCTGTCAGGTTTTTTTTTTTTGTCTTGTTAAAATATTACTGTAATAATTTCTAACAGAAAGTTCCTTGTTACATTTCTTTATTCTCAGCACCTTGAAGCAGAAAACCAAGATAAATTGACAGATATCTTTTTTGCTGGGCCTGGTGGCACAAGTCTGTAATCCTAGGTGCTCTTGACTTTGAGTTGGAAAGATAGCAAATTTAAGGCTTGCCTGGGCTGCAGAGTGAATTGAAGGTGGGCTCAGGTGACTTAGTTAGACTCTGACTGCAAATTTTATATATCCCTATCTATCTATCTATCTATCTATCTATCTATCTATCTATCTATCTATGAATCTTTCTATTATCTATCTATCATCTCAAAAAGAGAATTGAGGCTTTAGCTCAATGGTGGAGGACTTGGTTAGTATGAACAAGACCCTAGGTTTTAATCTTCAGAGTTGAAAATAAATAAAAAGACATCCTTTTTCATGTCCTGACATCTGAATGCTTTGGAAAGTGTTGTTTGGTTGTTATAGCATTTATTGGAAGAGTATTATTTTAATAATAACTAACACTTAACACAACTTTGCTGTGTTTCAGAACGACCTCATTCTAAATACCTTATTTAACATTTAAAGCAAGTCTATGCAGGAGATATAACTGTTTTCCTCATCTTGAAGAACAAAAGGCTGAGGCACAGAAGGACCTGGTGAATTGCTGCAGTTACAATGTAAGTAGTGGAATTGGGCCTCTCAATCCAGCTGGTTGTCTTTGGAATCTGGATTCTTTTTTTTTTTTTTTAATGTGAAAATCTTTATTGGATATTTTATTTACATTTCAGATGCCATCCCCTTTCCCCATTTCCCCTCCCTAGAAAACCTCTATCCCATCCCCACTTTTGCTTTTACACTATTTTTTAAATGTTATCAAAGGCTTTATAAGTTTGGCAATGCTCAATATCAATCAGAAGTGTAACCCAATACCCAACCTAGATATATCTACTATCTTTGATTGGCGGGGACACGCAAACATCCACCTCCATGCCCACCCCCCACCCCCACCCCCGTCACCTAGCTCCTCCTCTCCTTCTCTTCCTCTCCTTACTCCTCCCACGTTAGCTCCTCCTACATATCACCCTTCCTGTTAAAATAAAACTTTTATCTCAAAATACAATTAGAGCACAACTATACTAATTTGTGTCAGTAAGGTACAAGATAGACCTAATACCCAGTCCATCATTTTGTTGACTAACCAGAACCTCTGTCATCTCTCCTAACTAAAAGACAGTTCTGAACCTGGCTTTTTTTTCTTGACTTTAGAATGAATGTCAGCTGAAAACCATCCTCTCAAATATGTTCTCTCAAAGTAAATAGCCTGGGTTGGCTATGAGACTGTAAGTCTTCAACCCCATCAGAAATCCAGAATGACTGAATTAACTGAAATTATGGGAAGCACAAAGCATAGCTTCTAAAACTTAGCCAAATTATAGAGACCGCTGAGCACCTGGACAGTCTCTATACTACAAAACTTTGGAGTATCTGATCTTCAGCCTTCTGGCCCAGGATCATCTGACAGACCTAGTGATGCACAATTATTAAGGGCTGATTACTCTGTCTTGGCAGATATAATCAGTCGACTATTCTGCAAGTGTGTCCTTTTCTGGACAGTAATTTGTCTGTAGATGAAAAGAGGCAATTCTTGCCTAGTGGCTGTCTCACCACGACTGGATTAACTCCAAAGATGCTCAATTTCTTCTTAGAATCCAAGACAGGAAGCTGTCAGGAGCAGACAGATCTCTAATCAAAATGGACATTAATACAGAAATGTTTGTAATGTCAATTCTGTGGACTTCTGACGTTTTGAAAACCAACTATCCATGTAAGGCAATCTGGACTATTGTTTGTTAACTCCTTTCATGGAATCTGGATTCTTAATCTTGAATTCAAACAAAGTCCCCTTAAGTGAGGGTGGCTGAAACAAACCAGAAAGAAAAGAATCCTACACTGAGACTATCAAGGCAACATGATCTTCTAGTGGGCAGTCTGTCTCTCCTTCCCTCCCCTTCTGCTTGTCTTTAGTTGATTGGTGGGCACCTTCTACCTTCCTAACATTTCTCCTCTACAACCCATCACCACAATCTTGATTTGGTGCATCAGTATCATGTGCCAAGATCTCTGTAACAATTTCCAACACCCACATCCCCAATTTTCCACAATGCACACTGTGTTGCCTTATAACAACATAGCAATGATCTCATAGCCTCACTCTAATTTAGAGCCCTTGGCTAGGTCCCATTAATAATGTCAAATTCTTCAGTAGCTATCCAAAGCTACCTTTCCCTCACTTCCCCCTTTGTCTCTTGAATTTCACAGTCCATGGAATTTTCCCTAAACTTACCTGTGTTTAGCCCACTAGAATATCTGATTACCTGAGCCCACTATGCTCTCTTCTCTCTCCTAGAGTGTTCTGAATGGCAAGGCTGGGAGCTCACACATGCAACAGGTGGGCGTTGGAAGCTACCTACACAAAATGTAGGGCTAAGGATGAGGAAAGGTCACTTTCCCTAAAGAAAACCAAGATTCTGTTTGCAGAATCAGAGTAAATGTTAATTAAGAAAAGCCAGAAGATTCTTATCTTGTATAAAACATTCAGAGGGTAGGACCATGTAATTGATGTCATATAGGACTCTTGAAAGTCTCCAATTACCAAAACTCATTTATAATTTTGACTAAACTCTTCTTTTGAATAATTTTGAATAACCTCTCATATCCAGGAACTTGAATCTTGCTTGATATATAGAGCAAGAGATGTAGGAAGAGGTTAGGTGATTGAAAATCATTAAAAACGTCTGCAAGGAAGAAATTTGAATTTCTTTGCAAAAGAACATCTTTGAAGCTGTGCATTATTCATAGAGACCATTACAACTCAGGGAAGATTCCAAAAATTCACTCCTTAGCCAAGGGACAGGTATGGCTCCCTGCTTATCAGCTTAAGAATTTATCGTTATGAGACAAGTGTCAGAACAGAACGAGACTTTGCTAGGAAGTTCGGCTAGGCAGACACAGAGGTTATCTGAATGGATGCAGCCAAGGTGCTGTGTCATTTATCATTTGTACATGTCCCTCCTTGTTTCAAGAAGTTTTGTTGGCAAATGAAGCAAGAGTTGAGGCTCACTGAATCTATCTAATCATGTCCCCTTTGTGTGAGCTAGATTCAGGGTGTGTCTTGTGCTGTTTGCCTTAGCTAGACTTATGGGCCAGTATAAAGAAGCCAGGACTTTACTCTGACTGACCCTGAATAATATGGGTAAACAAAAGAAGAAAGATAAAGAACAAAAAAGATGTGGGCACCACATATGTGCTCACGTAAGGTGTTTCTGAGGAGTCAACATTCTGACTCCTGACCATGTCTTACACAGGGACTTCCTCTGTACTGACTTCCTGCTAAAGAAACATTTGTTCAGCTTTTATGAGTAATCTATCACATTTGGCTGCTAAATGAGGATGATTGTTCCCGAAGCTATTAGTATCTCAACCCCAACTTCGTAGTACTGACTGCATTCTAGGCCTAAGTATCGATCAGTGGAGAATGGAGAAACCCTAAAGTGGAGCGGGAAATTACCAAATACTCCTGAGGAACAAAGAGTGACTACTCAGCCTAGAGTCAAAAGCCTTCAAGGGTTTAAAACTTGCTTGTTGTTTTTGTATTCTCTTGGAAGAACACTTGCTTTTGCAATGCAACTTATGACCCTAAGATGAAATAATAACTTAATTTCATCTCTCTTCTCCAGAGGTATGGTCTTTCAGATACAATATTGTTTGCTAATGATATGCTACATATGAAAGCCAGATACTTGCTTCTGTACATTGTTGATGGTGCTGGCCTATTGCTAGCAACATGAAGACTGACTGTCAAAGTAGACACATGGAGGCCTTATTTTAGTGGTGTCCCTATGAATGACAGGATTTATATTCCAAGCAAATGAATTGAAAGAGGCTGTTGCATTTGCATCTGTTGAAAGAAAATAATTCCCCTTGAGTTAGTACATGGAAGTGAAGATAGCCATGAAAATTATTTAATAATTGCTTTTGTTTTCTGGTTGTCAGGACATAATATAACTGGAAGGTTTTTTCCTAATATCCTTCTATTAATGTGCTTTCTAGCACACTGAAGAAAAAAACCAAAGCTAATCAAATACTTCTTTTCTTTGGGTCTCTGTGTTTCTGTTTTAAATGGCATCATATTGTAATGTCATAGTATCCCTATAATTGCAAGGGTAATAATTTAAATACAACAAAGACAAAAATTCCACCTATTTCACTGCCCCTAGATTATACTTTCATTTCATTTTATGCTTTAGATGCTAGAGACCTCAAGTCAAACTATCAGTGGGATTCCTTTTCTCTGTGGTGTGAGAAGGCATCTCTTTTTGGCTTATAGATGCTCACATTTTTCCTGTATCCTCACAGAACATCTTCTTTCTATGACTGTGTATTTGGATTCTACTTTCCCCTTTTAATAGGGACACTGGTTATATTAATTAGTGTTTACCCTAATAATGACCCCTTTTCAGGGCCGGAGACAGTTTATTTTAGAAAGGGTTTTCAGTGCAAACGTGAAGACCTAGCTTCAGTTCCCAGAAACCCACATGAAAGTCCAGGCATGATGGCATGAAGTTACCATCCGATTGCTGTGGAGACAGAGACAGGGAGATCCCTGGGCTTACTGTCAGCCAGCCCAGCTTAATCACTGCGCTCGAGAAGCCAGTGAGAGAATCTGTGCCAAAATGCATATTCTGAGGAATAGTACCTGAGGTTGCCCTCTGATCTACAGATGGAAATGGGCACCTTCCTGTTCACAAAACACATGTGTATGCACGCACATGCACATGCATGCACAAAACATTATTTCCAAATAAAGCCACCTTCTGAGGTGCTAAATATTGGGGCTTTGACGTTCAAATTTGGTGAGTCATTTTGTAATAAAAAAAGTATACCTTGGAATCAATTTGTAGGCTTTGAAATTTGGAACATTTAGAATTTGAATACAGGGCTTATTAGTCAAAAATTGTGTGCATGTAATTTTGATAAATCTTGCCAATTTATGAATCACAAATGCTGTGTTATAAATCTCATAAGCAATTGATGAGCATGGCTTCTCCCTTAATTCTCACTACACAATGCGATTCAACACTTGGTCTTTGACAAACTCATAAGTGGGAATGATTGTTGATGTTTAAATTCACATGTTTGCTTACATCTGTGAAGCTGAATATCTTTTTGCATTACTAAATATGTATTTTTAAAAGGAAGTGTGGCTGAACTGGGATAATACCTTACAAGTTGTTTCTATTTAAGTCACATATAATGGGCAATCTTCCACATTATACAGTATTTTCCCACAGCAAGAAAGTTATATGCCGTTATTCTATCACATCATTATCAAAATTTATTTAATGAATTCCTTATTATATATTTATATCATTTCCAATATTTTTGCTTCTAAAAGAATGCCAAGGTAACTATAGAGATAAATCTTTGTGTGCAACTAAAATAGAAGCTTTTATTTTTATAAGTATACTTTTGAAGCTGAATTAGTAATTAAAAATAATCATATTACTACTCTTTCTTTTAACCTCCCTGCACCCTGCACAACAGCAGTTGCCTATGATGTCAAGAAATCTACTTCTCAGAGTTTGAGGTTAGATTCTGGTGGGGTTTTTTTTTTTGTTTGTTTTAAAGCCCAGGTTTTCTGTAATGAAATTAAATTTTTAAATAGACAGAACCATGAACTTTACCATATAGCAAGCATGAGTAACATGATTCTGCTATGGCAATATAGTTTGGAATAGTTGGAAACCTGTGTCTCTCAACTTAAAGCTTATAGCCACAGTAGCATTATAGATAATACTAATAAAAAACAAAGTACTCAAGGAACACTTCCAATGTATTAACTCATTTAATCTTTTCAACAAAAACAGCAGTAGTAAGGAGGTGGGACTAGGGATGCTGCAAAAGGCAGCCATGCTGTAGAAGAACTATGTAACGAACAATCCAAATGTCAGGACTTCTGGACAGGAAACATTCAGTGTTGTTTTGCTTGTGGACATACATTACCTAGGGCTCCGACCTGCTTGGCTAGGACTAAGTGAACCTGACCTAGATCCAAGTGCTAGGTCCAGATTTATTCTATATTTAACACCACAAGCCGGGCCACTTGTTACCTGTGAATGATTCTCCATTGAGGTGAGCAGGATGCAAGAGGCAAGCACCTCTAAGGCTGCCATTCATGTCTTATGTCCCGAGTGTGTTTTGAGGGAGGTATGTTTCCCTTACACTGGGAGAAAATTGTCAAATTCTGTACATGATTCTATCCCAAGAGAATGAAGAATTGGAACTAACAAAAGATTTCTTTGAGAAACTGAATGGGATGATGCAAATTTTTCACATAGGGTTCAGAGCTTTTATTTTTGTTGTTAACGTTGAGGTTCTACCCTTTTAAAAAGTTCAATTAAAGATCATTTCAAAAGATAATTTAATTTTGAGATGATTAGTTAGAACCTCAAGAGGAGTGAAACATTTGAAAGAGCAGGCCTCCCCATACTCTAATTCTAAATGAGATATCTATACAAATAATCTCATAGCTAGCTAGCTCTAAGATGATAAAGTTCAAAGGTCAGCAGCAGATGATTGCATAGAGGGACTTATCATTTAATAATTAGATTTTCTTGAACTTTTCTGGGGGGAGGGCGGGAGGGGTTGGGTATCACCAAGAATTCTGGGCTAGTCTGGAATTCTTGCTGCTGAGCCTTGAATGTTCAAACATAGTTGATCAGAGGGTTGCTCAGGTAATTTAAAACCAAAGTATAAAAGAAAATTTCTAATCACTATAGGAAAAATGTATTTTTGGAGATATTACAGATACTATTATAAAAATTTTAGAGGAGACTATTGGTGTGCCACAGTTATAGAAAAACAGATTAATGTGTTTGTTAAGCCTTCTGTCCCTCAACAAATTGAACAATCTGGAGTGTCAAACTGAAATTGTGAAAGCTAAAAAATCTGCTATTAAGCAAAGGAATCATAAAAATAAAATGTGAGACAGTGAGACCCCTGGCTGAGAAATCTGAAGATACATTTAGTCTTTGAATAGGAAGTAAGAGAAACAAACATAATAATAGAGATCCCAGAAAGAAATTCATTTAGGGTCATTGATTTTACAAACTGAAGATATTTCCCTACTTGTGAAGGCAGGAAACCATTGGTAATTGTCAGTTTGTATATGAAAAAAATTATAACTGCTTGATTGTTTTAGGCAATCATGATGCATTTATGGCATTATTTTGACCAAAGTTATATGACATACTGTTTTAATGGTGAAAAAAAAAATCTGTCAAGGCTGAGATTGAATAGGATTCCATGAAGCTTAGCTTAGAAACAGCCTCTTTAAAAAAAATAGAAACATTATTTTACCTGTAATGATATAGATGTTTGAATTAATTTTTTTCCAACAACTTGCAAAGATTTTTATAGCCTGTGTGAGAGTAATAGAGAATGAAATTGGTAAGCAATGGTACCAGTAAACTCATTATAATGTAAAAGAATTTCACCACAGGGGAAACTTTAGGGCACAGCTGAGATTAACAGTTTCCACATCAGTTTGATATGTTCTAATGTGTTAATAAGGATGCGAAACACAACCGAAACAGATGAAGACAGTGATATAATAATTTAAGCTCTTGATTAGAGTTATGGGAAAATTGTGAGATTCTTTGCCTGATGAAATACATGTCTAAATTCCAGTTCACATGTGTTTGCCAGATCATTGTTTACAACAAAATTCCTTTTAAAGACACTGTTTTGTGTTTACACAGAAACAAAATAAAATTTAGTCTTCTAAGGGCATGGCTTTTTAGCATCTACTGTTTATTGAGTTTCCAATTTTATTTGAGATTTACTTTCTATTCTGTGGGAATAATAGTAATTGTAAAAATTGTGATAAGGGGTCTGGGAGATGGCTCTGTAAAGGGTTTGCCTGCCAGCATGAGGATCTGAGGTTAGATCTCTAACACCCACATAAAGAACCAGGTACACATTCCCTATAAACCGTGTGTGTGTGTGTGGGGGGGGGCGGAGGAGGGAAGAGACAGATAGATTCCTAGAGCTCATGTGCCAGCTAACTTTGTCAAACTGATGAGCTTCAGCTTCAGTGAGAAATCCTGAATCATAAAAACCTTGGAGATGGGTATGGTATTGTGGGGAGCGGAACTCAAGATGGCACCTGGCTGGGTGCCAGATGCCCCTGGCGTGTTGGTTCACCATTTCAGGAAGCCTGGGTGGCACGTAGGCTAAGTTTTACTGCGCATGCATTTTGCTTGTTCATAGTTACGTAAGATCAGGCCATGTGACGTATGTGCTCAGCACCAATCGAGAATGACTTCATAGCAGGTTCTGATTGGAGAGGACACAGAGATTTAAGGGCTGGGAGCTTGAGCTTGTGGGGCTTTTGTGGTAATTCAAGGTTCCTGAATAAACTGTGTTGGGAAGAAGAACCCGTGTCCGTTGTCTTCTGTCTGCTGGTCGGCTTAGGAGACAACATGGTATTACATACCTTTAATCCCAGCATTAGGGAGGCAAAGGCAAGTGGATATGTGTGAGTTTAAGGCCAGCTTGGGCTACATAGCAAGTCCCATGCTAGTTAGAGCTATATAATGAGATTCTGTCTCTGTCTCTGTTTATGTCTGCCTCTGTCTCTCTCTCTCTCTCTATATATATATATATATATGAATTATATATATTACAAAATTTTATAATATATATATATATACAGAAAAAATATATATTAGAATGATTAAGAAGATATCCTGCACTGACTTTTGGCCTTCACATGTATGCATACTTATATGCACCTGTGCCTGAACACAAATGTACACACATGAATATGTATACATATACGCGTGCACAGAGTTGTGATAAGATGAAATGAAGTAGTTTTATATGATGATGAAATAAATTTCATTCTATGGTGTACAATGCCATTCATAACTATTAAATACATATTGACTACCACCTCACATTAAAATTCAATTATCTGGTTTCCAGCAGAAATAGAACTTTAAGAAACATATTTTCTTATTTAAAATGTACAAAAACATGGACAATGATGTAGCTTTATCGATCACATGCTTAGTAAAACATTGAGTTCAAGTCATAGCACACATGAAAGAAAAGGTGTAGACTTCCATTACTTTTGAATTGATTAAATGTTATAGATATTGCATTTAATGATTAAATGCTATGACTAGAGACATGTAACTGGTCTTACAGTTACCAATGAAGTACCAAACTGAGAGGAAGGCCACATTTTTGTGGATGCCAGAAGTTAGGCATTCCCCTGAGAACCTGAACAGGCAGGTTTTACTGGACTGCCCTCAGTCTGTTACCAGGGGGTCACATGCTGATTTTGTTCAATCATGAGTCTACCCACTGTCTCTTCTGACAGTTTTTACTGAGGGTCTCTGGTCTCACTTTGAAGGTTACCATATCATGTACAACTCTAATTATTTAAATCAGTTAACTATCATCCTTATGATCATCCTGTAGCAAAGCTTGTTTATATAATTCTCCAGGGTGATAAGGGCCTAACACTGTCTTCAGCGGAGAACTTCTGGTGATAATGATAGCAAGCAAGGTGGGTAGGGTGCTAAAACCTCTGCAAGTCTATATCTTGCTTTCAGCCCAATAGAGGGAAAGCAGGGAACTTTGGTTTTGTCTAATTATTTTTAACTCAACAATCCTTCATACATTGGGGAAGCATCTTCTGCTGTCCACACTCCAGAGGAAGTACCCCAAGAGAAAGCAAAGTGAGAGCTGTGATAAAGCAGTATGTATTTATTGCTAACAAGTAATGGTTTTACATATTTATGGTGCACAGGGTGATACTTCAACATATAAATTCAGTGTACACAGATCAATTCAGGGTATTTAATGTCTCATATATATTTTAGTTTAAACCATGTTAAACTAAAATATAATTACATCATTTCCCCCTTGCCATTTCCTCCCTCCTGTGAGGCCCCCTTAGCCTGCTCTCTAATCTCTCCCATGTTCCCCACACTCAAATTGATAACATATTTTTGATTATTATTGTTACAAATTTATTTATTTATTTATTTATTTAT
The DNA here is from genome assembly GCF_011762505.2 of Arvicanthis niloticus. Taxonomy (NCBI): domain Eukaryota; kingdom Metazoa; phylum Chordata; class Mammalia; order Rodentia; family Muridae; genus Arvicanthis; species Arvicanthis niloticus. Next base: position 96,037,987 of record NC_047660.1, on the reverse strand, counting down.
TTATTATTTATTTATTTATTTTAATGTCTTCAAACTAAGACACAAAGGCCACTGTATACTTGAGGAAAGAATATTGAAACTCTCGTGGATGCTCTTCAGATTTATAATTTTTCTATGGGAAGTGTGATTGGCTATGCGTTTTCTCCTGATTCACTGTCATTTTGACATGTGACTGATAAGTACAGTGAGATTTAGGTTTTGCAGGGCCATGAGAGTATATGGAGCTGGTGAAAGTGAGCTTTTAGGCAACTGGAAAGTCAAAGGAAGACAGACTTGAGTTCCAATATGGTAAAGGGTTGGAGAAATAGGAGATTCTGTATTCATTTACAGATGCTTGATATTCTTGCTTTAATAAGATAAAAATATTGCTTTAACAATGACTTACAAGTTAATCTAGAAACAGAGGATCAGTGTAACCCTAGAAAAAAGGGTACAGTCCTCACATCCAAGAAGGGGACTGGAGTTACCTGTCATCAGTAGGATAGTGTTACAAAGCTGTCCATAGAAATCACTGAGGTAGGGGAGAAGATTTTTATTTCAAATATCTTAAAAAACAAAACAAAACCCAAGCAGCAATTTAACGATACCCATATTATAGAGATTCCTTATAATTGTCAAAAACAAGAGACTGTGGAACAGGCCCATGGAACTTTAAAACAATATCTTCATAAAATAAAAAAGGGGGAGATATACCCCTGTACACCACAAATGAATTTAAATTGTATTCTTTTTTTTTTAATTTTAAAGTTTGTTTGTTTTTTTTAAAATTTGGATGCCAAGGAACTTTCTGCTGAGTGTCTATGGCTCTCTACAATGAGGCATACCTATGCATAGGTGAAAGGGAACGATCCACTTACTACCATAAGGCATGATCCTGATCAGGTATTAAATATGGAGAAGAGGGAATGTTTGTGTTTTTTTCTGCAGGATGTTGAAGGAGCATGGTGGCCATCAGAGCAATGGGTGAGACATGCTGATGCCAGGACAAAGAATGATGCTAGCCTGTGAGCTTGCTGATTGCCCTGACAATGGTGACTGGGAAGCTGTATTGGACATAAGTTCCCGACCCACCATTGCTTATTTATACCTAATGGTACAAGCTGCCTTGCCTCAAGTTCTTAGACCTTGTGGAACAGAGAATCAAAAAAAAGGAAGTTATAATGCCTCTTATATTGTTATTAAATGTGACCAGTTATTCAGACTCAATCATGGACTGATCTAGAAATCAATCCAGTATTGGAAATAACAGTCTTCATTTGGAAGTCTGGTTCTGGACATTTTCAGATACATATATGGAAATTAGCTGCAGTTCCCTATGATGTTATGTTAGCAAGAGATAAAGTTGGGACAGGATCTAGATTTCAAACAGGTGTTAGCACATGTATTAAGGCTCTTTTAATTGTCAAGTTAAAAACACTTTTGTTTCTTCTACAGTATTTAATGTAAGTTGCATTGATTGTACACCTTCTAATTATTTTTGTGTTTTGAGATCTGGCATGTCAGTTATGAGGGTCTATCAACCAGCTTTTGTTTTAGTGCCCTGAGTATCACAGAACCTTGGTATTCTAAAAGTAGTTTGCAAGTACTGGAAGAAATGAGTCAGGCTTAAAGCAGAAGCAAGAGGGTAGTGGGCTTGATTATTGCTGGTATAATAGCTTTAATTACATTAATTGCTAGCACCACTGCTTCTGCAATTGCTTTGACACAAGAAGTTAAGACAGCTACTTTTGTTAATCATTTAGCAAGAAATGTTACTAATGTGTTGAATATACCAGAGGATTTAGATAGGCATTTGGAAGAACAGATTGATGCTCTTTGTCCTATTCAAATTACTGGAAGGAGGTTCAGAATTTAAGGGTAAGGAGCCATCCTGAGTGTCATGCCAAATACCATTGGATTCATGTTAGTTCTAAAATTTACAGTGGTAATCATTATAGTTAGGAAGAAGTTTAATGACATGTGCAAAGTATTTGGCATAATTCTAACACACTCAGGATGTTTTAATGATACATAAGGAGCTTATGAATTTCAAGAATGCTGCTCTGCTGAGTGTTGAGGTGGTAGATACTGCAGATAAAATTACCCATGGCCTGAGGTCAGTATTTCTATTTTGGTCAAGCTTCAAAAATGGTATATATAGCTTGATCATGCTAGCCCTTTTTGTTCTGGGAATACTTTTATTCCTGCCCATTGTGTTAAAGCTTTTCTTCAACAACATCAACATGTTGGCAGCCAAGTACATGGCTTGAACCTGAAAATGGACCCCCAGACAGAGTTGTTTAATTAACAGGCTGGCAAGCCAAGGACAGTTAAGATTCTGCACAGAGCCTTACCAACCTAACACAGAAGTGCATTGCTTTTGATAATGTATAGTCCATGATGGGTAAGGAAGGCATTCTTGTCAGAAGGACCTAAGACAGACTTAGTCTTGTTAATGAAATAAAAAAAGGGGGGAGAGGTGGAGAGCCTTTGGGCTGCTTGGCAAGAATCTGTCATGGGCCAAAGACAAGGAAATGGGCTGCTTGGCAGGAATATGACATTGACCAACAACAAGGAAGTAGGCTTCATGCAGGAATCTGATATTAGGCTAGAGGAAAGAAGTAATTTCAGGTAGAAATCTAAATTTTAGGCTACAACAAGGAAGTAGGCTTCAGACAAGAAAATGACCTTGGGCTAGGACAGGGAATTAGGCTCAGATACTTTGGTCATCCTGATAAGCCCTTAGAATCAGTGATCTTGGGAGTGTTCACATAATTGGGTTTAATGCCTTGCTTTTTCTTTGACTATTTGTGTTTATTGTCTTGCTTGTTCCTTGACTATTTGCATCTATTGTATTGCTAGATCCTCAACCTAGAACAGACCTTAATATTTGCATGTAATCAAAATGGTATAAAAGCATAAAGGAAGAGGGGAAATGGGGGAAGGGGGATGACATCTGTATTGTAAATAAATAAAAATATCCAATAAAAAGAAAGAAAGAAAGAAAGAAAGAAAGAAAGAAAGAAAGAAAGAAAGAAGTAAAAAAAACAGATCAAATATTTATTAGTCTTGATAATCAATAGTGGTATGGCTGTCCAAAAGAATCTGTTGTTGTTGTCATTATTGGGTTTTTTAGTTTTTTTGTTTGTTTGGTTGTTTTTTCTCCCATTTGGGTCTGGATTTTATGCTTAAGAACTCATTTCTTGGTATGTTCTGGAATTTTTCTAGGCTCTTGCTTTTCCTCATGATTATGCTTTTAGGAGCAGGCATGGAGGGAAATGGCAGGAGAGCTGAACAAAGGGAAACTGACTGGCCCCTCAGCTGAGATTGACAGATAAAGGATTGATTCAAGTGTAGGCTCTATGTTGCAAAATCTTTTGATATCAAAAGGTATATAGCTGTAATCAGAGTGAAGAAGTAAATAACCAGAAAAGTTTGGAAAGTGAAAAGTAGCCATGCCCAAATAGAAGAGTTCAATGGTATGAGTCTGGAAAATACTGTAGCTAGTTTTGTTTGTTTGTTTGGTTGGTTTTTGAGTCAGGGTCTTGCTATATTATCTAGGCTGGCCTCCAACTCTCAGTTCTCCAGTCTTAGCATCCAGCGTCTCGGTGGAATCCAGAGTGCTGAGATTATTTCTAGCTTAGAGAAATGATGTAATTTTAGACCCCTTTCTTTTCAAAATGACTTAAATGTGACATTAAAGTAGGAAAAGAATGAGGGAAAAAAAGCAAAATGGTTCGAGGTAAAAAATGCATATATATTTTAATCTATAAGGACATGGATATTGTAAATAAAATGATGTTAAGAAGCAGATGGAGCAAAGATATGAATAATGAAAATGCAGACTCCAACTACTGCTGGGGCTGACTCCAGCATATTGGCTTTTCCTGCAACTGCTTTCCTCTGCAGGCAAGAGAAGCTTGCCTAGGACTTTGTTCGTGGGTCTGTTAGCAGAGATTTAGTGCATAAAGGTGTCCAGTGGGAGGTAAGATCTATTTTTGTGGTGGTAAAGCATTATTGTTGGCATGCTCTAATTGTGTTTGCAGTAAAATTGAAGGCCATTACAAGAGTGGGAAATCAGCTGAACGATCATAAATAATTGGTCAAATGAGAGGCTGTGCAGCCCAGTTGGCAACATCATTTTTGTGGTCATTGGTACTTAGGGAGTGCCCACTGGGTACCTAGCACGAAGGAAGCAAAGGCCGTGACTGTGAGCACATTAAGGCCTGATTTCCTCAGGGTTGTATTGTGCTTGGCTCCTGAATACCTGGTTCCTTTGTGTCCATTACTATTGCAGAAATTACCTCAAGACTACAGGTCCACCCCTGCATCTGTCTTTTCTCCCTAGTCATCTGAAAAGCTTAATCCCCCCCTGCTAGCTTGTAGCTTCAGTGTGAGGTTATTTCTGCCTTTAGTCTGTAGGGAAGGAAGGCACTCAGGGTCACTCCCAGGATGCCTCAGTCTTTGAGCATTTGACCTTGAGTTTTTGTCCAGGAAATAAGAAATACTACATGCCTTACCTTTAGCTTTGTGTGTCCTGAGAGCTTCCAGCACAAAGCAAAACCTACAACCTAACAGTCATTATCTATCTATTCCTGTATCCTACCTCACAGTCAACCTGTCCATAGATCCTACACTAGTCCATAGATTCTATTCACCCTATCTTCCACACACTCCAGTCCAGCTGCCTCTCCTAGAGTTTAAGCTTGATTCCTTATTCAATCTATTTTGTCCTTCTCAGGGTTACTTAATAACCTAGACTTTCACTTTTGCCCCAACTCCATGTGTATGTTCTGCTGTGTGTGTGTGTGTGTGTGTGTGTGTGTGTGTGTGTGTGTGTGTGTGTAAGGTTGGAGATTGGATGCCAGGTCTCACAGATGTCAGGAAATGCTGTACTAACTCCCAGACACAGGAAGTAGGGAAGGCATGGTGGCTATAGTTACTGAGTCCTCTGACCCCCAGTTCTTCCCAAGTCATGTTCCTGATGCTGTAGACCCAATGTGGAGACATCTTGGCTATGCTTTCTCCAAATACCTTTTCCACGAGTCCATAATTTCTGTGTTACATCTCTATTTGTTTTTACGTATTACATGAAATATGTAGCCTAAAAAATAAACAACCTCCCAGATGAAGGGAAATGGGAACAACCCTCTCACATTCAAAGACGGAAAATGTATGGCAATGTAGTATACATTCTGGACACTGTGAAGCTATCCTGTGGATTCTTAGTGAGGAGAAATAAGAGGAAGACTTTGTATAAGTCTTTGTCATTTGGGGTCTTATCCATTACAGCAGCTGAATTCTGTCTCATTCAAGGATCATCTACACTTTATGTACTAACTAGGAACTAGCCACCCCCTTTTCCATATGTGCTCTCATTTAACCTTCACTGCAACAAGTGCATTCATCATTTCTACTTTGCTAACAGACTAGAAGATCTTGGAGAAGATAACTTGGCTGTAGTTTCACAAGTAGGAAGTAATGGATTTTGGACTTGAAGCAAATCTGCTTCATATGACTACAACTTGAGCTTTCCTGCTGGGAAGTGGAAAGCAAGGCTGGGAGAGAGGATGTAGACAGGGAGCTAGCAGCAGGAGCTGCTTTGAAAAAAAAACCCACACACACAAAAAGGGACAGCTTAATAAACTTTACATTTTCTGTGATCCGTGTTGTGTATATTAATAACACATGTGCATTCTTTAATCCTGAACAAACATATAAACATACACATATACTCTGCCTCAATATAAATAATTCTGCCAACTTGTTTGCCACATTTTTTGGAGCTTTCCACATAGTATAGTGTGGATATATACATGTGTATATGTTCTTATGAATATATGTGTGTGTGTGTGTGTGTGTGTGTGTGTGTGTGTGTGTGTGTGTGCGAGTGTGCATACAAACCCTTGAATTGCAACTGGGCATCCTGCAACTCAGTACAGGCTTCTCATTCAAATAGAAAATGCCACAAACCCCACAAAACTCCCTTAGAATACTCACTTTAGATTAGGAAGCCCAAGTGCAGGAATTGACATAAAATCTTTTTGAAAAAAGGCAGTTCAAAAGATTGTAGAAAATATAAATGATATCATCCATACTGTCAGGAGAGTCACATAATCCGAGTTAATCCTAAATGATCCCAGCTAATCCTAAAGGCAAGAACTGTTATCCTACTGTAGATTAGGAAACCAAGGCACAGAACAGTTAAAAGGTTCTCTAAAGGTCACACTGTAGAGAACCCTTCTACCCAACTGAGACCGAGGATGAGGAGTACCCTGTTATCTACTTTCAGTATAAATGAACTTTTTTCGTCAATTCACATTTTATTTACTGTATTTTTTATAGGAAAAGATTAGAGATGATATCTTAATTACGACAAGGCAGAAGGTCAAATATGTTCTGGCCATTTTGTTTCTGAGAGAGGTAAAAGCTGTCTGACTCTGATTCAGGTCAGTGAAACCTAGGTGGCAAAGCTAGCTATCACCCAATGTTTGAAAGTAGCAAATTATATGTGCGAGGTACAAGGAGAATCAAAGTAAAACGTGAAATGAAATACTAAAGAAGGAAAACTAGACTCCCTTCTGGGAGGGCAACTTCTTCTTTGCTGCACCCAGTTAGAAATCTGGAGCAAGAGCTGAGCTTCAAGACCTGGGGAGTGGAGGCATGTCAGCACTGAAAGTCACACCCAGTGAGAAAAAAATCACAAGATCCAGTCTGTCCCTGGAAGAGCCAGCACTCTCTCACTTCAGGCTTCCTGTTTCCTCTTCCTTGGCTCTCATGGATCTATCCTGGTATGTGAATATAATTTACAATTTGCCTAGAGCAAGAGATTTTTTCCAGGTCTGCTTTATAGTAAGAACTTTGAATAGTACCCCTAACTGTTTTAAGAATCTCATTTTGACTGCATACAGAGTGCTTCCAGAGACTCCAGAATTTTAAGATTTTTTACTGAACACTTGTGATGAGCAGAGTAGGAGGTGTGTGTGTGTGTGTCTATTATATATATGTTTGTGTGTATGTATATGTGCACAAATGCCTGTGTCTTTGTATGCTTATATGTATTTGTGTTTATGTGTATGTATGTGTGTACATGTGTCTGTGTGTGTTTATGTGTATGTGTGTATATGAATGTGTAAGGTTATGAGCATTATGTCAGCAAGAAACTACTTACAGATTAGACATTGTTGTCAGTACACTTGGGCTTAGTGAGCCAAACATCTTCTGTATACATCCTTTTGCTTTTGTGTTCTAGCTCATCCAGACATTAACAAGACTGATGAGTTGTGGGCCAGGTAATTAAAAACAATAGATAATGCTCAGAACATGAGATTTTCTTGTTCTGACTTGTGTATCATATAATTGTTAAAACGTATTATAAAAATTTGAGTTTTACCACCCATAAGCCTTAAGACCATGTCAACAAAAGCCCAAAGTAAGAAAGGAAGTCAATAGAAAATGACTACATGCAAATTACCTAAGGCACTGAAAAGAATTTGGAGAAAGTGATCTTATGAAATTCTTCTGTAGTTAAGCATATGTAGGTCCACATTTCTCTAAGTTTATTCTATGAAAGTAAAAAGCTATAGATTTAGAACTTTGCCATTTGAAGCATTTGGAGTTTTATGGGCTTCTTGAACATGCATACAATTATTAAAGTATATTTATAAGTCCCATGAGTCTCTAAAGCAGTGTCAAGTATAACACCATTCACCAGAATGTTTTTCAAACAAATCTTTTCCTGAATGATTATATCTTGGAGTCCTTTTCATTAACGGGTTAAGTTAAAAGTATCATTGAATATGCCTGCCAAGCATCATAGCTAAGTCTAACCTGCTTAATGCCTTAAAATGCCCCAAGAACAATTACATTAGCCTAGCGTTGGACCAAATCATCTAACACAACACTCATTTCATACTAAACTGTTGACTGTTTCATGAATTAGTTGCTTATCTGTATTCATCAAATACTGGAAAATAGAGTACCAGTTGTTACTCTAAGGATCCTGACTGAGTGGAGGATGGGGAGCCGTGAAGGGTGGCTGGCTGCCGCTCACGATTATTGACAGAGACTGTTAGGCTGCATATTGCTAGCCCTAGAAAGTATTGAGATTAAAAATGTGGAGAATGGCTCCCAGTGAGTGCATGTTTCTGTCTTGGCATTGTAAAATTGAAAAGTAAAACAATAACAAACATTTCCTGAAACCATATTTCACACCGCTAGAACTTGGAGACAGTTTGGACCGCTAAGCTGAATTTGAGGACAAGGACTTCCCATAAGTATTGAAAGCACCAGGTAGGGACTTAAGAGAGGCCAGGCATGTGTTTCTAATGGCCCTTGCCCTTCTGTCACCCAATTTCATACTGTAAAACCTCATTTTAGAAGCCTGTCCTATCAACGTTCCCCAATTTGTATTCTCTTACTCTTGCTGCTCTTGTTCTAACTCTTAGCATCCTTTGCAGAGAATGTAAATAACTGTCTTTTTATCTTACTTCTCCTTTGTGGAGGTTTAATTGTTAGCAATCGCCATTTATGGAGTCTGTTAGGCATTGTATGAACTAGTTTAGTCTCCTACCAAATGCCACAGACAGGTGGCTTAAACAGACTGCTTCACAGTTCTGGAGGCTGAAAACCCATGACCAAGTTACTACCATGGTAGCTCAGGCTCTGGGGTGTAGATGGCCACCATCTTAACTTAGGCTCCTGCAGTCTCTTCCTCCAACATCTACACAGAGAGACAGAGAGTTGTCTCTTTCTCTTCTTATAAAGACACTAATCCCATCATGAAGGTACCACAAAATCTCATCCAAATCTAATTACATAACATATCCAAATTATTCAAAATATTAGCCCCAATCCAGTCAAACTTGGGATTGGAGCTTCAACATAAGACTTAGGGCAAGGGTATAATTTAATGAACACTAAGAAATTTCAAATGGCTCAATCTAACATTTTTCTATAAAATTAGAACATAACCAAACAATGCAATTAAAATAGTAAAAATTATGACAGCAAAGACAGTTGTTCCACCCTGAGGTAAACTGACATTGTGTTTTATACATTTACATGAACACATACACCTTCCTGAGACTAGGCTCATGCCACATGTATACTGTTCTGACCTGGTTTTTGGACTTAACACTAATCCTGGGATAGTTTTACATGTCATTTGTGTCATAGGAAACATTTTAAATGGAAGTGACACATTTCTGAAACACATATGCTTTTATGTGCATATCCTACATTTAAAACTACAGATTCATAGAAATTGAGTTGTAAGTCAAAGCACATGGGCTTTTCAGCCTGAGCATCTTAAAATTTCACACCAAACTTCCTTATAAATGGCTTCTTAGGAATTTACAATTTCTGCTTTATTACTCAGTTTTACTTATATTTTTGGTAATTTGAGAAGACAAATACTTTATCTAATTGCTAATAGCAATCCCTTCTCTTATTTTTTCCCGGGTCATATCCCATTCCAAATATGTCTCCACTATCTATCTATTTGTAGATTTTTCTACAAATGTAAACTTCATCTTATTGCTTGTATGATAGAACCCTGCATGAACTTTCCAATGTGCTCTGGGTCTAAAGAATGTTCCATCGGCCTTTCTGTAATCTTTTAAAAATAGTTAAATATTTTTATGTGTATGTGTGTGTGTCTGAATATCTACCTGAGCCATTCATGTGTTCGGGAGGTCTAGGAGGTCAGAAAAGACATTGGAGTCCCTAGGAACTGGAGTTACAACTAGTTGTGAGCTATTCCATGGGTACTAGGGACCGGAGTCAGGTCCTCTGCAAGAGCTGTACGTGCTCTTAACTGGTGACCCAACACTCTTTGGAATATAGTTTCAATCTCATTTTTTCCATTCTCCTCTTGTCCCCTCTTAAGAGACAAGGCCACTTATGGTTTCTAAACTTCCTATTCTTTAAGTCACCTTTTACATGCCTGTTTCTCTGTCTGGGTTATTATTTTCCCCACTGGGTTTTCAGCATCCACCAAAGTCTGTTTAATGAGGAGGTACTGGGTGGATGGGGATGTTCCAGTCCTGGAGCTGGGGTTGGTACTCTGATAATACTGAAGTAGGGTTTCCTCAGTATTGTCCCCATGGAGAAGTGTGCTGGACCTTCTTCACAAGACCAATAGGCGTCTGTGTTCTTTAAACCTCTGAAGTCCTGACGACTCTTCTGACAGTAATTTCTTCTAATGCAGCTTTCACAGAGTCTTTCGTGATTGCTCTGGCTGACTGGATGTTTATGCTGTCCATAATGTGAACAGATATTCTTTTGATCCATGTTGCCTGATTCTGTCTCTTCAAACAGTTCTTAAAGTCACCTGAACCTGTACCACCCACATTTGCATGTCTAGAATGGTGCTGTTTCTTTGTTGTGGCAGCTCTTGTCTGCAAGTATCATCTGCATACTTTTTATTAAATATTGGGTGTCGAATTGCTTTTGAGAACAAAAATTTACATTGGCAGTCAATAAAATACCACAGAGAAAGGCCAAGTCAGGTGTTTGGAGGCCTCTGAGCTCATGTATGGGAAAACAAAGTAACAGTAAAGCTGCATTCATTGGCTGAGAGACTGTGTGGTAAATCCTGCTATATTGCTACATATTATCTATATGCCTCGAAACACTCGAGATCAAAAAAGTTTTATTTTGTATATGCTTCGATAGGCATATACAGAGTATTATATTTACATGGTTTTAAGTAAACCATCATAGAAAGAGACATTTCCTGTGTTCAGTAAAGCATTATTCAATGTGGCATGTTTCCTATAAACCAAGCCTTTATTTGTAATTTAAACAGTTCAAGTATCACCTCTGTCTCAGCATTGTTTGCTGTTGCTGTGATAAAATACTTGACAAAAGCAAGTTAAGGGAAAGGGGTTTGTTATAGTCACAATTCCAGTTTATGATCTACCATAGCTGGGAAGTCTTGATGGCAGGAACTTGAGAAAGGTACACACACACACACACACACAAACACACAGTCAAGAGCACAGAGGATGAATGCGTGTACACTTATACTCAATGCCTTTGTACTTTTTTTGTGATTTGTGGAAAAATTAGGGGACTTCATAATACATTACAGATATGATCATTATGAAATGCTACAGAAATCAGGGAATGAGGGTGATGTTAAAAGTCACTTGTGGAAATTTCACTTAACCAAAGTTGTAGAAGGGGTTGGAGAGATGATTCGGTGGTTAAGAGCACAAACATCTCTTATAGGGGACCTAAGTTCTAGAACCCACTCTGGGAAGTTCACAACCAACCACCTGTTATCTCCAGCTCTTGGGGATCAGATGCCTCTTCTGGACTCTTATGCTACTGCCCTCCCTCATTCACACAGACACATGGGCATTATTAAAACAAACAAACAAAACCCATAAAAACAAAACAACCCCAAAACGTAAAAAGCAAAATGGTAGAGTCCAACATAGGCAAATATGGCATGTGTTTTTAGGAACGTTATCCCTTGTGTTGGAGAGTTTTCAGCAATATGCCATAATATACAGAATGCATACACCTCTTCTCTCACAAAATAGCCCTCCACATGTTTGAGAGCCACAGTAACTCTTGTATTCTCTTCCACAGTCTGAATATCTCAAGTAGGAATTTCTGGTTTCTTTGGAAACTCAGTTGTGTCATGTGGTGTTTTCCTGGAAGATGTCTTATGAAAGGATGTTTTGCTGAAGCAGACACATGGGAGGTTGTTTTGCTGAAGGAGACATGTGAAAGGGCATGTGATGTTTTGCTGGAGCAGACACTTGGGAGGACACATGATGTTTGGAAAGAGTAGACATATAACCCAACAGACAGCGGATGCAATGGTATTCTTACATTGGTATACCTTGCAACTCTTTGTTGGTCATCGTTTGGCTTTGCTGATGCTGGTCTTCTATGACGATACTCTTGCATTTGTTTACCTTGCTTTCTTTACTGATCTTTGCTTGTCATGACTTCATAGAGAGACAAGCATTTAAGAACGTCTGGTGGTATTCTGGCTACTTCTTGACACTTTTGCTGACTCGTGCTGATTGGCAGAGCCTTAAAGTTTTTTTCTGGATCGAGCCACTGCTATTGTTTCAGGTTTGGTGTTTGCCAAGTGGCCTGGACTACTGCTGCTGATTTGTGTTTGGTGTTTTGCTAGTGGACTGGTCTGTTGACAATGAGGCTTGGAATTGCCCCAAAGAACTATTTCTAAACAGGTCGATAACCCTCATTTCCTATTAACCTTTCTTTTCCCTTACGTCTGATGGGTGGTGGGCTGGAAGGAAGGTTGAAACATTAAAAAAAAAAAAAAACAAAAACATAAGTGGGTTTTGAAAAATCTAAGCCTACAAGTATGTGCAGTTCTTTGAAGAGAAAAGTGAGATGTGTGCATGCTTTTGTGGCTGGTAGGGAGAAGGCTAGCCTGACTCCAGGTCTGGAGTCAGGTCCCCAAAGAGCAGCAAAATGAGACCAGCCTGAGATTGACAGCTGAATTTATCCGTTGGCTAGGATTCCTTTGGTTGAAAGTAATAAACCAAATTCAAACCAACTCACATAAGAAGATACTCATATAGCCTGTAAACCAGAGGTGTAGCTTTAGACAGAGTTCTATTCTAGGATGCCATACGTGCTGTTCTTTATTCCTCTCTTGACTCTGTTTGTCCCTGCTTGACTTAATTCCTAGATAGACAAGGTAGACCTCAGCCTTAGAATGGCATCATTTCATAATGATTATAAAAATATTTGTGACAAAACTCTGGAGGAGACTGACTTGGCTTGGAGTACTTGTCTTCTCAGAAACAACCATTTTGGCCACTGCTATGTAGTACTTTGGGCAACCTTGTTTGATGTAAATATCTCTACATCCAATTTTACTTCTGCAGGAACAACTACGGTCAGCTCCATCACAGTCACATGGATTTAGGTTTACTGTTGAAAAGAGGTCAGATTTGGTTTTCATTGTGAGGTAATGGGAATAACCGAGTTTATGTCCCGGGTTACTTAACAGAAAATTCAAAAGTTTTGACTCAAACATTGAAAGCTCAAAAATGCAGATAATATTTCTGAAAAAGAGAATGATGAAGAAGAAGAAGAAGAAGGAAGAGGAGGAGGAGGAGGAGGAAGAGGAGGAAGAAGAAGATGAGGAGGAAGAGGAGGAGGAGGAATAAAAATAAGCAAGACTATCTTTTTATATGAAGGCCATTTTCAACTCAAAGTTGACCTAATGGTATTTTGCACAGCATTAGGATTCAAGCTATATTTTATCAAGAAGCTGCCTGTAACGAACTGGCAGGATACATGAAATGTACTGAGGGTAATAGTTTTCAATGTCATTTTCCCACAAGTGCATATTATATGGGTTTATAGTCACAATGCTTCCTTGCTTCTGTGTTTGAGTTACAGACACCGGTGTTTAACATCAGGTTATGCATTCTGTTGCATTTCTAAATTGATTCTGATGGCAAAGATCCCCTGTTGTGAGACCCTTCTTTGTGATCTATGAAAACCACAGAGGGATGGAGGATGAGTTAGATTAACATCATACAAACCTGATTAACAATGGCTGCTCTGTTTCAAAGGTCAGGTACACTCAATGAATTTGCTTAGAAATTATTTTGTTTATTTTGTGGGCATATATATCATGAGCTTTCTAAAGGTCAAGAGTAGAGTTTGTTCTTGGATTCTAAAGCAATCTGATTTCCACTTACAGTATGCTTTAGTGACCCTCAATGTAGAAGCTGGACCGGTTATGTCATACTTACAGTTTATGTTCAATTGTATCACAAGGAAAATCCCTGCTAGATGAAGGCAGCGCAGACATACTGGTTTTTCCTAAGTTACTTTTATTTTCAAAACGGTTTCTTACCTGGAAACTGGAGCAAAAGTCAAAAGTGCTAGGATTCCTGAGTTTTATGAACATTTATCTGGAAGGGGTTCGGAATTTTCATTCATGAATGTTTATAAAATCACTGTGCATATCATAGAGAAGTGGCTCTGATCAGTTATCCAGTCTTCCTTACTATTTGAAAAAGATCTGTGGGCTACTTACATACATGAGACATTTTCCATTGATTATTTTAAATGTTTTCCTGCTTACCGTATGTACTTTACCAAGATTAAAAGAAAAGCTCTCAAAGTATTCTGTATTCATGCTCATTAACATTCCAGTGGAATAACAAACCTCAAAATGATTCATGTATGAATCAGTGACGCATGGCTAATTACAGTTTTCAGCCACACAGCCAGTAACGTTCACCATGAAATGTGGTGTCTGTTAAATACATCTCTCTGAATTTTTTGTTGGGGAAAGAGTGGTAGGAGATAGGGAGGTTTCAAATTATGGTTTTAAAATGTCTAAATATTTTAGGGATTTTTACATTATAAATATCTTTCAGGCGAATATTTATCACAAGCATGACATCCTGTTATCAAAACAGAAAAAAAAAGGCCCCAGAGATTTGCCTTAAAAACAAACAAAACAAAATAAAACAGAAACATCTCAAATCCTGAGAATGGACCACATTTTATAATAAAATGGAAGAAACTTCTTGGGACATTAATTAATATTATTTATGGTTTATATAAATTTTTAAATACTTTATGTTGAATTTTACCATTCTTATAAACTCTTTTTTCCTATGCTTCTAACACAGAAACACACACACACACACACACACACACACACACACACACACAGACACAATCTGAAATGCAGAGTGCCCAGTGAAAATTGAATGTCATACTAAGACACTTTAGTTTAGAAAAGATTTTATAATCCATGTTAAAAATTGTTTCTAAATCTGGAGAGGTAGCTGGATTAGGAAAGTGCTACACCACACACACACACACACACACACACACACACACACACACACAAGGACCTGAGATCAATCATTAGAACCCACGCAAAAATGTGTATGGTGGTGCAAGCTTGTAATCCCTGCTCTTGTGAGGCAACCATGGATAGGTCCCTAGATTTATACACCATCCATACTAGCCTAATTGGTGAGCCTCAAGCAAATGAGACAGATACAAAAGTAACTTTTATTCTCCTGGTGAAACTGTCACCTCTGAGGCTTACTGCCTCCGTCTGCTAATCCAGGCCTAGTCCAAGGAGCTTCTAGCCTCCAAACAGCCTCATCTAGGACTAGAATGTTTTCAGCCTCTGGGACTTACTGCTGAATAAGCTCACCCTTTCTAGCTCTTTCTGAACTCTGGCTAGCTGGTTCAACTCAGATGTTCTGGCTCAAACTCCTCTCCAACTGACTGATTCAATCTGGCTTCCCTTTCTCTCTCTCCTGAATTGTTCTGCTTGAACTCATATTATAACTTTGGCAATCTGTTCTAATCTTCTGGCGCCTTCTGTCTTCACCTATGTCTAGTTTGTTCTTTCTTCATCCTGTCACTGTAAACCTCTCTCAGTAAAAGTGCTCCTTATTTTTCCTCTTTTCTCTGTACTGCTCTCTTATAAGTAGCTGTTTCTTCCTCTCTCTTCTCGTGAGCATATCCGATTCTGTCAAATCTTTCTCTTATTCATCATTTTTTCTGCCACTCAATTAGACATCACTTTCACACATGGCTGTTTCCTTCTATAACTAACTTTTTTAGGCTGTTTCTCAAAACAAAATTATTGCATGTAGTTTTATGCTGTACCTGTATTTAGCTCCTGGAAGTGATTGCACCATTAGCCCCCACCAGGCTTCCCTTGAATCCTTGGACAAAAGACACACATAGTTTATTCCTTTTCAACTTGCCTTAGGACACAATTGCTGAGCGACACTATCTCCCACCTGGAAAAGTGTGCCCTTATAAATTTTTTATCTCCACCTCTCCCACCTGCCCTAAACTCCAGAGGCTAGTCCCAAGGCTAGTTGTCAAGGCTATCCCTTGACAAACATCCCTGGCCACTCACCTGTAGTAGTGGCCGTAGGCCCTAGCTCCTCCCAAGACCTCACATGGTCTCCTGGTTCTCCTCTCTCCAAAGAATGGCAAAAACTCCTCCTCTCTTTCCTTGCATCTGTCTCTTCCTTCTGGGACGCAGAAGTCCCAGCTGTACCTTCTATCCAGTAATTAGCTTCTGGCTTTCTTTATTGACAGATCAAGAACCAATTGGAGAACAGGACCTTAGTATCAAAAACTGCCCCTACACAAAACAAGGTGGAAGGGACCTGAGGAATGACACCCTCAGGATGATCTCTGACCTCCATATGCATGAGCATACACACACACACACACACACACACATGAATCTTCTCACATGTACACAATCATGACTACACATACATACATAAAAGAAAAAAACCTTTATTTTTTGTTGAAAAAATTTTTGCTAATACTATCCATTTTTTAAAATTTATTTTATTATTTTATATTCAGAGACTACATTAATAAAACCTTTTAAGTCTTCATTAAAAATTGTAATTTATATCATTTCAGTAGTAAAAGTAATTAATACAAGGTTTAAAAAATGTTTAGAATGATGCACAGTCAAAAGAAAGATTCTCCTAATAAAAGTGCTGTCTCATTCTCCCAAGTGTCCATCAGAATCACTTGTGATTCTCCCAGGAGCTCCCTTCCCAGTGTAAACATAGCTCCTCAATTCTGAAATCAATCAATCAAATCAAATCAAATCGATCAATCAATCAATCAAAGAAACAAACAAAAAAAACCTATCTGGAAACCGAAAGGTTAGCCTGACATAAAGTTCTTAGTGTCCTTGTTTGTTATATCTATGGGTACGTAGTAATGTTTGTTGACAGGATGCTGTCCCAAGACTAGGTAAGCAGTGTATACCAGATAGTATAGGCATATGCTTTTCTACAAACTACAAAAGCCATCAGTTTTGTGTTTGTATTGGTGTGCTTATAGACACCAATAATTGTGTGTGTGCTTGTATGTGTTGAGGGTTAGTCTGTTGCTATGTATTGTAATGATAAAGGCCTCAGGGACAAGAGAGTCCTTATGTACACAAAATGATGCTTTGTGACCTTGTTCCTTAATTTAAAACTATTTTTTTTGAATAAAGATGCCAAAAGCCTATACCAAGGCAGAAGAGAGGTAGGTGGAGTTTTGGTTCCTGGGCTTTGGAGTCTGGGGCAGGAGACTGAGAGGGATGAGGAAGAAGGTGGAGAGAGGAGACTATGCCTTGGGGTAGGTGAGTCATGAAAACATGCCCATGAGGGCTGGCTAACTGGAGTTAAAAACAGCCCAAATGGAACATGGCAAGTTATTACTCAGGGCTGCCGATAGGGAAGTACACACTAATAGCTTAGAGTGTAGATATGTGTCTAGCTCTAGCGCTGATTAAGGCCTATTGTAAATATAAAAGTTGTGTGTCTTTTATCTGAGACCTGAATGATATAAGGCAGAGCAGAAACCCCAGACTGAGATTAAATACTTACAACAATGTTTGTGTGTGTGTGTGTGCAATACCTAATTTTTTACACAGATACAAATGGATATTATGTATATGCTGTCTGACAACTACATTTATGAACTAATTTAGCCATTTCCCTTAAGACTGTACTGTGACCTCTGTGACCTTTCACGTTATGTCCTATAAGTTTTTCACTAACATGACCCCTGATTATTCTTCCATAATGCCAAACTGGTTTGTATCTTAAAGATGTAGTCACTGCTCCCTCTGAAGTTTTCTTCCACAAGTTCTCACATAGACTCGTACCGCCATTTCTTCAAAATTGTGTGTCCACAGGCAGGCCTTGGTTCAAATGACACCTCTTCTGAGAGGCCTTCTCTAATTACCTTATCTCGACAACTACTGGACTATTGTTTGCCATATCTGTGGGTTGTCTTCTTAACTGTTGATTGATGTGGGAGAGCAGCTCACTGTGGGCAGTGCCATCCCTGGACAGGTAAGACTAGGCCACATAAGAAAACGAGTTAAGCAAGCCAAGGAAAGGAATGCAGTAAGTTATCTACGTTTTGGTTCTTGCCTCCAGCTTTGGCTTCCCTCCATCATGGAGGGAATCTGTAACTTGTGAGCTGAAACAAACCCTTTTGTTCCTGGTGTTTATCTCGGCAACAGGCGGCACACTAAAATAGTCCTCTACTAAAGAAATACAGCTTTTTAATTTTAAGAAAATGTTTTTAATGGATTTTTAAGTCTGAGAATGATATAGTGCCTTTAATGCTGCAGTGAACCTGGGGCCATGTGTTTGGATGCAGCATTTCTTGAAAGAGAGTGATGAGAAATCGAAGCTTATCTCTGGCCACCCTAGTGAGATCACAGCTTGGACACTGTGCTGAGTTTTATGTACCGTATGTTCTAGGTAACTGGGAGATGATTGCAGAAGATGGCAGGAAGAAGGATTAAGTGTGATTATTTATGATGCGTAGTTAGAAAGAGAAAGCATGCATATGTTCTCTAACTATAGGGAATAGACTGATCTCTTAAATATTTAATGAGCAAAGCCACCCAAGCAATCCATTTAACTTGGAAAAGCAAAAGAATAAATTAGATGAAGTGATAGAAAAATAGAAAAAAATTTGGATAATATTTAAGATGTCATCAGATGGTTCTTGTTCTTGCTAGCAAGCAGATTTTTTTTCAACAGCCAGAAAAGCTCCATGATTGCAAGTGGACGTTTATGAAGGAAACACTTCAAGACAGATGATTGTGCCAGTCTCTCTATACTTCATATGATAAAAGATAAAACATTGCTTTCTCCAAGATATTTTTGGATTTCACACACACACACACACACACACACACACACACACACACACTTTTTTCAAATAAATCTCCTCAGAATGCTTGTTGGAAAGTCTAGTTTATGACCTGTAACATATGGCTGAAATGAATTATGCAGAGGGTTGAACTCTGACTGCTAATGACTACTTAGTTTTGAGAGTGTTTCCATAGTAAAGATTTCTTTGTAGGTCTTCTGAGCTTGAGGAGGATGCTTTGGGCACTATAGTGTGTGACATCCAGGAAGGTTACCAGGAGGTTGTCTGTGCTTCTTTGCTTCTGGACTTTGGTTAATACTACAAGGGCTCTTCTAGTTCTTACAGTATATGAGTCCTGTGGCTATACCATGGCTGTGGCTCTGTACGTCCTCCTTGACTTTCATCGAGGAGTTTGCTTCTCAGAGCTTGCACTGCCTTTGCAGAAGAGGAGAAGCAGAATGACCAATAGAGACTACAGTTTTAAGTGAAGCTGTTTTTGCAGAAGTGTTATGGCAGTGCAAATCACAGAACTCTTACACACACACACACACACACACACACACACACACACACACACACACACACTGTCTTCTAGGTCTATAGATTAGCTAGGTCTTTGCTTTCCCTCCCACGTCTCCCATGAAGCATTTGCATTTCTTTAGATCATGAGAAAAAAAATGAACATATCTTCAGCAGTATTTTCCTCTAAGTCTCCTTCTCTATTTCTTGATCTTTTTCCTACCTCCCCTACGCACAACAGAGCTTCAAGGGTTCCTGTTTCCCAGAGTTACTGTTTGGTTTGTATGTCTTAGTGGGGATTTTAGAAAGGAAAGTCTATAGTAATTGTTCCTATAATAAAGATACAAGGGTAAATTAAAGCGGTAAGCAGTTTGGAATACACATGCACACACTACTTGTAACCTATCTAATTCATTTTGGGACTATTTTTACTTTATTAGTCTTCATGACACTGTCTTTTGGTGTCCTGCCTTCTTACTTCCAATGGCATGGCTTCTATTTCTAATGTCTGTGTCCACTGAGGCTACTATGTCTACTCATATGCATGCCTGACAACTCAGAACTTACCCTCTACCCCAGAAGCCCCTCCCCACAAAGCAGCCCTGACAGACTGATGGGAATTAGTATGTCAACAGCCCAGGTCTTTAGCTTCCCTGGTTAGACAACTCAATTAAGTATTGGTTTCCTAGATTCCCCCAGGAGGATTGAGCTACAGTTGTTACTACAAGTAACATGGTGGACAGGGCACTTGTTTTGTTTTGTTCGCTTTTGTTTTTTTCATGTCTTTCCCTTCCCTATTTCACTTTCCCATTCTTTTTGTGCTATTTCCTGTAATTGCCTGCACAATAAACAACTCTATGTTGAATATCTGCCTCAGGACCTGCTTTTGGAAAAACCCAAACTTTAGTGATTATTCAGTCAGTTTGTAGATTAGATTGTAACCTTCCAGTTGATTGTCTTGGTACTTAGAAGTTTGGGATCCCAGGCCAGTGCCTTGTCTTAAGTGTTCTTTACAGATGCATGCATTGCTGAAGGTCAGAGCTGACTTTTAACCCAGGAACATCCACAGCTGAATGCTTATTTGCATAATGCTGTGCTAATATTATTATTAATATTGTCTGCCAATGCTATAACCATCATGAGAACAACTATATTAAATATATTCACAGTCATCTCTAAGTAGGAAATGTAATGGTTGATACTACCTTGGGAGGGGTTTAAGTGTTGATATTTCCCATGTCATATAGCCCAGTGATGTCATTCCATATTTAGTTTGGCACTGTTCTGCACAGTAGACACATGTGGTGAGATTGCTCACGCTGACCAGCTTGAGAAAAGCTGGAACTGGTGAGCCAACTCCATGCTCATAAAAGCTACAAAGAACTCTATTGTGCAAAATAACCCCAAACTGACAGAATCCAATTTTTGGAAGCTTGGAGGGGGTTTTAATTTCTATGCACAAAATTAGTCCGTATACATACTGACCTGCATTCTTGCTATTTTAACTATATTTCTTTCCAATTTCATCCTAATTCACAATTCTCTTAGTGTCTTAGTGTTGTAGGCATAGTTTGACCATAATCCAGTGTGACATTCTCTGAGAGTCAAGGTTGCAAGGGCATCAGGATATTTCAGCAGGATGCTGTGTTCACCTTGCTACTCTTTATGGGGTTCAACTTCAGAAAGGATGAGAGATCTGAGACTTACTGCAATACTCCACATGTAAGAAAAGAAAATCAAGGGGAAAGAATGCTGCACTGTAGATATTTTAGGGTTTGTTCAAGCATTACTGCTCATTGATTCACTTTCAAAACATTAAAGACTAGCAAATACCTTTTTTTCCTTGTACTCAGATTTGGGAAAGAATGGAAGAAAAAGGAGTGGGACATATCTAAGAAGAAAGGGCAATGTGTGGTCGTATAGCCCGACTAATATCTGCATGTGACAATAGTTACAGTGCTCTTCAAGTTGCAACTGCATTTTTTTTTTTTTGTCAAAATTGTGTGTGTGTGTGTTTTTTTTTCCTCATACATTATTACACCCAGAACATGTTTAGGTTCAGAATTGTTTAAGTCAACGATTTTTTTCCAGCATTCACATGGCATCAGGTATGGAATATATTGAGGAAATGATTTGGAATTAAAATGAAAAAGAGCAAGCATAAAAGACCCTTGGTGATAAGAGATGAGTTTAATTGATATGCATGAGATAGAAAGAACAGAGGAAGGTCATCTCTAGCTATCATTCAATTATTCAAAACTTATTTACTATGTTTGCCGCATTGTTTCACCCCACTAGGTGTAAAAATACTGTAGCCAAATAAAAATCTACTTCTGCAAGGTCTTGTATCCCAGCGGAACAGTAAGACAATAAAAAACACAAATAAACAACTTGCATTGATTTGTTCCAAGAGCCTACTTGAAAACTATTACAGAGGAGGATAAAGGCAGAGAGGAAAGCACAGAAAGACCGTGATGGGATTTTGTTAGGATGTCAGGGGAGGTCAAGGGTAGCCATATCCTGGATCAACTAGGGACTTTGGGCACGTGTTCTGGGAAAAATACAAAAGTCTTAATCAAATAGATGCAGGAGAGGGGAAGGGAAGTGCAGCAGTTAGCTCTTTTCGGAGGAAAGCAAGGAAACGTAATGAGCAAGCTTTCATTTTAAGAGAAATACAGTCATGTTTCTTTTTCCATTTGTTAAAAGCTAAAGACTGTGTGATTTATTACAAATATTACTTTCAAAGGGGAGAATTACCTTAGATACACTAAGAATTGGTGTTACTGTCATTTGGCTTCTGATTGGTACAGCGTAGTCTAGTGCTCTTCGCCTATTGGCTCCTGCGATTGTCTCCAGATGAGAAGTCATCTTCGCTCCCGCCCCTTACCGCAGGGTTCTGTGGGGGTTGTAGTTCGTCCCGTTTGGGCCTGTTGTGGGACTTTCCCCGTCAGCTCCCTGATCCACCCCACGCTCAGGCGGCACTCCTGTCCCGCGCTCCCGCCCTCTTGCCTTTTATTCCAGCCGCCAAGATCTTGGAAGGTAGGGGCGCGGGAGCCAAGCCCAAGTGGAACAGAATGTGGGGCGTGGGCTGGGTTTCCATGCGCGTCTGGTCAGTGCCCCTGAGGCCCGTGGGGCGGGGACAGGCCAGCCCCGCTCGCCTGATGGTGGCCGTCTGTCAGGAGGACTCGCCCACCTGACGAGACTTCTCCGGATGGACTCAGGCGCCCCAGCTCTCGAGCACACGTCCTAGCCTCAACTCGCCCCTCGGGGTAAACTGAGGCACCGGGTCGTGACAGCAGGTCCACGAGGTGTCATTGTGGCTACTTTGGAATAGTTCATTAGTTCCATAGACAAGTGGCAGGAACCCCTGACCCAAACCAGGTCTGTGTTAAATAGACATCTCGCTTAAGGTGTCTCAAAAGGTTTGAACAGGTCCTAAGGCAGCTGCAGAACAGGGCTCACGGAGGACAATGTTTTGGGAAAGAATTTGCATTTTGCTAAGTTTAAACCTTACAATAAAAAACCCAACCCACATCAATTCACTGTGGTGCAAGAACTCGTCACTGGTTGGACCCTGCGCCTTCGTGGTTTTTAATTTTAGTTTTACACTCGGGGATTGAAAGCTGTAACCGATTATGGAAGAAAGGAGGCAGGTTCCTGGAACTTAGGCCACCTTTGCCTCTGCCATACGACCCCAGCTCAGCGGTCCTCACGTGGATAGAAACCAGCCTAATGCTCCCTGCTCTAGTGGACCAGAGAAGCTGTTTGCAGCTGTAATCAACACTGAGGCCAGGCTCCCGAAAGTTTGTCATTTGAAAACTGCTTATTTTCGGTCTCAGAAATGTGCTGAAAATACCCAGCAGTTGTTTTAGAGAAACACTAATTAGGGCTAGGCCTGTTCTGCTAAGGGCAGCCCTAAGAGCACCTGTGCTTAAGCTGATTGTACCTGAAAGCTTCTTTTTCAGGCTCCATTTTAAGGCTCAAGACCTTGACTGCGGAGGGTTCTGGGATTTGTAGTCCCGCCTATTGCATAACCGGCCTGGTACTTCAGCTACCAATGTGCCATTTGGCCCAACGAGATGTCTTCTGGGAACTGAAGTCTCACGACAAAGGGGCCCTGGGAGGTAACCCCCTTCCCTTAGAACTACGACTCCCACATGCCCTGCCTTCTTGGCTGCCTTCTTTGTCCACCTGCTTAATTATGCTAAGAGTAAGAGAAAATGTTTAGTAAAGATTTCCCCCACCTCTTTTTTTTTTTTTTTTTTTTTTTTTTCTGGTTGCTAATACTATTCAAAGCACTGAATATGAATTTTTTGTTAAAGCGTGTTCACATGGTCTCCAAATCATTCTGTAGCTCCCATAATAAAAAAAGCTTGAAAAGAAGGCTGTTCATAGTTTCACAGCTGTATTAAAATTGGGCTATTTTATTGCATCTTAGATTCAGTTATAATTTAATCTCCTTTAAAGCAATATGATAGAGATATTCACCATTTTTTTTTTTTTTCTATTCATCGAACTGATCAGGGGAAAAAAGTTAGGAGAGTTAAGCAACTTTTAAAAGGTAAGCCACCTGGGTAATAGAAGTAATGAAATTGTAGCATCTTCTGTTTGAGAGTTTCTGTCTAGCAAAAGACCCTACCTCACAAAACTCAGAGACTCTGGCCTATAAGACTGTAGAATACAAAACCTTTCAGTTACACAATGGTTCTTCTGTAATTAGACACTAAATGCTGGTATTACAAAACCTTTTGAGATTACTTAAGTCCAGTGCAAAGATATTTCGGAACAATTACTGAGAATAAAGGTTTCAAAAATGTTAGCTATATGTAGCTTGAATGCACCTTAATTTCAGCGATGAGGAAACTGGTCCCTGTGAGGCAGAGTAGTTTGTCCGAGGTCACACAGTTAGTTTCTATCAGAAATGAAACTACTCCCCAGCATCTTACTTCCAACAGCAATAAGCTGTCAGGAATGGCAGATGGGTAGCTATCTAGATAATGTCATCTTCCCCCGTTCCCAAGATTTGTGTTTTATAGGCCACACACTAGGGCCAGTTGTTGTAAAGTCTCTGTTCTAGCTAGAAAAGTTTTCCTATTTCATTAATTCAACAAATGTTTCCTGAGCATCTTTGCGTGCTCGTCTCCGTAGGTGCATGAGACTTTCAAAGAAGTGCCCAGCGCGCTAGAGCCGGAAGGACTTAGAGATCATCTCGCTCACTGTCATTTTAGAAACAAGTCAGCCAGCAGTCTTTCTCTAATGCTTGGGTCGAAGGGAAGTGGGTTTCCTGAGGCTTCCTAAAGCTGTCTGTTACCATCAGGGCAGTGCTTGCCTCCTCCTGGTGTTCTTACCCCACGTCATTCCTGTAAATATCTGCTGGCTTGCATTATGGATGCTTTTGTGTTCTTATCTTAATTTGTATGTTCAGCTTCAATATGTTCCATTTCTATTTTTGGCATTAGTTTTGTTGTTTTGGTTCCCAATCTTTTTTTTTTTTTTTCCTGTTCCTCCAGAGATGAGAAAATGAGGTTTTGATGCTGTTTTTACATTCACAGATATCACAATCTAACACTTTGATAGTTATTGGAAATATACACGTGATGTGTATGTTACATACAACTTTGGTTTAAGAAGACACAGGGCCCTTCAGTTATGTACTCACGTACATGTAAGCAAGCACCTCTCACCTCTCCCGTGTGAGAGATGATTTCTGGATAATTAGGTAATGACATAACAGCTTTCTAAATTGTTAGCCAAACTCTGTAAATTATTGGCTAAACATTCAGAACAAGTCAGTATGCACGAAGTTCTCCCCATCAACCTCTGTGACCTCCAGCGCTCGCTGAGAATACGTTTGTGGCCTTGCATTTATTAGCACCCAGAGCCGTGCTCCCATAGCCTTTCCTTCAGTCTCGATTTTCTCTTTTAATGTTAGAAATGCAGCTTTGAAATGTAAGATGTAGGGTTATGTTACTTTCAACATGAACATGGACGAGAGAAATCCCAGCCTCTGAGATCATCTTTCAAGGGCTCTTTATCTATGGATGTGCCCACATCTTTGACTTCTCATATGAAACAACAATCCAGATAAAGGCAATAGATACGTGGCATCCTGGGATTCAAATGCCAGCTCTTTGAGGCTTCTGTCTGCTCAGAGTAGTCTGTAGCAGATAGATAAATGATATGCCTTATTTTGTCATTGTTAATGTAAACTTGGTATGTGAAAATACAATGATTTTTGTATTTGTCCTCTTAGAGTAAGAAAGGTGGGCCATAATATTTAAAATGCAAAGATTTGTCACTCTTGAAAACCCATATTGTCAGCCTGGTGACATTCTTATGGTCAGGGAGATGGTAAAGGTTTTATGCAAGCACTGCCTGCTGAGAAGTCTCTGACCCATGATTCCATGCAAGTATTAAACTTAGATTGGAAAACAGCTGACTTATGTCAGTGAGGCCTTTTGTCCACCTGTAGAATGGAAGAGAAGCCTGGCCAAGGATCCTCGGGTTAAATTCAGGCAGATGTCCTCTAGATCGTGAGTGACTCAGGGGCAATAGCTAGTGACTTATTTCTAAAGCTGATAGTAGTGATAAAGACATCATTTTCTTTTACTCAGTGACAGACAAAGAAAAACAAATGAGGGTCTGAGCCAAAGGGAGGAGGTAGGGTCAGGCAGGTAAAGGAGAAGTAGAGGTCATTCCTAAACATTGAACACAGGCACAGAGCTTGCTCTGGCTTCTCTAGGCTCTCCACTATGGTCCAGTAATAGAGAGCAATGACCGAGTGACAGGCGATCATGGCACTGAGTGGTGGCATCGTCTAGGTACAGGTGAGGGAAAGAAGAAAGGGAAGGAGGGAGTGCTGGGATTTGGTGAATGTAAAGGAGGATTGGGCACCTAGGCATGACATTCAGTGACTGAGGAGGGTGACAAAGTGAGGCTACACAGACCAGCACAGAGGACTGTGGTGACTAGTTTCTGTCAATGTGACACAAATAGTGCTATCTTCCCCTTGGTGCTTATCACAGTAATAGAGAGAAAATAAGACAGAGATGTTACACACAGTCCAGTATCTACAAGAGCCTTGAACTTTTTTAGAAGGGAACTTGGGAAACCACTTAGCAGTCAAGTGGGGAAGCAAAATGTTTGCATATTTTTGGAAGTATAGATCCATTGTGCATAATAAATCAGTGACAAGCAGTAGTCAATGTGGAAAACACACCTACAACTGTGCTTGCTGTTTATACACACATATACAATTTATTATATGCATACATACATATATATACAACTCATTATATACACATATATAATTCATTATACACACAAATACAATTAAATATATACATATATAATTTGTTATACACACATACATATAATTCATTACACACACATATATAATTCATTATACATACAATTTATTGTATACATATATGCACTCATATATAATTCATTATACACGTTTGCTATACATACACATATATAATTTATGATGCACACTTATGTCATTATACACACATCTATATAATTCATTATACAAACAAAATATATTTAATTCATCACACACACACACACACACACACACACACACACAGAGAGAGAGAGAGAGAGAGAGGAAAAGTAGAAGCTTCTTATTAGGAAGACAGGTTTTCTGGTCTACTCCAGATGTATCTGTGGCTTTACCACTGAAGAGAATGACACCTCATCCCACAGCAAACATTCATTTCCAAAAGTTCTCTGAGGCTTCTTGAGCCTCTCATGTGTTCATGTTGAAATGTTGATAGGTGCATCCTTGTGCAAATGATGTGCAGGTAATAATATAAGTTTGTTAGCGTAGCATCCATGTCTTATCTAGAAGGCATATGTCTGTAGGACCCATTCTTTCTCCATACCCCCTCTACTGAGATGTTCTCTGAGCTGTGAAGGAGTGATAGACAGATCTGTGTTTCTTGGATATTAGTGTGCACCCATGTGTCCTGCTGATTTAAGGATGTAGCTTCTGATTTGGTAGATCTGGAACAGACCAGAAAACCAGTCTTCCTAATAGACTCTTGATGCTGCTTCATGGACTGTACTCTGAATAGCAAGCATTTAAGCAGTTCTTAGTCTGTCTATGTGAGAGTCGAGATGAGAGTAGGTAAGATGTTGTGTGTATGTTCATGTATATATGAATTACATATGTTTGTGTGTCAGTGTATAATGAATTATATATGTGTTTAATGAATTATATATATGTATGTAAAATGAATTATGTGTGTGTATGTGTATAACAAATTATATATGTATATATAAAATAAAGAATATATATATATATATATATATATATTGATCTGCAATAAAGAGGCAGAGAAAAAACACTGGCAATGGTGTGAGTGGGCCCTTTGAAACCTTACTCACAGGGACACAACTCCAACAAGCCACACCTAATTTTTCCCAGAATAAAGAGTTTCAATTTTTAATGTTGGTCCTGCTCTCTGTGTGACACTGGGTAAAGTATTATAGTCTCTTTCAGCCTAAAATTTAACATAACCCATAGAAAATGTTTAGTTCAGTTGCTGTCTTCAGTATACAGAAGCTATTTATTTTGCTGTTATTATTTATAATAAGAAAATAAATCATGAGTTCAAGGCCAGTATGGGCCACATAGTGAGTTGTAAGCCAACCTTGACTACCAGGTATGACACTGTCTGAAAAAAGTCAACTAACAAAAAAGAAATAAATAAAATCACAACATTGTGCATTCTCTTTCATGCTTCCTTGTCATCATATTTTGAATATTGAGCAGAATCTCTGATTCTACTGTTTTACCTTATATGTCACATGCCGTGTCTAGTTCTTCAACCATTTGTATATACTTAAACCTTATCAGTGCAGAAGAATTGAAATATCATTTCCTCATTCATCCTAGGCCAAGGGATTCCCCTTCTTTTCCACCCTCTTCCCCCACAACAAAAGACAGGTGAACAACTTTTGAAAAGTATGCAAATTTATGTAGTATAAGGTTTAGATTACATGGATTCCTTATGAAGCAATGACAACCTGAAGATGAGTAAAGGTGTCTCTGTGCTAAGATTGCTGAAGTAGATTGAGTCACAGTGATTGGAATCGGATCAAAACAGTGGGTGTAATGTTGATAGCCTGAAGGAAGTAGAAGGCCTTTTAGGTCAGATTCTTCACCATGACCCCATTGTCTTCAAAGACAAGGATGTGTCTTTTCTCCAAGCACAGGGAAGTCAGTTCTCATGAGGGTTTTATGACCTGTTTCATGGGAAGGTTGAAAATCCTTCCTAGATTTTATAATCTGTTTCAGGGAAGGAGGAAAAATGTGACAATGAAACGTTGTTTCTGGTATTGTTTTCTAGTAGCAGTGTCTGCATCCCACCAAGGGCAGATAGTTGTAGTTCAGACTGTGCAGTTGAATCTCTTTGAACTCAATGAGAAAAAAATCCAAGGTCCTTAAAGTAACATACTAAGTTAAAGCTCCATGATTAAAAAGGGAATTCGAGGCATGCAAATGGACATTTTTTTCCTCCTTTCTGTAATATTAATCTGTTTGGATTGCTTTCTAATAAGTGCTTTTCAGTGTTGGCTAACATTAGATTCCCCCCATCCCTGTCAGGGACTGGTCAGTCTTCTGTGCAGATAGATCCAGGCAGATTGGCTAAGGGGGCAGGTGCTGCTGTTTTCCTTTTGATCTTTCTCAGGGGATTCAAATGATGTAGTTCTGGAAGAAGAGTCTAGAAAGTAACATTTGAAGACTGTGGGAGGGAAAGATATGTGATGTCTCATCCAAGGCTCTCCTGGAAGCGGATGAATAACTCCAGGTTGTGTCCTGGGATCCATCTTCTGTCCACTCACAGTCACCTTCCTCCCCACCCATGTTGTGTCCCTAGCTTTGCTTACCCAAGCCATGATTCTCCTCATGGGGACTCTCAGGTTGGGTTCTCTTCCTGGTATTCAGTTTATTTCATTCTTCATAACTGGAAATTTTAAAAAATCAATAAATTCATTAAAGTCATGTTAAAAACTTTCTGAACCCACGAGAGTGCTGCACAATGGTCTAAAGGACTGTTCAGGAAAAAAAATGCAAGCTCTCTTTCTAATGACATTCTTTGTTTCTGGTGCAGTTGTCTGGAATGCACAGCTTCCTTGGAGCTGCTGTTTGAATGTCTGGTTCCTTTTCTTAAATAATTACCCCTATTTCTATTGACAGATTAATTAAGATAATTCGATTAAATCCCTTTTATTTTCTGAATCATTTATATTGTAGAGATTAGGGAGGAAGAAAACTTCCTCTACACACTTAGGTCCTGCTTCTAGGGCCCTAAAAATTAAATGTACGTAGGGCGAAATTGAAGAAGGGGAGCTTTTTTATTGTATGTGCTTGTGGAGGACTTCAGAGAAGGAACACTTGGAAGAGGAGGGTAGTGCTGGGCTTGCTTACCTTCTGGAGTTAGAGCAGAGGCAGGAAGAGCTGACAGGGCCTGTCTTCTGGAGTAGACACGGATGAGTGGGTGAGCTGAGAGAAGAGGCCTGAGGAAATAGATGGGAACTGAAGGCTGTTTTGTAAGGTTGGCTGTGTACACAGTTGCTCTCTTTTTCATAAGGAGAGAGAAACCTTTTATAAACACATCTACTTCACAAAGGGAATTTATGCCTGGCTTTCAGCTGGCACAAGAGGTATTGAAAAGAGTCCTCCCTCCCCAGGCTGCAGTTTAACCGCCATCACACAGGGTAGCGTCTATTGCAAGGTGGCATGTTTAGGGGAGGCAGACTCTGATCACTGCCAGACTCCTCCCATTTAAAAGCATTTCCTTCCCCACAGAAAGTGTGCAAACTTATGTTTGAATATTTATATTTAAAACCTTATCAAGCTCCTAGGAATATTCTTGGCCTGAATATATATTAACCAACATTGCAATTTTATTTGCCAGCATTTGCCGAGTCTCTCTACTCAGTAGGTGGCTATTTTACAATGTAGTAGCTTTATTTGCTTGGTGTGTGGTGTGTTGACTCCACAGAGAGAAAAGGAAAATTCAGGAAGAGGAATGTTGTTGCCCTTGGGCTCGATATAGTTAAATATCACATTTGTAAGAGTCATGGCATTTTTAGAGTTATGGCCTATGTTTTCTGTTAATGATTAATCAAGCATGAGTTAAGTATGAATAAAGGAGGAAATTGAGAAAGAAAGGAGGAAGGTATTGCATTCTGGAAATTGTTATATTCTGGAAAGTAGGGATGAGTTCTAAGTCTCTCTGGCTATTAGCACACACACACACCCCTTATTTCCCTTCCTTCCTTCCTTCCTTTCTCTCCTTCTTTCTTTCTCTCAGGT
This sequence comes from Arvicanthis niloticus, assembly GCF_011762505.2. Taxonomy (NCBI): domain Eukaryota; kingdom Metazoa; phylum Chordata; class Mammalia; order Rodentia; family Muridae; genus Arvicanthis; species Arvicanthis niloticus. Next base: position 96,007,473 of record NC_047660.1, on the reverse strand, counting down.
TTACCTATTTCTTTTAGCAATCAGAATTCTATTAAAATTCAGTGTATTTGGCAGTTTTTCAGACTCCCAGTTCCTGGAGTTAAAAACCATCATAGATAATGTTGAGGTGTCAGTACTCCCTATGAGGTTTAATGCATGTGTATTCTAGTTGGAGGAGATTACAGCCTGTGGTCATTTAATCAGTGAAGTTTGTGGTATGTGGTAAGAACAAAATTTTCATTTTCTTCAAGGCTTGAGGTCTCCTTCCCATGTCTTCAGTTAAAAATAAAACCACCCAAATCAAACAACAAAAATAAAATGTTGCCTTTGTCTTTAGATTCTGCATTACACAAAAGACAGAATCCCCGATGTATCAGGAGCTGCAATGGCAACAGGATTTTATATACAGAACAAAAGCTTTAGTAGAGGTGGAGGGAAGAATTAAAACCTGCTTTAATAATAATAAAAAAAAAGCTGTGTCCACCCTGGAATACTGTCAATTCCTGTGTAACCTTCTGAAGGATGAGACTGCAGAAAGGAGAAGCTGTGGGAAGACGCAGAGGACAGAAGGAAGAGAGACTGTGCATGGTTGAACTAGCAACAAAGAGGTGGTGGAGGGGAACAGTTATCTGTATAAATGAAGTTGGTGTGCTGGTAACTACATCATATGAAAGAAGGAGGTCTCATTTCACTGAGTCTGACCTACTGTTTTATGGTCTGCTTTAAAGTATAGACCCTGACACACTTAATCAAACAGGGACATGTTAGAGAAATGAATGCTTATATTCTAGGACAGTGGAAATGAAGATACTTGTATGGTTTAAATGTGATGCATTTTCCCCAAAGACTCCTGTGCTTTGGAACTAGTTACCAATTAACTGGGTCCAGGGAAGTGAGGATCATGAGGGCTCTGACCTAATCAACAGGGGTGTATTTCTTGATAGATTTCATTTGATAACATTACTGAGAGGTAGTGGGAACTTTAGGAGGTGGGGCCTACCTAGAGGAACGAGGATGCAGAGAGTATGCCTTCAAAGGGCTTGTTTGGTCCCTAGCTCCCTTTCTAGGACTCTGGTTTTGCTTCCTGGTTGCCATTATGTGAGTAGCTTCCTCTCCCACACACCCTTGTGATCTTTTTGTCTCACTAGACTCTCAGAAATGCAGAGTCAAGTGACATTTACCAAAGTCTTGGAAATTGTGAGCAAAACTACAAATTGTCTTCTCAAAAAGTGTTTCTCAGGTATTAATAACAGTGTCTAAGCAGAGGACAGACAGAAGAGAGAGACATGTGCATGGTTGATAAATAGCAACAAAAAGGTGGTTGAAGGGAACAGAGAGAGGTGCCAAGTTCTTCTCTTGAATCACTTAGGGTCTAGTTGATTCTAATTCGTATCCAGTGCTGCAACTGTTCCTTAGAAAGCAGTCCACATGGCTTAAAATATTGAAAGAATGTGTCAACTATAATCAGGCTAGCTTTACATTGTAACCTTAACCTTGTAACCTACAAGACATACCAAATATAACATATTTAAAAGTTTTCAGATTTTTACCATCAAATTTAGAAACTCAATTTTTATTAGCTGAAACATATCCACTTGAGCATAATATCCAAATAATTAACATAGAATGAAGGCGCTCCAGCTGGTGTTATGAGCCTACCACTTAGAATTATCCCCGTACCCAGAGTGAAATATACTGTGACTGGCCAGGCTGGGAGCATATTTCTAGCTCTGAGATGAGAGGTTTGCCCAAAGGGAGTGGACACACCTTATGTGCACAGCTTGAATGTCTGAATACAGAGATAGTCTGATTTCACAGGGATGGGGATACTTTCAGCAGAGGGGAAATGATCCTGGGGGTATAAAACCAACAGGTGGCCACTGCAGTTTGAAATCCTAGTTGCTAAGTTCTTCTGGCTTAGGGGGTGAAAGAAAGGCCAGGCAGCTTTATCAGCCAATGGCCACAGATAAATCTGCAGCTGAGGCCCCCACTTGGCTCTGTGGAGCAGGGGATAAAGCATCCTCTAAGCTTAGGCTTCTTTTGGCCTCCTGAACTTCCAGGAGGCAGTAGGCCAAAGTTTCCCTGGCTTGGAGGAATTGGCTGGGCTTGGTTTCTAGAAGAGATTGAACAGCTGGGTCCAATCCTGTGGGTCAAGGGCTGGCTGGAGCCACATGCATGGATCCCAGGGAGGCCAGAAGCATCTGTGTTTTCAGCACACTCTAAGTTGTTGCTCATGGTGAAGTCTATGGTCCTCACTTGAAATAGCAAAGTTCTGGATCTTCACAGCCTCTGTGAGTTTAGGTTTTGTGCAGTGGAATGAGAAAGAATTGTTTAGAGTTCACAAATTCATTTATCTGGCCATTTATCTGTCCTGTGTATCTGTCTTCATTGTTGGTCAAGGACTGTTTTGAACAGTTTGTTTCAATGTGCAGGTCTTAGTTTCTGTAAGGTGGATATAATGGTACACACTTTATTAGTGTGTCTGGATTTGGTGCTAATGGCGGTCTGAGTTTAAAACGTCTCCATGTTCCAAATACTTGGTTAGCAGCTGGTTGCACTAGTTTGGGAAGATGTGGAACCTTTAGGAGGGAAGCTTTTGCTGCTAGTATACCCAGCCAGTGGTTCCCATATCAATCATCCTTTGCTTCCTGCCTGCTGTGATGTAAACAGGCTTCACACATGCTTTTGCTGCTGTGACCAGAGATGCCTGCTTTGTCTTCCCTACATTAATGGTCTAAAGCTGTGAGCCAGAGTGAGTCCTTCTTCTCTTTTCAGTTGTTTCTGTCAGGTATTTTATTAGTGATGCAAAGATAACTAACAAGACATTCCCATAATATCTTTTGTGTAGTAAGCACCTGACAAATGAAATTATTCTTAAAATATTTTTACATTTTTACTATGTTTGAGCTCAGGTATCAGGTACATTCAACCTAAACCACAGGTATTACTAATCACTAGGTACATGAGTTTGAACTGGCTTCTTGGCACAGGAAATAAAATGTACTCATCTTTAAAATGGGGATTGTGCCAAGAATGGTGGTGAACACTTTTAATCTCAGTGCTTGGGAGTCAGAGGCAGGCAGATCTCTGAGTTTGAAGCCAGCCTGGTCTACAGAGAGAATTCCAAGACAGCCAGGGCTACACTAGAGAAACCCTGTCTCAAACAACAACAACAACAACAACAACAACAACAACAACAACAACAAAAACAACAACAACAACAACAACGGGACTGAAGTGATAACTACTTAATGTTGAGCATCTCATGTGTGTGAAACAGTATGCTAGGCATGGATATCACCATCAGAGAGAGAGTTGTGGCTGAGATGGGAAATAAACAGGCAGAAATTGTTATTTAAAGACCTCAAGTCCAAGAAGGTCGAATACTGTGATTAAAAGGGAATTGGGGATCCCATTTTGATAAAATAGCCAGGGATATTGAGCAGACACTAACAGAAAGGATGAAATGGATCTGGCCATAAACATTGGTAGGATGGCGTCGTCAGCAGGGAGAATAGCATATGTCACATATTAAGATGGAAAAGAACTGGCCATGCTTAAAGGAGGCTTCTGTGGTTAGCGGAGATTGACAGAGTGACTAGATGAGGCTGGCCATAAGGCTAAGCTCTATAGGGACTGACACGGAAGTGTAGAGTTCAGGTACTGGTACCTGGGCCTCAGTTCTATAGCTGGAGCTTGCTTCTTGATGTCTGGGGTCTTCTTCATCTGGCATACCACCTAGCATCTTCTCCTAGACTTCTTCCTTGTTACTGGGACATTAGTTTTCTTCCTAGCTGATGTGTACTCCCTCCTGTCTCCTTAGGCTTCTCTTCTCTTGAATACACTCATTGAACATTGAGCTCTATGTGTATCATCAGAGTATTCTCGTTTCTTTAGCCTGCCTCTGCTCAGTGTCTGTCCACCTGCTTCTGCCTCCAGTAGGGATAGCAAGTGTCTTCTTCCTAGTCTCATATATCTGCCATGTGGCCACAAAAATCAAGAATAGGACCTTACTGGAGGGATGCAGATGAAGGGGAAGACCAGAAGGGAGGAAAGAGCTGTTAAGAACTGTTGACCAAAGGAAGAGTCGATGTAGTATGTTTGGATCATGACTCCAAGAGTCATTGAAAAAGAGCTTTACGGCTCCCACCAGATTCATCTCACTAGCACTTCCTTATTTGAAAACTGGAAAACTGCTTCTAAGGTGGAGAAGTGACTCAATGTGTGTCATGGTTGGAGTCAGTAGCATGGTATTGACTGTAGTTTCCTTAGAGATAGGTCTTTATTTTACCTACAATGTCTTGATGAGAGCCTATATTTGCTCCCCAGTGTATGTGCTACAAAAGAACAGAAGTGTAGTGGCTATTGACCTGTGGCCATTTCCTCATTGTTGGTTCATTGTTAAACTTTACACTGCCCCAGTTTGTGTCTGTTCTGTTCATGCTGCAATGAATTATTTCTCTGGTCTATGGATTTTTTACCTGATGGAGAGTAGAGGTAAGGAGTCTTTCTTGACATCTTCTGAACTTGCATAGCCAGCTTCCTTCTAAGGTTAGGGCTCATAAATGGCATGATAGCAATATTGTCCGTCTTCCTCTCTAGGTCCATGAGGGCAGGGCATTGCTGTCCTGTTCATCCTCTGTCTTAGACGAATGTCCAATCCATCACTAAACATTCCTTTTAAGCCTCCCTATTACCACCAAGATCTGAAAATCTGGATTGTCCTGATGTCTGTTTATCTTGGTAGATAGATTGTTTATGTTGAACAGGTAACAGGAATTTTCAATACTGGCCTGTCAATGCTGGACTCATAAGAAGTGTCTGTGTCATCTTGCTCTGAAGACTAACTTATGACTTTGTTTCTCATGTAATGTGCCATTTTGAGCAGAGGACTCAACCCCTCTGTGCTGAATGGTATTTGTAAAGAGAGATGATAACCCCGCTAAGCTGAGAGGTCTTGTGAGTACCTCTCACAAGTGGGGTGGCTATAAAGTCATATCATAGGAAGTGCCTGATGCAGCATTCACAAACTTCTACCTGAGACAGAATGGGAGGTATTAGACCTGTCTGCCTGCAGTTGCAGCTAACAGTTATATGTCTGTCAGTTTTTGCATTGAAAATCACAGGTCAGCTGTGCTCATATAGTGCTATCTGGTAAAATCTTATATTCACTTTATCATCCAATAAATAACAAGACCATCAGTTCTGGGCGTGTAGAGTTTACTAAAAATGTCAGTGAACACCACCTAGGATTCAGCATAAAAAATAAATGCTGGTTGATACTGAAGACAGGAATATAAATCAGAAAACAAACACATCTGCAGTACTGTAATATTTAAATGCCTTCTCATAAACACTTAAGATTCTCATTAGTCCAACACCAGAAATGATAAATATTAATATTTGTCATCAAAGAGAAAGCTTAAAAACCAAAGCAGAGTAAACAACAGTTATCTTTCATGGATTACATAAGTCTGGGTGCATTTTTAATTCAGTAGCCTCAAACCTCTATTTTTTTTTTATAATTTTATCTATATGAGGCAAGCTATTTTTATCTACTACATAAGTAAGAAAGATGTGCATTTGATTTCAAAATTCAGGTGTTTTGCTGATTTGAATAATGTTTGCAAGAGGTAGGTCTGCCATGTCTTAAGTCTGAAAGAGACCCATGTGACCGAGTGCACACTTCTTCCTTCATCTTTGATTCCATTGCAAAAGAATGGCACTGGAAATGGGCTCCAGACAGGCCATGGAAAGTCATGGCCAGCTTGTCTTTGCTGCAGGTTCTCTCCCCCCTGACTAGCTCTGAAGGTGTCTGGAAGCACATACCACACAGTCTCAGGGGGCAGGAGGACACACACACACACACACACACACACACACACACACACACACACACACTTGACTGCAGTAGTCACTTGACTGTGGCCAGGCCTGTTTTTGCTTTCCCAGTGTCTAAGTAAAAAAACTCACTTTGGGAGAGCATTATTCTGTCACCAGGAAGCAGGGTATGGGGCCCAGCTCTGGCTCTCACCTGACATGTGTATAAAGACTTACTTTCCACTCCAGTGACGCCAGAGCATGAAGCAGATCATTCTGAAATCCTATCACTCTTCAGCATCCAGCGCCATTGGTAGAGAAGTTCTGGGCTTGATGAGCCCTTTTCTTTAGGTCTGCAGCAGGGTAACTGTAGATAGGTGACTGGGGGCTATATAGATCTGTGTGTTTTAGGTAAGCCACATAGGTCCTTAGCTGTCTTTTCCATAATAGGAAAAGAGTACATGGGTATTGTAAACACAGGAAAGATGTTTTCAAGAGCATTGAGTGCTGAGTTTGGCAGAATATAGGATTTATTGATAATGTTGATAATGACTGATGATGTGGTGGTATTTCAATTTCTGTCATTGTTATTGTATGAGAAAATATCAATATAGATTATGCTATGTTATACGTTATGTATGAATTGTTGTTATGCAGATTGTTGTTGCACACTATGTTTGTATTTTGATAGCACTTTTCTGTATCGTTATTCTCAATTTCTTCATCTGAAAATGATGATAGTTACACATTATACCTCATTGGTGAGTGTGAGTTTTAAATAAGAACATATATAAAATCACATAGGATACTTCCTGATATACAGCAGGAATCTTTTATCGATTATTTGGGGGTTTATTTTTATTGTTAGTCAAAATACTTTAAGTATAAAAGAACTAGACAAAACAAACACATGGTCCAAGAGATTTTCCCTGAAGGTCTCATTTATTATGAGGTCTGTAGTGGAAATGGAGTCAGACCAGTACTGGGGAATCAAGATCCAACATTAATTCTTAAGCAACGTGTGTGTTGAGGCCTCCTTTAATATTCCAGGTCCTCAGACACAGGTCTACACCTGTGTCTCCACATCTGTGTAGAAAACAAATTAGGATATCGTCCTTAGACCAGATTGGTATGGACCAGGCATAAAAACAAAACCTTTGCCTGTTCTCAGTTCATCCTGATAGCAGCTCTGAGTCAGAGGTGCTGGTTACCTCTGCTTTCCTAAAGAGATAGACCAGAGGGGTACATGAATGCTCAGGACCACCCAGCTGGCAAGTGGTGGGCCTGCATATGGATCCAGGTCTCTGATTAGGGGCTGGATCTCTCCTGGAAGATGCCATCAGAAGGCTGATCTGCTTGGTAGCTGTTCTTTTTCTGTATTATGGGATCTGGTGGAGAGGGACCCTTTTTTCCTCATTGATACAGCAAATTAACACTCAATTTTATTGTTTTCAAGATCATTCAGTTTCAAGTAGAGGGTGAATTTCAATGGAGAATAGACTTATTTAAGGAAATGTCAATATTTTTCTCAAATTGGCAACATCAAAAATGTGTTTATAGGATTAAAGAAAACATACTGCATTTAAGCAATGCAAATTCACTTGAAAATATTTAATTTCTGTATCACTCTTCATAGCATAGTTTGCAGCTGTTGGCATCAGTCTATTTTTAAAACACAAAAATAAATTGTTTCTTGCTAACTCCCTTGAGCCTATGGGCAGACATCAGACAAGGTTGGAGTCTATGAAGCCAACATTTTACATTGTCTAAGACTATGCTGTTAAACTAACTTGCTGACTAGCTTATCTTATTTAATGAATAAGAAAGTAAATTTATTTTAGATTTTTTTTTTAAAGTGCAGGAACGTTCTCTAAATGAAACATCATTCCCATGTCCCCATTGCCTGGTCTTGCTGCTGTCTTCAGTCAGCACACTTGGATGGAGACCTCCCATCTATGCTTGTTTCACATGCAGATGATGGGTCCCTTTCATACATCATTATACTGAATGTATTTTGACATAGCCTTATTGTTGCTGATATACTCCTCTGTTAGAACACACCATTATCACACCTTAACCTTTCCCAATTGTTAATTTTTAGAGTTCCTCCATCTCCCCCCCCCTTTCTTTTTTTTTTTCTGGTACATACTAATGAAGACTCTGCGTGTAAATGCCATCATACCCGTGGTTGGATATTCTGGGCTTCAGTCAGGATTATGTGCCTCATTTTTTATACAGTGCAGGCAGGCCTCATCTATAGACTTAGGTTTCTTTTAGCTGCTTTTTCTTAGCCATGCTTTGCAGGAACTTTGGAAGAGAGCTATAAAGCTGGAAGCTGGTGGGACAATTAGCCACATCGTTCTTCAGGCTCCACTGGCTGAACAAAATAAACACTCTGGATTGGCTTCTTCAGCCTAAAGCAACCATATATTATTCAATATGTTAATCTGTTACCTCGGTTTATTTATTAATGGTGGATTAGTGCTAATCAAATCGCACCATAATATATATCATTAAGTATGACAGAATGCCTTCAGCTGCAAGTTACAGAAAAACTAATTTAGGTTGGCTGAAACAAATAGAGAGAATGGCTCATGCATAAGGAAAAATCTAGAAATGAGTGTTTGTTCAGCCTGTCAGAGATGTAAGGGAGCATCTTCAGTGCTCTTGCTCTTTTCTGGTGGTCTTGGAATAGCAGTTGTATTCTGGGAGCCAGGCAGAGGTGACAGAGGAGAGTGAGAAGTGTCACGTTCTCTTCATCCTGGGAGTTGTTAGCCTGGTGTGGGACAAAAAAAGTCAGCAATGTTATGTCTTACTGTAGAGGCAATGTGTTCACTGTAGAAATAATCTTACCTGCAGTCTTGCCACTTGTAGGGAACCATTGTTCACGTTCTGATGTCTGTCTTTCTGGTCTAGTTATAAATGTCCATGTGCACAGAAAGCTAAGATTTTCCATATTACCTTGTTACTGGCCTTTGTGTGGTCATCACCCAGATCCATGCCTAGAACCTGGCGGGTGGCAATTCTCTGTGTTGCTCCGCACCCCCACCAACTGCAAGTTGTTATAGCCTTCTATTGGTTCTTAATTCTTAGTGGAATTAAGGAGGATAACATTGTGGTGTGTGTGTGTGTGTGTGTGTGTGTGTGTGTGTGTGTGTAGGGAGCCTATTTATTGACTCAAACATTTGAAGTGAAGTTTCTTTTCTGTTTCTCTTCCTACAACCTAGCTTCTGTTCTCATCTCTTAGGAAGACATTAAGAAAAATAGCTTCCTTTCTTTTATTTCATCTCAGTGTTTTGTTTTTTTTTTTAAATACACAGTGGAAAAAGGTATAGCCATTATCTCTCTTCCTTTCTTGTATAAAGAGTAATGTGCAATACTCATGGTTTTGTGCATTACTTTATTTGATTTGACTGTTGTATAATGTTCTATTATGTGAATATTCCATAGTTTTATTTATCTGTTCTCCTGTCTAGCCTTATTTGAAACCTCTGTCTTTCCATCTAGACTGGGCCCAAGTGAACCATAGTACTCCAGCCCTGCAGCTATCCCACTAATAGGAGTAGGCAGCTGTATCTTAATTTCTTATCTGACTGAATGGGCTCCCGCACACTTAACTTTGCCTCCAGTGTATAGTTGGCAATGTCTGAAATATTCTGAATCTCCCAAGAAGAGAAGAATTTCCGGGTGGTTTTATGCTCTTTGGAGACCCCTTGGTTTTGTGTTAGTCTCTTACATTATCAGACACTTTCATGTTTTGGCTTGGGGCATGAGCTAATCCCTTTGTTCTCATCACAGGAATCATGGATGTTATGCAGGATAATAGTTTTGTGCCCTGTGCCTTTTGAGGAAGTTGGTCTCCCAGTTTAGTAAGCTGCATGTTTTGACATCTGCACCATCTTGTATCGCTAAAGGCAAATATAAACAATGGATTTTCTTCCTGGTTCTTTTAATGGAGCAGAAGTGTGGAGCCTCACACAAGAGGACACCACAACGCTATCGCAACCTGTATTCTTCCATTATTCAGAATTACACCAGGTGATGGGTGAGGACGTAACGGTATCTAGTTTGCCATTTCTCTGCGATGTAGTCCCTGGAGGTAGATCTACAGGAATAGTATACATCCCACATAAAATGCCAAGCACTGCTTTTTTTGTAAGCCCTTCTGGATTACACTCAACGAGCCCCCTTGTAGTTTCTCCCTCTGCTCCTTTTATACAGTGCATACACCATTTGTTCCCCCCTTTCTGTCTAGACAGTGCTTCTCATCCTTCCTGATGCTGTAACCCTCTAATTCAATTCCTTGTGCTGTGGTGACCCCCCAACTGTAAAATTATCTCATCGCTACTTTAAACCCCCAATTTTGTTACTGTTATGAATCATAATGTAAAAAATTGATATGCAGGCTATCTGATATGGGACCCCAAAGGGGGTTATTATCCACAGGTTGAGAACCACTGGTCTAGAGTCTGCTGTCCATAAAGGGAAAAACTAGGATGAACACTGGATTCCACTGCCTAGTGTGGGACCTGGTACATAAATGCTTAGAAAGTATTTGCTAAACTAATAATAGTAATGACTGTTAACATAATATATAAAAAAGGCAATTTCTGGCACTTATTCAAATCTGACCAGATTAGTAAACATATTTAAGGACTTTCAGATTTTTTTTAAGGTGAAATTTTCCTTCAGATGACAAATTCCCATGCATTTGTAAGACCATGATAGATAGACTTCTGGGCACACTCCACCCAGTTCCTTCTAATTGTAACGCTTTGCAGAACTATAGTTTCACATCCATAGTCAAGAGAGTGACATGGATGGGGTCTGTTCGTGTCATTTGGAGCTTCCAAGTCTTCTCTGGATGTATCTACTTTTGCTCGTGGGTGTTTTTGAATTCTGTAAGGATGATGTCTTTACCATGGACACTTCTGTGATGACCAATTGTCACACTTATTAAATTCCTTAGAAACAGAGAATGCTAACGCTGGAATAGAATTTTCCTAGAGGGGACAAATTGATGTAAGAAAGAATAGGAGAAAGCATACCATTTTATTTAATGTTTCTATGAAGTAGGGGCTTTTATAAGAAAACCCAAACCCAGAGGTGTAGTTGGGGGTGAATATTTGCATGGAAAATTGGATAAAGAACAATTGTGATAATATGGCAGGGCAAAGGCACTTGGGCTCAGGAAATTTACTGGGTGGAGAAGTGACTAAGATTAGTGTAATTCTATTTGTCCTGGATCCCTTCCACTTCAACATCTGGCCCTTGGTATTACTTTCTTGTATGGGAAGATGTCTTTGGTATAAACATGCCAGTTCCTATCTTCCCAAAGAAGGGAAGCTTTGCTCCTGCTGGTTTTAAAGTCCCTTTCCTTGTGTTAAAGCAGCATAGGATGAGATATTTTGCTATCCTTCAAAGATGGAATGGGGCTGTTGATCATAATGATTGGCACATTGTATTCACATGTAGTAGGCATAAATTGTTCATGTTAAATGAACAACGGCGTCTAATGAAGCCATTGCTGGTAGCTTATAACTACAGACATTAAACACAAAACTCTCCCATGTTAGCAACCCAACTCAGACATTGGGCTTTTAACGCCAGACTCAACCCCTGGTTATGCTAATACAAGTTTTAAAATTGATTTTGGATTATGAGGATGGATTTTGAGTTTGGAAAGAAAATAATTCAAATGGCACACTCTGGGGTTTAGCAGAAAGGGCAGGCACACTCATGAATATATTTGGTTTCCCTCTCCATTCCAATTTGTTGATCCCATGGAAAAAAGCTGTGTGCTGTGAAAGACATGGATTAGAATCCAAAACAATTTTCTGCAAGAGGAAGTCAGAATTTTTAGGTCCAAACATTAGACCAAAGAGCCTGTTTCTTCTTCATTTCCACCCATTGGGGCGTGTGGATGGTGACAGTTATTTTGTTCGTTTACTTATTTAGCTTCAAAATTTTAATTAACACTTAAGATTCCATATTTCATAGGGTGCCATGTGATGTTTTGATATAAATATATATTACATGAAATTTGAATATCTAGCTCAGTGTGTTTTTTTGGTGAATTATATTTACCAACTGCTTGTGTTAATTTTCATGGACTTGTACTCTGAACACATTTTCTGCTCTTGGTAGTATATGTGCTGCAAGTTTCACTGCTGTCAAAACAAGTTTTTAAAAATAACCTGTGGGTTTTATTCAGTACAGTCAAGATAAATTAAACTTTAAAAAAGAAAATCTACCTAATATATAGATCAATGAGGAATTATATTTATGATTAACTTTTGCTTTTATGTGGCAAGACAGGACAGAGTTATACTGACATTTAAATTGTTTAATTAATTTTTTAAAACTAGGGTTTAATGGTAGGAAATGACCATAACTCCCAGTGATTGGCTGCACAGTATCATTAATTCGTCTCTCTGCCTTTATCTCAGTGGTTTCTTTGAAAGGAAACATTCTAAGGACAAAGCTGTCTGACACTCTTTCCCTTCGTTCCTTACCTGGCTGCCTCTGTACATGTCAGGTCTTGGCTTAAATATCCCTTTGATGGGGAAACCTTTCTGACCCATGTAACTTAGTTGTTTTGGGCCTTTTATTCAAGTCTTTACATCCTGTGTTATTTTACATTAATCTCAGATATGTATTAATACTTGGCTTTTACCTTTGACTGTGAACTAAGCTAAGACAGTGCTGTGTCTGACTTCAACATTCTCTTACTGGTTCAGTGTCCGGCTCACACCAGATTCTTAAAGAGGACAAAAAGGCTGCTCGGGGACATGTAGGGGTAGTGGTTTTAGCAGTGTTTTTATCTGTTTTGGTGTAGACTCTCTTTTCTTCTTTCTTTCTGAGTGCGTCTTGAGGATCACCACATCGAATTACTGAAGTAGAAAGAATAGCTGACATTCTGTTTTCAAGTGACCATGCTTTGACCCACTTCTTCTCTGGTAGTGTCATCACGATTGTATCTCATTGCTGTGCTTTCTTGAAGGCTGACAGGCGGAACAAGTTGCTTCAGTGCAGAGTCCTTATCTGTCATACAAAACAGCTTGCAGATTCTTATTATGTGAATGAAATATGGAGAGAGGGAGAGTGTTCTTGTTGGGCTATCATGATAATTGGAAGTAACCATATCAGGACACTAGGGAAAAACATGGGGAAAGAGATGGCCTTTGAGCAGGGCAATGAATCAAGAGGAGGACCTCATCTCCAAGCTCATAGGCACAGGATGCTTGTTGCCATCAAAAGAGTTAAGATTGAGCTAGCACATCCTTTCAAATACAGTGCCTTGGCTGACATCACCACACCTCAGCTGCCTGGTACAATCAGTGCCACTCTTATTGTCCCTGGGAGACATATTCTAAAGAACCTTGGGCGTGGGCTCTGGATCCTCTTCAGTTGGGAAAGAAACTGCTTTTGTATTCTGGATCAATAAACTTTTGGAGAGAAATTGGAAATGCACTATAAAAAATCATTAAGCAGAGAAATTCCCCTGTTCCTGGGTTTTGATTCAAAGGAAATAAATAACACTAGACTGCTCTTACGGTTTATATTTTACAAGCTTGGCCCTGGTGAAGCAGAGAATCACATACTACTGTATCAATGACACTTGCTGTCTTAATGGTTTGGTCCTGTAGATGGAAACTGAGTTTCATGGAGTCCTTTTAGTTAACAGGAAGAGGCTTTACTTCACACTGCTGAAAAGTTTTAATGTGATGACAGGAAGCAAGGTACAATTTCGCAGTCATTCAAGTCATGACTTTGTTATAGTTTGAGATAGCTTTAAAATCACTTAGTCTAATAAAACTCTGAAGTACTGTAACTGCCAGGTTGTTTTATCTAATTTATGAACCAGAGGCAAAGGAATCAACAATAACCCTCCATTTGCCATTATTAGATTAGTTATTACTGAAGCCACAGAAAGCATATAACCCTTTACTTTGTGCTCACTTGAATTCAGTCATTAATCTTTGATAGAACTTTCATTTAACCAAATGCCCTTGTTTACAACAATAAGTATGTTAAGTCTTTTGTGTTCAGAATTTGATATGTCCATTTTAGAGCATGTCACCCATAATGGCACAGTAAAGTTATAGACTATTCATTTGTTTTCTGCCAAACATTTCCCAATCATTCGTGTCTAGGCCCTGTTTTGCTTCCCAGCTTTCAAAAAGACATTTTTAGGTTTGTAAGTCCTCGATTTTTTTTCAAGAATATAACCAGACATTAACAAACATGAAACTACTTGTAGCAGCTCCATAAAATTGATTTTTTCAAAATTATATAAGCATCTGGTGGTCTGAAAATGTTTCATACCTGATATTTAAAAGATATTTGACTATTGCCAAAAAGGAATCGATTTCTCCATGCCGTTTCAATTGTGGATGCTGTCATATGCCACTGGGTTTGTAGCTCACAGACGGGGGAGGAAAATGGACTTGGATTTCTCCCTAAACTTTCATTTCCACATCTCAGACCTTGAACTTGCATTTAGGAATGCTCACTAGCTGTTAACTGTAACTACCTTTGTGTAGTTCCTCATTGTGCAGTAGTACTTATAGTATGTACATCAGATATTGTTGGTAAGGTAAGCATTGGTACTTGTCCCTATTCAAAATTCTGTTGATTTCAATAATACTTTATTGGTTCTCAAGTAGGTTGTGTAAAAGAAATGCTTTCATCTTTCTGGGAATTAATAGTCTGGTGTCTTGGCCGTAACTAAAAGTGCCATGGAACATGGTTATTTTGTATCTGATCATGTATACAGCTTAAGGGTGAATCACTGGCATGAATGTGGATATTTCAGATGCTGATTGTAATTCATGAACAAAATCCATATCCCAAAGGAGAATTACTTACATAGTGCATATAAGATGCATTTTTATTCTACTTCATTTACAGTGACATTTAAAACTGAGATAATGGGTGTTTTAGATAGATGAACAAGAAATATATTGTTCATCCATTAAAACGTGATGCTGTGGACCATTCATTGTTAGCTTCCATATCTGTGAACCATCTATCCATGTTGTGTGATTAAAATTTACATACTCGTTTTATGAGTAGTAGAGATGGCTGTAGGTAAATCTATACCATTTTTACCCAGTTTCCTTTAGTCCTTTTCCCATGAAAGAAACAATAGCACTCTGGCTTGGGAGATCTGTTTGCTGACACTGTCCTTGACACTGATATGTCCTTCACCTGTCTTGGAGAAGGCACTGGGGATCAGGACACTTACATGGCTCTTATGGTATGGAATAATTTTTCTTCATCTGTGCCATCTTTCTGTTAGCTTGACTAATGAGTCACAGAAGAATGAAAAGTTTTTTAAGCTGTAAAAGTTTAGCAAAAATAAATGTTAGGTCTGTGGTGTTGGTGTAATGCAAAATAAGATAGCATTTAATACCATCTCTGCATCAGCATCATAGTGACAGTGCCCTCACTGAGTCAGAAATTGAGGACTTACTGAGACACACCATCTGGCAAAATACGGAAGGCCAGTTTTGTGCCAATTGAAAAAGCTGTGTCAGATCCAACTTTTGTGTATTTTGCATATTATTAAATGCCTTGGAAAACGTTTATCACTTTTTAATTACAAAGGACTAAGGGATCTGATTGCCCCAAAGAAAATACCAGAAGCCCAAAGGTAGAACTATTACCCAGTGGATGCAGCTTTTAACCTTGAGCTCATGTAGGAAATAAGGGCAGCCTTGTCTTTTTTAGAAGAGTCACAGGGGTGGTATGTCCTTGGTCTGTCTGGATGGAGTTGTGGACCAGGTCTTTCTGTTATTCTGATAGTTGCCCAGTTTCTTCCTCCTGTGGCATGGCCAATTCTTGGAAGCACATGCCAAGAAATCAACTTGTTTCTGCGTCTTGGCCTACCATGTGAGCTGTGGTCTGTCATGTTCATTAAAATGAAAATTTGTCGAATGGAATTTGCCCGACTGGCAGAATAGTTTAAATGTCAGATGTTGTTAGGCCTGGATATAAATATTATGTTTCTATTGTTAATTAATTGCAGTGCCTTAGTACCAGTGATCCAAAATCCAATTTAGTCTGCAATAGGCCTGTGGATAAGGGCCAGAGATAATGAATGCAGAGGGGAAATGTATTCAGACTTTCCATTGTATTTATCAATGTCCTCTTAGGAAAATGGCAAATTTCAGTGTGTCACTGAAGTTCAAGAGGTGCCAAACAGGACAGAATTAAGACTCATGGTCTTTGGAAACCTCTCCTGTGTTACTGTTGAGCCTACTCACTGCTTCTACTGTGTTCTGTCTTGGCATCAGAATGCCAAAGAGGTCCTTCTCTGTTTGTTCCCTTTCCTTTTGTCCCCTCTCACCTTCCCTGCCCCATCTGTTGTTATGTTTGAAGCTTACTTCAGAGTCATAGATAGCATGGGGGGAACTAGCCCTGTGCTAGTGCTTCTCTGTGTGGCATTTCCCTCTCTTCCGTTGCGGTATACTCTTCCTCTCTTCTGCTTTTTCATTCTGTGTTTTGGTCCCCAGGCTCAGCAGCCTGTCTGTCAAGTCTGCCTCTGTTTGTTAAGATCATTTTGCTTCCAAATTGAGCTGGAGGCTGAATATCACCCGGAATAATGCTGGGTAGAATTGCCTGCATCAGAACCAGGGAGCCGAAATCTTGCTGCCAGTGCCCAGACTTCCAAACTGACGTTACTGCCAAGCCACGAGCCAACAGGCTTTGACTGCCATCCGCAACCAATATTTTGTTGAATGCTTGCTGTGAGTGTGGCATCTTACCCTGCACTTCCATGGGTTCCAGAGGCAAATGGGTGTGCCAGGTAGAGAAGGGCTAATTAAGACTTTGGAAGGCAGGACTGATGTGGTCCAGTGGTCAGGGACCCTCATTTAGTTCCTTGCATCCTGCTTCGTGCCAGCCTCCCTCTGCCCTCATGATTATTCAGGGCGAAAAGCAGAGAAGGGAAGATGAACTTTGGTCTGCTTTGAGGGTCTCTGTCCAACAGTATCTGTCAGATTAAAAATGAGAGGGAAGGAGGCCAGAGAATCTTCCAGATGGAGAGTTCAGAGGAGGGCACAACCAGACTCCCCTTCCTGATGACGTAGCTGGGCCATTTGAACCCTTGGCCAGGAACCAGGTGCTTCGCAGACTGTTTCTTAGCCCTGTAGTAGAGCAGGGTCTGGTAGAACAGGCATCAGGAGCTCAGGGTGGGTGCCGATTCAACCGGTTACATACAAGCTCTTTGGTGGAGGTAACACGTACCCCAGGGCTTTGCTAGTCTGGGAGATGTAGACCTCCTCTTCTTGATATTTGCTCAAGGGGGCTTCCCACAGCACACGGGAGTTAGGAGTTGGCAAGTGTGGAAACAAAGTGGGGAGTTAGCATTCTTAGCGTTTCCAGTTTCTTCTATTCAGGAAAGGTGACTCGTGGTAACTGCAGTGACCACTTGTCCTTGGACTGAGTCACATGTGGAAGCAGTTCTGGGCAGCAGGGCCTTGCTGAGACCATAGCACTGACAGTCATCTTCTCTGCCTCTTGGTTACATAGCTTTCTAACTAATTTCATTATGCTTTAAAAAGTATCTAGTATGGGGATCTGAGAGGAAGAATTTGTTCAGATGAGAGCAAGTATTTAGACTAAGGTTTAAGAAATGCCAGGAAGGTAACAAATGAGGGTAAACACTGACTGTCCAGTTGGGCAACTTTAAAAACAGATTCTTTTAAGCCTGTATCTGCATATATACCCTCAGTTTTTCCTAAAGATGAACCTCTTTTTCTCGAATTCATACTAGTAGAGTTTGGGGGAGGGCTGTGGCTACTGGGAACAGAGCTATTTGACTTGAAATGTCATCCTGTTCCAAGAAAACATACTGGGGGCATGTTAGGGCACCCCTGTGCAAATGTCACATTGCCACATTGTCTCCTCCCGAGATTAGTCCAGTATGTTCTAGTCCTGTCTGGTGGTCAGACAAACTCATTGACCTCCCATTTTCAGGGCACCAGCCCACTCAGGTCATGTTCCCTGAGATTTCATGGAATTTGATCTGTCTGGAATTCTGTAAATCTTGAGATGGTAATTATTTACCACCTAGCATTCTGCTCCTCAGATGTCACCTAATGATTTTCAGATCTCATGTCACCTTGGCAAATTTACTTTTGCAATGTCTAGCAAATACGACTGTATCGAGCAGGTATGACTCGGGTGTGCTGTGTGT
The DNA here is from genome assembly GCF_011762505.2 of Arvicanthis niloticus. Taxonomy (NCBI): domain Eukaryota; kingdom Metazoa; phylum Chordata; class Mammalia; order Rodentia; family Muridae; genus Arvicanthis; species Arvicanthis niloticus. The sequence goes on along the minus strand of NC_047660.1, from coordinate 95,989,469 downwards.
GTGGAGTGGGGTGGGGTAGGATGCACCCATACACGCTGTAGGCCATGGGGGGCAGGCTTGATCAGAGAGAGATTTATGTTTTATGAAACTCTGAAATATAAAATAGGAGAAAGGAAGGAGTAGATGAAATCAAGGGACAAATCTCCAAAGCAGCCATAGCTTTAGAATTTCAAATCATTGTATACTAGCAATAGTGAAGACATACTCTGTTATTAAGAAGGCCTTGCTGAGTGCCGGTTCTAGAAGACATAGCTGTACCACACAGCAAGTCATTCTTGAAGTTATGAATTTGAGGAAGGGCTTCCAATTATTTTTACAACATAAGGTAAATCACAAAGGTAAAGGCTATTCTGTACCCTAAGTATGCCCAAGTTTTGCATATATAATATATAGCTATAAATTCAAATACAATTTCTAACACTAGATCGGAGAAGATGTTAGGTTTGTAGGCCTTGCCGTTATTTCTTGTGAGTGTTTCAATTGCTATGCAGATTGTCAAATAACTCCATGTATTTAAAAATACTCGTTTATCATCAGGTGGTTTAACCAGACCTGTTTTCCAACTGCCTGGTTTTTACCGATATGTAGAAAAAGGTTTCAGAAAGTGGTTTAAGAATCTTCTCTTAGTTGAAAATTGGCTATCATTTGAAAGACTGTTGCAGTAATTTGTCTGCAGTAACAGCTCACTGAATGTAGCATAAAAATGAAAATGAGCACTGAATTTATTCAGTGTCTTCACTGTTGTACCTGAATGCACAGCCTCTTTCCCAGCTATGTAGATAATTGTTACAGACTTAAAGGTCAATAACCAATCCCTCAACATGGCAGTTAAGTCGGGTGAAGGCTGCAGAATTTGACGGCAGAGCAAAAGCCTCAGTTCCGGGGAACCTTGCTTTATGTAAGGTGCAGCTGGACAGTTCTTAGAAATAGCTTGCAAGTAAGCCTGTCTGTATACTTGGGAAGGTTATTTCTTTAAATTCAGATCCCTTTGTAAGGGATCTGGGGGCTGGGCCATGGACAGAGGAGTTTGGGGGTTTGTAAAGCTGTGAGAAAACACCAAGATAAATCAGTCTGTTATTGGCTTGTTGTACTTTGGTTCCATGCTTATTTCTTTGAGGAGCAGCTGAAGCCCAAACCTATTTGGATTCATTTAAATCTAATTTATGTCTTGCAGAAGGTCATCTGAAGGGTGTAGATGCTGTCTGCTCTGGAACAGAGTGTGGTGAGGTTAGGCTGGGGGTGAGTGGTGGGTAGAGCAGCCTTGTAGCTGGAGGGGAGACTGTTTACTGGTGGTGCAGGTGCAGGTCTTTGGATTTGGTAATCAAAAGAAAGAGAAGGTTGATTTTGAGAGGTGATTCCTGACTTTTGTCTAGAGATATAGTTATTTGGAGTATGGGTACAAGAACTTTTGCATTCTGACTTGCTACACACACACACACACACAAACACACACACACACACACACTCAGGCACCAAAATGTTAGGCTATACATAGGATGCACTTGCGTTAGTGTATTCAGTAAGTATTTATTTGGGTGATTATGGATACTGGGATAAAATCTGGGGCTTACAAAGCAGGCATGTCTGCACAATAATAGGTATAGGTTTTAAATAACCTAACATCTGATTAAGGTCAGAGAATATAAGCACACAGAAGACAACACATAGTCATCACAAGACACTGCAGGGAAGACCAAAGCTGTTTAAGACAACACTAGTCCCTAAAGAGAAGCTACCATGAAGACAAATTTTAAAGTCTATTTCACCAAAAAGCTTTTGTTTATTTATTTGTGTGTACATGTGTAATGTGTGGGTATGTCTGTAGGATCATATGTATTATGGCATGCTTGTGGGAGTCAGAAGATGACCTGCAGGTATTGGTTGGTTCTCTCCTTCCATTGTGGAGGTTCTCGGATCAAACTCATGTTGTTTTGTTTGGCAGCAAGTGCCTTTACTTGCTGAGTTAGCTCTCCAGTCCCTTCAAACATAGTTTTAAAACCCCATTTTACAATTCTTTCCCCATTTTATGTCTGTGAGAAGAGAGCGCTCGCTGCTTGACTGCTACTGGATGCTGAGGATCATTGGGTTCCCCATGCAAGCTTGCCCCAGCACAGGTGTTCACCCTGTGTGATCATGAGTGTGATGGACGTCACTCCCCTTGGAGGCGTGCATGTCTTTGTTGGGAGAGGGAGTGTGCAGTGCCAATAGCACTGTGTGAATTTTCACCCTTCTTCGTAAAAAGTGTAACTTTTGCCTGGCTCTGTTGGGGACACATGACTTTGGAATCTCTATAGTTTGAGGAGCCTCAAGCCACAGGGAGAGGTCACATGTGTTGTAGCAAAAATCTTAGCTAATCTTTAGAGACTATTGACAATTATGTGGCCAAAGAAGCCTTTACATGATTTTGGGTTCTAGCTTTCAAGTCTTCAAGTGAGGCAAGACATTGTAGCATTCTGCAAGGCCGTTCTCCTGCACTCTCGGAATTCCTAATCTCTAGAAACTAGGAGATACTAAATAATTATTTCTGTAAGTTTGAGTGATTTGTTATTTAACAGTAGACAAATAATATTTATTTCTCCCACTGTTACTAACTTCAAGCTTGACTAAATCATTTCTGTTAGCTCTGTTGTGCTTCCCGTTCACTTATAGCGTCCCCCATATTTAAATGTCAAAGCTCCTTAATGTGTTACTTATAAAAAATCAAATTTAAAAATTTAAAAAATAGTTTTTCAAAAAAATATTTTACTAGGTGTTTCTGCTCCAGTTAGGGCAGCTACTGATCTGCCTAAGCTTTGGGAAATGATGTCTGTCTGTCCTGTTGTGTTCACCAGGCTTCCCTTGGCTTCCTTTTCCTTCCCTTCCCATCTTCTCCAGAGAGTTCATTAAGCTTCTTTATAGTTTTCTTCATTGATTTGAAAAATTTCTATTCATTTGGCAATCAGTATCTTATGTATTTAAAATGTGAAATGGACACCTGGATATTCTGGGCATGTTTTACCCCTAGCACTCAGGAGGCTGAGAAAGGAATCCTGAGGGTTGGACGTCAGCTCTGGGGTATGTAGTGAGGTTCCCTTCTCAGGAGAAAACCAATCAATCCAAAGGAAGCAGGGAATATATTCAAATGGTTTTTGAAATTCAAATTTTCTTGAAAATGTCCAAATATATGGAAGAAAATAATAAAATGACCATAAACTACCTTTCCTCATTCTAATCCCTTCATGTTTTCCCTGTTACATCTACTAACACTCCCAAGAGAGAGAAACTGACTTCTCTATAAGACATTTGTTTGCTTTCAGTTTTAGATTTTCTTTCTACTTACATTATATTCCCAAGCAACCTAGTATTTAATTTTGTCCCTTCTGAAATGTGTGCAAATGGAACAATACCAAGACCTGTGACTTGCTTTCACACCATCCTTGTTAATATGGATGACAGTTCCATTGGCTTTTCCAATTGGAAGACTTTATAAACATTTTATTGTGCTGCTTTGATATGGGTAGTATGTTGCATTTTGCCATTTTATCCAGAGTGTTTGTTCTTAGGCAGTTTTTGTGTGAATGGTGTGAGCTTGGCGTGAGAGTTTGTCGTAATGTAGGAAATGTTGGCTAACTTTAACAGGTTCATCAGATATATACTCTGACTTCCTCCTAAGCTGCTTATCTCACTTCCCATGTTCTCAGCTGCATTTAATTTGCAAACCTTAAGCACTGGTTGCCATCATCTGTGCTGGTTAGTTTATGTCAACTTGACACAGGCTGGAGTCATCTGAAAGGAGGGACCTTAATTGAAAGGCCTCATAAGCCTTCATTGGAGGGCACTTTCTTAATTAGGATTGATGGTGGAGGGACCAGCCCATTATGGTGTTACCACTCCTGGGCTGGTGATCCTGGGTGCTGTAAGAAAGCAGGATGAGCAAGTCATAGGGAGCAAGCCAGGAAGCAGCACCCCTCCATGGTCTCTGCATCAGCTTCTGCCTCCTGGTTCCTGCCCTGTTTGAGTTCCTGTCTTCCAATAATAAAGTGTAAGCTGGAGAAACCCTTTCACCCTCAAGTTTGTTTAGGTCATGGTTTTCATCACAGCAACAGTAATCCTGATTAAGACAACACCACTGCTTTTTCCCTCTTCTTTATAACTGGAATTATGATTATTTCTTTAAACTTGAATTTTGATCAGTATTCATTATTAGGTAGCTCTGTGAACTTTCTATGGTCATTCTTTCGTTCTGATATGTATTAAACTATATCTTATATATGTTTTCCAAAGTGAACTCCTGTAAACAGACAACAATCTTTTTTGGAATCTGGCTAATGTCATTTATCTATCATTTTTAAATAACAGTGTAAGTGTAGTTTAGTGAATTGTTAAATTCTGAGCACTTTGACCATGTTCCAGCACCACTGCCTTGCTTTTATTTGTATGCATGGGTAACATGTCCTTTTGTTGATATCTTTGTTGCCCTTTTCTGATTCAGTTCAGGACTGCCATTCTGCCTCAGATGTTCTGTAGTATCATTTGGGTGCATCTAAGTTTTGATTTTTTTATTCTTTATCATATGATTTTGATGTGCTTTTGAAAAGGACTGTAGCTTTCATTCTAGAAAATGTAAATGCATTGTCTTTTTGTATTGGTCTTTCTCTTTTGCACTTATAATTCTCTATGTTGCTTAGCATCTCTATATATTTGAAATAGGAAGGATTTCAGACCATAAATCTCTCACATTTCATAGAAGGAAATATAAAATTCCATTTATTCTAACCCAAATTATGCTTTCCCAACCCTATCATGTTCTGTGGAACTAGGAAGAACATGAAACAATTGTGATATTTTTCTGTGCAAGTGCCTGTGTTGATATTCTAAGGGTTATAGCATTGCCTATGACTATGGCCTATTCTTTGGTGATCACCTGTGAGTGGTAAAGGATTCTTTGTTGAAGTTAAGGAATGCCGAGGGAAATAGTCCAGGAAGACCTAAAACCATCACTTAGAATATTGAAGGAAAAAAAAAATAACAGCGTAGTAGTTAACAATTCTCAACTCCTGAAACTTTAGGATGAGTGAGAACCTAGCTATGAATATGAGAAGAGTCAGAGTACAATACTTTGATAGAACAACTCTGTGAACAATGGTGGGTGCGCCACAGCCTTCGGAGCCGTCAGCACTATCACTTCTCACCAATCATCATTTCTCAGTGTTCTCGTAGATCCCATTGGCTAGACCGTGGCACGTGGGTAGTATGTTTTGGTGAGCGGGAAGTTAACAAGCAACGACTTGATTCGCAATGTGAAGTTGTAGCTTCTGCTCTCCTGTGGGTTTCTCCTAAAAGAAGGCTGAGTTCTTCCCAGAGAAAGGGAGGTTGTGCATGCCTGGGCACCTGCCATCTCCTCTTATGGACAACAAATGCCAAGCAGAACTCCAGGCCTGTGTACCTTGTATGAATGGAATAATAGTCCTGACGTAAAATATCTTGTGGCAAGTGGGAATAAGCTGTATGAAAAAGAAGATAGCAGGACTAAGGACATAAATGCTTGTTCAGGTTCCACGTGTTGTGCTGATGTTTAATTTGCCTTCCAACTCCACAGTTTATAAACCATTCACTGCTGAGGTATTCATATCCCAAAAGGTTTGGCTATAGATTTGGTGAGGTTTGTATGATACAGTGTACTGTTTTTGTTTGTAACCATGTTAGCCTGTCTTCCATTGCTAATAATACAATATAGCAGATGGATCGGTTATAAATATCTAAAAGGTTTATTTGGATAGTGGTTCTGAAGGTGCAAGATCTAGGAGCTGCATCTGGCAATGGTATTCTCATGGCAGAACACCAAGGCTGCTTCACAGATCATCACATACCAGGAAACAGGGAATGTTGATGTGTGTGGACATATACATGATTATATATATTTCACAAATGTTTTAACAGATCATATTCCTCATGTAACACACACACACACACACACACACACACACACACACATACACACACACACATTTATACTGTGCCTCTTGTCATCCTTGTCATGACTATGTGATCTTCTCCTTCTCTCTATAAAGCCAGCGGGCTTCCAAATTCACTCCTGAAGCCTTTAGCCTCGTAACCTTATTCTCACCTAATGATTTCTCAGTGTCCTCCCCCTAACCAGATTCAGATTAAACTTTCATTCTCTTCATGCCTCATGGTAGAACCTAAATGTTGATACACAAAGCATTGGAAGACATTAAAACCATAGCTGTCTGCATCTTTGGTTGGCCTTTTGGACAGCTGTGAAGCACAAGTCAATGGTGTATCTAGGTAGCACCACTTATCACAGCATATGGAAATTCTGTTGAAAAACATAGAAAGGAAGCAGTGGTGCTTTACTTTCAAATACCGTAGTCTTTTGTTTTAATCTCCTTGCAGCTTTGAAGCCCAGCAAAGAAGGGAAATCCACTGAGAAGAGTCTGGAAAGGTAAGTGTATTTATTACATGGCCTTGACAAACATTGCCTTTACCACATTGATTTTTCTTTTATTCAGAGATTTAAACACTTGGATTAAAGATACAGCTGACAGGACAACTTCCTTAACCACCTGCTCGTCCCCTCTCCTAGGCAAAAGTGCTGAGCAATAGTTAGCGGAGAGCAGGCACAAATACAATGATGTGCTGAGGGTGGCCAAATGCGATTGCGTGTTTGCTGACTTTTGCTTTCTTTCCAGCAGTTAAGACGTTCCAATAGAGCTAAGTTTACTAAGATTAATGCTCCATGGAGAAAGAATGCACTGGTACCACTCCTGGTCAATATTTAAATAAAAACCAGCTGGCCAAACAAAGCATTTGAAATAAAATGCAGAGCGGCATTTCAGTCGGGTTGGATGAGATTTATCACGGCAGTGAGTTGTGCAGTTGAGTAGAGGCGCTGGTATTGTATCGTGGTGACCACCATCCAGTTTGGTGGGGCTGATTACCGTCCACCCAGTCACACTGGATCCTTCCTAAGCAACTTACAGGAAGTGAACTTCTAAGCTCCAAGCAATAGGGAGAAATAGCAGCTCAGTCTCCTGTGAAACATTACGGCTGAGTTGCTTTTTACATGGAAAAAATGTAATTGTTTCCTTTTTGTAGGTATATTTATAAGCGTACCTCTGTACAGCAGTGTTCTTTGATTCATTGTTTAATTTCTGTTCTGCATGAAGTATTTTAATTTAGAGAATTCACTCTGAGGAATTATAGGGCTGTGCTTTCATCAAGAGTCTTTGGAGGCCAAGGTGAAAAACGCCATAATTTTACGTTTGTTTTCATCATCAATTATGTTTTTGACAATTTTAGGGTTTTTTTCTGTCATTCTTATTATAGTAATTATGGCTGTGACCACTTTGGTTAAAGTTGAAAAGCCAATTTGATTTACTTTCTACTTTAAGTTATTTTTAACTTTATGACAAACTTGAATTTTTAATGATCATTTTGAAAGTAAAGTATAGTTTTACAAAGGAATTGGAGAAAAATCTCTTTTGAATCATTAAAGCATTACCCTTAAAAACTGTTCGGAGGATTTACTTTCAGTTGACCAAGTTCTGGTACACGGATGCTGGATGTCTTTGGAGTTTTGATGTAGGAGGTAGCCATAGTAAAGAGATTGCCCTGTGAAGATGCAGCTGATCCTCAATTTCATAGCGTGTTCACCCACAGCCTTGAGCCATTTCCGGGAACATGGCAGCACTTGATAACAGTTAATCCTACGTGCTCACAGCTTACTGGAGTTATAGATGATATAGCCATCTCGGTGACTTTGCAACTAGATGGTGTGGCTTGGTGTTCGAATTCTTTTAGAGAAGGGGCTGTTTTCCCAGTGCATCTGTTGTCTTGGTGAGAATCCTTTGTTGAGTTGGTAGTTTGGAGTCAGACTTGGGTTTTGTCCTGCTTTAGTTAGTGGACCATGAGCAAGTTGTTCATTCTCCTTGTGTGTTTATTCTCTTCTCTGTCTGTGAAATGGAGATGGAAAAATAGATTCTGCCTCATGTGGTTACTGTGCAAGAGCACGTCCTGCTCCATGGTAAGCTCATGTCACCTGCTGCTGTTACTGTCACTTCTTCCTCACCCTCCTCTTCCCTGTCCTTGCCCTCTTCCTTCTCTTCCTCCTCTCCCTCCTCATAAGCAGTAGCAGCCTTATGAATTTATTAGATATTTTGAAAAGTACATTTTTATCTGTGTATTTATATGTATATGTGTGTGCACATGTGGGTGTGCATGAGCACACAAGTGTATAAGTGTTGTTTGTGTGCATGTGTGTAGGACACAGGTTGACATCAGGTGTCTTCCGCCATTGCTTTCTGACTTACTTTTTGAGACTTCCTCACTTAACCTGGAGCATACCAGTTGCTTAGTCAGCCAGCTGCAGACATCCTCCTGTTTCTGCCTCTCTAGCAATGGGTTTATTTGCTTATGGCAGCCTCTTTTATGTAGATGCTGGACCAAGCTCAGATCCTACTGCTTGTATTGCAAGCTCCTTATGGGGTTGAGCCATCTCTCCTGCATTGTCTATTCTTTTAAACTTTAATGACTAAATTTTAAATTGTTTTTAATTATGTCTGTCTGTGTGTGCCTGTGTGTGTGTATGTCCATTTGAGTACAGGTGCCTTTGGAATCAAAAAGTGTCAGATATCCCTGAAACTGAAGTTACAGGTAGTTTTTAGTTGCATGATTTGATCTGGGTAGTTCAGCCTACTGGATCTTCAGTAAGAGTCCCAAGCACTGCTAGGCATAGAGTCAGGGCCAGGTGCCAAGTTCCTGCTCTTTTGTTTGTTTGTTTGTTTGTTTGTTTGAGACAGGGTTTCTTTGTAACAACCCTGGATATCCTGGAATGTGCTTTGTAGACCAGGCTGGCCTTGAACTCACAGAAATCCACCTGCCTCTGCCTCCTGAATGTTGGGTTTAAAGACATGCACCACCATGCTGGAATACTTTTTTTTTCAAAAAACATGTTTCCTGATAATGTTTTCAAAATGAACACATTATTACTACCAAAAAGGAGGAATTCTTGCTTTATCCTCAGGCATCAAATGAGAAGGTTACTTTTAATAGACATAGAGCATGAGTCTGGGAAGATGGCTTAATGGATAAAGATGCTGCTTCGAACCCTGATGATGAACATTCTGTCTGCAGGCCTCACATGGCAGAGGGAGAGTACTAAGTACCATGGAATTTTCCTAACTTCCACTTGTGTCCTATGTCATGTGCAAATATACAGACACATGCACACATACAGAGAGAGAGAGAAGAGGGAGATGTGTGTGTGTGTGTGTGTGGAGAATATCTATAAGTATAATTAAAAAAACAAAACAAGAAACAAGGTTTCAGGAGCAAAAATAAAAAAGGTCAGGGCTAAGTTTTGTGGATATCAGAGAGACGGATGTTTTTGCTGTGTATGGTCAGTTACTCAGTTACTAATTGCTATAATCTTAGGGAATTAGTGATTTTCTGCTGGGTAGATTGTTAGGAAGGTTTAAAGAGAGCCTTGGTGGGTGTAGATGAATACCCTTCCCTATTTCCCCTTGGCCATCTATCTCTTTTCTCTTCACAGTGCTCAGATTTCTTTTGGGTGCATGGCACAGTAGACTCTGCACTCAGGGTGGCCACAAGCTAGCCAAAGTGCCTGCTTGTTCTCTGGAATTCAGACCTTTATCTAAAACATTCTCCCTTGTTGCAGGTGGATATTCTGCCCTGACCATGTCTGTGAGACCATGGCTAGCAGTTCCTGTTAGTTGGCTACCATGTCTGTCATGGCCCCTGAATGGGCTCCGTGACATATTTATAGCCCTCAGTTGCCCTTCGGTAATCTAGTTAGCCAGTTGGTTTATCTTGCTTACAATTTGAGAATCCTAAGTAATAGCTTATACATCAGTGCCCTAGATTTAGAGTGAATGGCTATGGTTGGAGCTTTACAATGAAGACACCATTACCTCCTTCCATTCTGTATAAGAGCTGAATGTTTTACAGTAGATCACCAACACAGATCTCTAAAAGGCAAATTTTTGGTGAGCTCCCAATGATTTCAGTCCTGGGTACAAAGAAATTCCCTTCCAGTGGCTTCCCAAACAATGCAGGATGCTTGCATACCCAGAGGTGAGGCAGCAAAGTCATCTGTCTACTGTCTGGGGTCTTGGGCTCCCTGTGGTACAGGCCTGCAAAGAGGCTGCCATTTTTTTTCATTTATCCCAAATTCTCAAAACAAAACAATTGTTTGTTTGTTTTTCTTTTCTTTGAATTTTAATTTCTCTTTTCAATATTTTTTTATTCCACTGAACTCCTTTTTGTTAATGTGTAAAATGTTGTTGAAAACATTGCCTGGGCCTCTGGTGTTCTTATGGTTTCCTAAGAATGGAATGGCAAGTTTCCCCTTATGTCTTCTGTATTAACTCCTCCTGTTCTCTGCAGGTCCTAGAACAATGTATTTAATGACTGTTCTCTTAGAGACATTACATTTGTTCCCTCCTCTACTGTGACAAAGTAACATGGTTGCATTGCATGCTGGGAAGTGCTTCAGCTAAAATGTTAGGAAGAATGCCTTCAAGTTTGGTTCTGCAGTTTGCTAGCTTTGTGACTCTGGGCAATAGTCCTAAGTCTGACATTTTCTGTTCCTACCTCTTCTATTTCCCACAGCCTTCTAAGATAGTCATATTATGTAATATAGCCTACACCTACAGATAATTATTACATTATCACAATGATGTAATTGTTTCTACATTGAACTGGTTGGTTATTTCTTTTAATATGTAATTTTTAATGTATTCTATAATTAAAATGTGGTTTCAAATATTATTTTCCCCAATGTCTACCAATACCATATGGAGAAGATGGTAGTAGGAGTTATTGCTAATCAGGAGGTCTGATATGGAAAGCCAGAACAGGATTGTGTAGCATGCTCAAGGTCCTCCCTGGATCCCTAACACAGGGTGGGTGGTATGCCCCATAGTACTGATTGCAGGCAGGCTCTGAGGAGTTCTGTCTGTATCTTGTCATTCCTTTTCCATAGCTAAGTTGGTGGTGCTCTGTATGAGTTGCTATTACTACCATCATCTGTGATGTATGGCTGTGTTGCTTGGGGCCCTCAGTTGTTGAGCAGCAGTCCTGACATCTGTTAATACACCTGCTGTTTGTTGTTTGGCCTGGTATAAAACGATGAAACTTTAATCCTCATTTTAAACCTTCCCTTTAAAGGACTCAATTTCCCCTGCAAGTTCCCTAAAATGACTTGGAGGAGAATCCAGAACTGTAGTGACAGAGGACTCCTGATGTCTTCCTTCTGCCTGTCACCACCTCCATGCCTGGCACTTATTGTTTATCAGGCAAGAAGAGAAGTGGTAAAACTTGGCCTGGGGTTTTCTCATCCCTAGGTGTGAAATTATTTCAGAGCTATAGGAATAATACTTTGCATTTCTATCATGGTTTTATTTGAAGATCTCAGAGTGTTCTGCTGGTGTTAATAGAGCTTCACAGCACTCTCTGAAGTAGGTAAGTATTATTAGAGACTATTCCTTCTAAGAACATTTTCACTTCACGTCCCATGTGTGACTTGAAATGCTTTTGTATTGTTTGGGAATCTCAACAGTCTGAAGTGCCATGCATGTTATGCGCTTCCTTTACATTCAGGCCTCATTAATCCCCACTACATCGAGGGGAATCAAAATCAAGTAGTTCCTTATATGTGGGTGTGACATTTTGTAAGTGAATTAAAATAAAAGGCGTTTGCGATCGCCTTTTGTGTGACTGTTTAGAAATATTTAATATTGTTCACCAGCAATGGAGCTTCCCGTTTCAGAGCGAGCCTTTCTTTTACACAGCAGCAGATTGTGTAGCAGTGAATATACCGAATGACTAAGAAGAATTTGTCCTGGGAGTGCAGTGTCCTTTAGAAGCTCAGGACTTGTCAAACCACCTGAAAATACAAATTGAGTTGGAATCCTGATTTAAAAGTGTCATTCTGAAAAACTGTTTTAAATCTTAATGTGTGGCTTTTGTGGTGTAACTTTTCCTGGGGCGATCTTAACAACCATCTATACTTCCCAGAGAGAGCACCAAGAACCTAGTCCAGCCACATCATCTTGGAGAACCAGTGAATGTCGAGGGAACACTTTGGGGAGCATAGGTGACACAGAAAATCCTACTGCACCGCGGAGATTACTCAGAAACCGGGTCACTGGCTGTCTCCGAAAAGCTCCTCTTTAGGAGCAATTGTTACTGCTTATATAACCTTGGGAAGGGGCCTTGTGAGTTTTGAAGGTCACTGAGCTTTGTGAGTCACATGATCACACCTCTCCCTCCCTCCCTCCTCCAGGAGGAACTGTTTCATTCTGGAGGGAAGAGTTAGACAATTTTAATAATGCATGGGTACATGCTTGGCTCTATTTTTCCGTTAAATTTTGGAAAAGCTGACTTGGTGCTATCTGGGCTTTCTACTTCCTTGTGGCCAGTGGTGTAAAAGTACAGCAGGCCTGCTGGAGCACAAACCATTCAGGGACAAACCCTTACAGCAGCCATCCCCTGGGGCTTCTTGCCCATGCAGTGGTAGAAAGCTTTGCTGTGTCTACTCAAAAGAGGTTGTGTTCTTTACTATCACTTCAAGGTCAAACTCTTCATGGTCCCAGAATCCTGTCACCACCTCCATCCAAAGTCCTGCCAGGAGGCTGGTGCTCGTCTCCACTACCCTAAGGGACACTCTCAGCTTATCTCCAATGCCAGGAAAACCCATTTCCCACTCTCCTACAGTTAGAGGGAAAAGGAGTTTTAAGCAAAGCAAAACAGCCTATGCTTACATTTATTCATTGTCCTTTGTGGGGTCTGGCACATTCCTTTCAATGTATTTAAGCCTTAGAGAAAAAAACCTCCTTACTGGTGACAGGATTTGATGGTTCGAATTGCCTGTGATAACTTTTTCTTTAGACACTCCCCTAAGGCCAAGTGTGTTAAAGCTCTTGAAATGAGAAAGGGAGATTATTCCCAGGATGGATGACCTACAGTACCGATTGATGTTTCTAAATGATGTAGCCACGATTCAACATTGAGAAAAGGTGAGGCTTCACCATCCGGTGGGCACTTTAGAGTTCTCAGATGAGTGTCAGCTGGTTGCATAATTCATCTTTTTTTTTTTTTATCTAGCTTCTCAGTTGTCTTTTCTTTTTGGAAAATAATCACTTAAGATCTATCATGTAAGGATTTGGGAGAATGTTGGCAGAATTATGGATCTCTGTACCATTTTCTCTGGAGTCTTTGCTCAAAGGAGGATACATAAATTTCCTGCTAATTATGCAAAGATAGATTTATCATTGAAGATGCTTTTGGCTGCAAATAATCAAAAAGTCAACTTGAAATGCTTTTAAAAAAAATAAGGGAATTAAGATGAAAAAGCTTCCCACCCCCCATGTCTACATGCTGAGTCTCTTGGATGTCATGATTGATGGGAAGATGCTCCAGAACCTTGGCTCTGAAAGTTAGGAATCCAACTGAAACTCACTTTCCCCTGATGTCAGGCAAGTGGGGACCCACCAGGGTGCCTTTGATGGTGCTTCAGGGAGAGAGGGATCTGAGCATTAAACTGGTAACAGATCGCTAAGCACTGACAAGTATTTTATGAATTGTTCAACCAACTTTCATTTTAAATTCCTCAAAACAAAACTCATTAGACTAAGAAAAAATGAAGTGTACAAGGGTGTCCCTATAGGTTTTGATAGTTCCCTGGTTCAGTGATGCCTTCACAGTTCCTGTCTTGCCCTTTGTCCTCTTTCTTCTTCACTGTGTTGACTCCTAATTAGATTGATTATCTTGGTTTTTTTGTTGTTGTTGTCGTCGTTTTTTTTTTTTTTTTTTTTTTTTTTTTTTTTTGTGAGCCTCATGCAGATATGACAGCACTCATTAACCAACAAGACTATTCTCAACGTGTCTCATTTTAAAAGCAAAAATTCTTTAATCACCCAGCAATACCACATATTCTTTTCTGAATCAGGTATTTGCATGTAGAGGAAGATAAGCAAGGACATATAGAACAGATTATTGAGGACCTCACCAACTTTCTTTTTGTTGTGATCTGTAGAAAATAAAGTTTGTAGCATACTAGATAAAGAGAAAGCCTATGCACAGTTGGAGGTGGTACAAATACATGTGTGTGTGTGTGTGTGTGTGTGTGCGTGCATGTGCACGCGTGTGTGTTTTAATGAATAGGAGGCTCCTGCTTTAGCAGAACCTGGTCAAGCTGTCCTATCAACCAGAAGGGTAGATATTAGAGCAGTGGAGACCCTTTCTCTGTTTTAAAGCAATAGTGATTTATTCCTGATGTGAGATAAATGTACTCTTCCTTGGATTCATGAAAGTACCTCCTCAAAGTACTTTGAGGAGGGAGGGCATGCAATAAAACTAGGGCTTGTGTTCATCAGGATTATTCAGAGGAACAGAGCCAGTATATTACTTATCTATTTGCTTATTTGTGATGATGAGTTGGCTCATATAATTAGACAAGCTGAGAAATTCCATGCTGTGTCATCTACAAACTGTAAATCCAGGCAAGCTAGCAGGTCCATTCAATCCCAACTCAATAGCTTGAGAAGCAGTGTAGCTGGAGGGGCAAATCCCAGTCTGAGGGCAAAAGAGGATCAGCACATGTGTCCCACTCAGACAGTGGGACAGAAGAAGCAGCAATTACCCTTCCTTTGGTCTATTTGGGACTTTTAGGGTTTGGATGTTGCTCTGGTGCATTGGGGAAGCCAGCCTGATTTGCTGAGTCTACCATCTGAAATACTAATCTCATTCCAAAACAATGACACACCTAGAAATAGTGTTTCATTAGGGCACCCTTGGTGCATTTGATGATACAGGGAATCCATCAGCACAAGACTTTGCCTAATATGCAGAGGGAGAGCAAGGGGAAAGTTGCTGCTGTTATATCTAACATACATGTATGTCTTCTGTGTATCCTGTGTGGATGTTTGTTCTTTCTGTATGTGCCTAATCTCCTTCCTTGAATGGCTTGGGTTAGGTGAGGCATTTCCCTTTGTTGGAGTCAACTGTGGCCCAGGGCACAGACAGAGTACACCTGGCTGGCTGCCTGCTTAATTATACTTAATCCTACTTGGCAAGCTTGAAAGAGACTTTCCAAGGAAGGTTGAATACAGGGGAGGCAGATGGATCAACATCCCTGTTACATGTTGGTTTTCAAGTTTTCCATTGTTGATAACCCTGGTAGAGGGCCTAATGTAAATGACTTAGTTACCAACTGAGCTATTTATCTAATTACTTATCCCAACCGAAGGATGCCACATACAGTGTGCACTTACATAGTGATAGGAGTGATGAAACTGCCTGAGATATGGCCTAGTTCTTCCCCAATCATGTCCATCAGTCATTTTATCTTAAGTGGAAATGCTTATTTGCTTTGCAAATGGAAAACGTTTTGTAAATGACATTCTGCTTCTTTAAGTCTTTTATAATTACTTTATTATGTAACTAATGCATTTGCATTTTATAATATTTGAAAGCCACATCAGTAAAAGAGTCTAAAATTCTTCTTAATCCTACTCTCCAGAGATGATCAACTGTGCCATCTTTGGTCACTTTTTCCAGTTAGTTCTCTATGCTGATATACTGCTCAGAGAAACAGGTACATCCTGCTTTTTCAGCTAAGCATTATATTGTGAATGTTAACTGCTCCCCCAAACCATCATCATCTAGGTCTGCACTGTGTTCTGCCATGGGGAGCTTGCCTGCAGAAAAATGGAAAAACTCATCTGCTTTTCCAAGTGGTCCTCAGTCAGAGCTGTCAGAACGAAACCCAAGGTCTGTGTGACTGACTACATACTGCCTAACTGGCTTCTAGAAGACAGGGTGATTAAAGAAGTTGGTCAGAAATTAACTTTCTATGATAATGATCATGCTTGTCCTCTTGGTGACCACTTTCCTTAGGATAATTTGAATGAGCTCATTTGCTGTTTTGCAAGAAGGACAGCTCAGCCTGAGAATCCCTGTAAGGAAAATAATCAGCAGCCCCCTCGGGGATCTGGAAGCATCTTTGCAGCACAGGTCGGGCCAGCCCCTGCAGTCTGTGCTTGCTGGTCCTGATAAAGCAAATGCAAGCATGCCAAATTGCTTTGCTCCGGCTTACCCCTTCTTCAGAATGAATCCATAAATGCTACAGAAGGGAAGCATATGAACATTTGCTATACAGAACCGAGAAAATGGCCTGCTTACTTAATCCTCTCCCCATTTCAGGGGGGAAGTCTGTTTATACTTGAGCTGAGAATTGAAGGATCACAAAAGTGAAGACTGGTTGCCAGGCTAGACATTACCATCTGTGCTTTCTCATTTCCCTTGGAGCTAGGGGTTGCTCTTTAACACACCTGTGTTGGTGGGAGATCTGCTGTGCTTTCCCAAGTTCTTCCAGTCTCTTCCAGTTCTGTGACTGTGATGACCACCTTTGGAGGGAACCCAAGCCCCCTGTTTAAACACAGGGTGTTTATTATAGGATGTTGTGAGGTCTGATAGATGCCTCAGGAAGGTAATGTCCCTGCCACCAACCCTCATGACGGCGGGCAGAGAAGGCTGTTTCTCCCACTGTGTGTTTTTGTAATCAGAATTGTACATGAGCTCAGAGTCAGGAACTTGCTGCCATGATATTTATTATTCCTTTGCTGGCACTTTGGCTTGTAGGCACCACAGCCATTGTTATTCTCTGTTGGCATCTTGGCTTGTAGGCATGCCCTACCCACCAGAAGCTGATTGGAAAACTTTCTGACCTGCAGCCTCCTGCACTGGAGCTCTGGAGAGCTCTCTAGCAGGGTCTATTTCAGGTTTTCCATCTCAAGGAACACACCGCAGTCTGCCTGCCCATGCCTTGTGTATGTGTCTTAGTCTTCCAACTGTCTTGGAGTAGAAGTCTGTGGGCCTTTTGGTTTAACACTATAGACTTTGTGTGAGTAAAGCCAGTCATGATGAATAACTGTAAACACAAAGATGCCTGCCTGGAGGGGGTGTTAGCGGAGAGGTGTGGGGATCTGCTTGGAGGGGCAACAGCCTGTCGAAGTAGCTTACCATCTCTTAGGTAGAGGCATTGTGGGAGCACTTCCTGAAAACATTACAGGCATTAGGTCCATAGTTTCCCTTCCTGAGGTTGCAGGTGCTCATCCCAAACTGTAGCCAGCATCTCAGGCTTTTGGCAACTTGATGAAATCAGGCAACGAGTCACGTTTAAAAAGCATTCATCATTTAATTCTTTTCACAACTTGTGGGGTTTGTACTGTCCTTGCATGCATAGTGGGTAAAGTATCTCGGAGAACTCAAGTAACCTAACTAAGATGGGCGCAGCCAAAGTGAACAAGAAGAGGACGCTTCGACAGACAGTATTGTGAATCTTTGTCCAGGCAACATTAGGGGAGAGCCTGTCATTTCTGCATTAAAGGATGGGGATTTTGATGAATTCATGTGGTGTGCTTGCTAACAAAACAGGACCTGCTACGGCAGTTGAGAGAAGACATGACTCAGGCAGACAGGCACTCTACCTACATTATGGGGCAGTCACTGTTTCAGGCTGTTGTGCTGGCCAGCAAATGCTCTGCCTTGCTAAGCCATCTTGCCAGCCCATTACTCAGGTTGTAAAATAGATACCTGGTTGTTGAAAGCTAGGTGTCTAGAGCAGTAGAAAGCTACAGAATTGTGAATCTGTAGAGTAGGATGCCCTAAGAGAATTGGAGCATATGGCATGCTGCGGTGAGTGTGGTGAGAGGCAGCAGAATGGAAGAGCTTGTTCCAGAGTTCTTGGGGTGACCTCTAGGTAATATGTCATCCCCCGTTGGGAACCTCAGTTAGTATTCCAGAAATTTGGTCTCAGCTCAGGGACCGGCATTTGTTCTGCACTGTCAGCCACAATGAAGAGTCCTATTAGCGGCATGCCATTTCTTTGTGATGGGTAATTTGTGAGCTCAGATATGTATGTCTAAAAAAGATGGGGCAGAGGAGATGAAGGGCGTTCAAACCAAACAGTACGAAGGGCCTTCTTTGTGACACATATTTAGAGACAATTCAATTCTGGGAATAAATAATTGTGAAGTGGCCCACAGCCTGCTCTTTCATACCCTTATTCTAAATGTGTGACATCCAATTTATCTCACTCTAATTTGCCTCTAGCACCCAGCCAAGTTCCTTCAGGTCCCATGTACCCTTTTAGAAGACCCCTCACTTTTTAATTTTGTTGAAGGGACAAATTATGTAGAGGGGTTTTGAGAATTTCGTGTGTATATGAGAGTACTTGACATATAGTAATTGTTCATGTTTATGGGTGATATGATAATATATGCATGCATAGCATAATTCATTTGTTCTCTACTACGCAATTAGATCAACAGTTCCTCATAGTAATTCATGCTATACATGAGACAAGAATGCACCTCTGCTTAGTCACATAAGAGTCTTTAAGTCTCTCGATTTCTTTCTATTAATGGTAAATGATGTATGCTATATAATATATGTAGACTATGTACACATACATATATACACACATATATATCTATGATATTGGATATTTACAATGGGTATATACAATTATCTTCAAAAATTCATTTGTGTTAAGAATTGAGCTGACTTAAAGATACTGTATTAGTGATAGAATATTCACAGACATAAAGACCATGTTTGAGCCAGTGGTATCATTTTGTCTGGGTGTTTGTGAATTTCAAGTTTCATCCTTAACGTAAAGCACTGTGCTGTAGACAGCCCCTCTAAAAACTGATAGTTCACTTGCACTGCTGATACCACCTGTCACTAGCTTCTTCTCTTTTCTTTTACATAAATCACTCAATTACTTAAGTAAGTGCGTGTGTGTGTAACGCACAGAGGACAACTTGCTGGAGTTGGCTCTCCCTTTCCACTGTGTGTGTCCCTGGAGATGAACTCAGGCTCTTAGCCTTGGTAGTGAGGGCCGTTACCCTTAAGTCATCTCACCAGTCCTCTTTCTCTTTATTTGGTTACACCTCAGAGAAAGCATCCCGTCTTATATTGATGTAAAGCATGTAGCTACAAATTCTACTGCATTAAATGCTCAGCTGAGCATGGACTAATATGTCCATGTAAATAGCCATAGTACAGTTAGCAGCCACAATGAGTATCATTGACCATTTAGCCATGTAATTACAGAAAAGAGATGTAATAGAATAAATAGAATATTTATTCCTTGTTCTAAAGATACTACGTTTGATGAATCTATTCCTGAGCTGTTTTTTGAAGGACAAGAAAAACTGTCAAAACAAGGGGAGAGGGTTTTTTTTTCCCCTTCAGAATATTTATTAATCTTAGAAAGAGAACAGGAAGGCAGTGTCAAGTCTGCTGTGACTGGATTCTGCAACTAGTGAGCATTCGACTTCTTGGACAACTTGGCAGAGTTATTTTGGTCATGGACTGGGTCTGCCTTTAGGAAGAGACATGAGAAAGAACCCAGAGACTATAGGAGCAACCTGAAATGGTAGAACTAATGATACTTGGAAATCAATACATGAGGACCAGGTAACAGCATGGGCTCCCAATGTCCCTGGCTTCTAGATGATTTCTTCCAGAGTCCCACAATGAAACTGTATTTCCTTCAGCTGTTGAAAGGATCATCCATCCAACCTCTCTCCAAGGTCTCTAGATTATTGCTACAAGAATAAGTTTCTATCCTAAGTTGAGACAGATAAACAGGCAGGTAGCAGCATTTCCACAATGTGCATTTGTTTATTTATTTTAGTCTCTTAATAATTTATGATTTCAAAAGGCAAGAAAGACTAATGTTCCATTCATAGATTTACTTGCGGGGATTTTTGTCTAGTTCTTTTTGTTACAAAGCAAAGTTCTTTTCTTTCACATAAGTTTGACTACTTTGTCCACAGTAGGTGATTTGCCAAGCTTAAGAAATTTAAGATACTGGGCTGTGGTGGTGCACGCCTTTAATCCCAGCATTTGGGAGGCAGAGGCAGGTGGATTTCTGAGTTTGAGGCCAGTCTGGTCTACAAAGTGAGTTCCAGGACAGCCAGGGCTACACAGAGAAACCCTGTCTCACCCCCCCCCACCCAAAAAAAGAATATTTGCTTTCCTACTTTGTATATGTGTGAAAGAAAACAATTTAAATCTTTGAATTTCATTTCCTTTCTTTCTTTCTTTCTTCTTTCTTTCTTCCTTCCTTCCTTCCTTCCTTCCTTCCTTCCTTCCTTCCTTCCTTTCTTTCTTTCTTTCTTTTTAAAGAAAAATTAGTGGATGATAAGGTCTCTTGAAATGTATCCATCTTATAAAATGTATTATATGGTAACTTGGGCAGATTAGGCCTAAAATGGCAACTATCATTTATTTTTCCTTGTACACATCCTGATTGTCTAGGAAAGGAAATTATTCAGGTTTCTGTGCCTATTGCTCAGTTGGGCAACAGCTGTTGGGATTATTGATAATCTCTTTGTGTTAGAGTTCTGTGAGTCTAAGAAATAAAATTAAGACAATGAATACACCATTTGGTACTTTTTATATTCAAGTCAGTTTACATCTTGAAACAGTGAGGGTCCCCCCCCCCCCCCCGGGTGTGGTAGTTAACTTTCTATGGCTGAGGCAACACACCTGAGAAAATCCACTGAAATACAACCTTCTTTTGGCTGATGTTTTGAGAGTTCTAAGTCATTTAGACCATGTTGCCTTTGGGTCCTCAGTGGGTAGAGTTTGGTGGAGAAAGTGCTCACTTCCTGGTGCCTAAGAAATAAAAAGAAACAGAAGGAGGACTTTAGGTTCCTCTATTCCCCAAATGAGCGTGCCACCAATGACCTAACTTCCTCTCTGTAGTCCTCACCTCCTAAAGTTCAACCCCTCCCACTAGTACCATCAGCTTGTGACCTAGCCTTCATGGCTTTTGGGAAATGTTTAAGGTCATATCACGCCAACAGCTACAAACCTTGGTATTCATTCTTTACCAGCATAAAAAACATAATTCAGAATTGTGCTCCAAATTCTGTAAATAGACTGGACCAGAGAAAATGAATCAGGACTTCTATTTTCTCTGTATTTCTCACTTAAGGAAGCAATCAGAAATAGATGCAACCTAGGATTCTAGGTATGAGCCATGATACTCTAAGAAGTGTGTTTGTATCTTAAGGAGAATTGCTAACTAACAGTGATTAAGAAAGTTCCCCTCTTAGCTCTAAACCACTCACTGAGTCTTCAGAGGCTCGCTTCCCAGAAGACATTGTCTGGGGTTTGTAGAGCCCAATTATGATTGACTGTGACACTTAAACTTTCATTGCAAGAAAGACTAGAGAAGAATTGCTGTGTAAATTGTGTGTTTCTGTGAGAGAAAGAACTGCTCAGTGATTCTAATCAGGTTGTCAGCAGCTCAGCAGTTTGCACAGTCAAACTTCTACACGTTTTTATACTGCCTATTCTCTTGCACAGTATACATTTTGTACAGAAGTACAGTTCACCAATACACTTTCATGATTTGTGTGCGGCAGATCTAAACTCCATAGTGACTATGCCTAAGGGGTACTCTGGAAAAGACAAAGTGTGTGACCTTCCCTGACTATTTTTCAATTACCACCATGCATCATCATGACTCCAAATCACATATTTGTTCTGTTATAGTTTTGAAATTTTCAAAAATATATGCATGTTCTTTATTTTGCCCTGTAGCATAGCCAACACTTTCAGAAACCTTTAAAGTATGGATGGATCATCATTTAAAAATTGAAGTTTGTACATTTGGTTCTAATGTTTCTCACAATCTCAACCTGTCAAGGAAAGGGTTTTAGAGGTTGAAATCCATGATCTACTCCACTGTCTTATGCCATGCTGGTATCATTTGACTTACCCCACAAAAGAGAACCAAACTCCCAAACACTCTGGACAATTCACCCCAGCATGTTTCTCAGAATGCCTTAAGGAAGGTTTTGGTCTCTTTTGAATAATGTCATATTAATGCAATACAAAAGGCGTCCAACCAATACAACTGACAACTGAGCAAGGTGATGTTGTTTCCATGTATTATGGGCTTATGATGTACATGGGGTGGTGGAGCTGGTGGGTCTTCTATTGGCCTTACACCTTCTCTCAAGTTCTGGTCATCTCAGCTGTTATTCTGTGATGGGAGATGGTGTGGATGGATCCAGGTTCTCTTCATGCACTTGAAGCTTTATTGTATTGCATGGGTTTACTAGTTTTTGAGACAAACTCATAGTTCTTCTGCCTCTGCTTCCTAGGTGCTAGGATTTCAGGTATCTGCCACCACGCTGGGTTTCATCTTAATTATGCCACAGAAGGCACAAATCACCTTAGCTAGCAGACTGATTTCACTTTAACATTTCCCAGAGGGAAGCACCAGAGGGAAGTACCCTGTTTACCATCAATTCCTTCCTTCCTGGTATATGGAGCCATGTTGCTGAGACCTAGATCTAAGTCCTGATAAAAGGTTTTTGAAAATTATGTAATAAACAGAAGCGGACTGTATGGGATCCTTTGTATGTAGTATCTTTGGTTCAACATTATATTTGTGGCATTTGGAATCGTTCTTTTTTGCCTTTAAGAAATGATGTAGACTTGTGGCTGTTAAATGCTCTGAAATTTCAAGATTGCCTTGAAGACACTAAACTCAATTGGTCAGTTGTGTACTTAAGTACTTGGAGGTATTTCCAGCTATTTGGGAAAATTTTTTGCAATTTTTGTATCTATTTATTTTCCTGACTAGTTCAGCCACAAACTTTGCATGTGCAAACTTTGCATAGACAGTGGTTTACGATAGGTCTCTCACTTAGACTGCAACAGACCAAATAGCAAAGTTCGTAGATATTAGTATTTCAAAGGTCATCTTAGAAGTCTACACCCTGAGGGTTTTTTTTTCTTGTATAGGTTAGTGGATTTTTCTCATAATTGACTAATTTGGTGGAAACTAGAGTTTTTTTTTTTTTTCTTTAACCTAAGGCCATGCTTAATATTCCTTTTAGTATTTAACTGTATAACTGTGAGAATAATCTATAACCACAGTACCTTTTCCTTTCATTGATACATAATGTGCATAGAATTTGGCTTACAGGTCAGACTACATACTGTATTACCATCTTTTGGAGCCAAAACACATACTGGTTTTCTTGGAAGAGACATTCCTAATTTAGACAGACAATATTAAACCCCATTTCTTTGCCAGCACCTTATAGCCACTATGAATATGAAGTTGAGGCTCTCTTGGGTGTGCAAATAATGCCTAGAGAAGCCTCCCTCTGTCCCATGGAAATGAGGATCACAAAAACACATGGTTGCTTAGAATCTCGCAGCACAGAAGTAAGTGCCAGGGTCAGAACAAATGTCCACTAATGCCAGTGGACAGGTACCTAACATTTTCTTTATAATTTATCTCTTGATGAGCAGATGCCAAATTATTGAAATCACACAGGTGTTTTTGGGAAGAGTCTTTAAACTTTAAATTGCCTCCTTTAAATGTCATACATCCACTTACACACCACCAACCACTGGCTGCATCTTGTATCATCCTTTATAGATCTTTGTTTAATTTTACATTAAAAAAAAAAAAGCACAACAGAAACCAGTGGCATTTTCATGCTGGAACAAACCCAGTATCATTTTTCAATGCCTATGTGATGACAATCTGGTTATTAGGTTGTCAGAAATTTTTGACAAAATGTAGTGTTGGACTACCTAATTACATTGCTTCAGTCCAATGGGGCCACTGATCTGTTTCCTAATAGTTTTGGGCCAGAGTTGTTTTGTAAAAGGCAAACATATCAGTCATGTGATAAATGTTTGCTGTTTATGTTTACTAGACTAAACAAAGAAAATCCAGTTAGGCCTGCTTGGGAGGGAATGGTAATAATATGCATTGCTCAGAGTCCAGATGTCCCATCTATCTGAAAGTTTTAAGTCATTGGGGAGAAATTTGAAAGAACCAGGCTTTACACACGTTTTCTTTCATTTCACTGAAAAACATAGAATGAAATCAGAAAACTTAGGGATACACATTTAAAAACCTCTTTTCATTACCATCTACCCAATTTATATTTTTTATTTAAAGAGTTGGCATTTTCTTTCAGATCCAATACCTAATTACTGGAGTATACAAAGGAGTCTTTTATATATTCTCCTTTGTATTGAGAATTTGTTCAGGTTTTGTGATGTCATAATCACTTAATATTGGCAAAATTAAAAAATGTATTCATATAAAGACAGATATAACACTAAAATGTATTCTGATAGTATGGCTCCATGGTAAGGTTTTCTTTCTTTGACAATTTCTTCATAAAAAAGGGCTAAGGATGATTCTCTGTGGTAGTATACCATTCTAACTAGCATTCACAAGACTCTGAGTTTAATCCCAAGGAAACACACAGAACTTGTTTTGATCAGCATGTTCTACATATCTGTAATCCCAGCATTTGGAAGGCCAAGGCAGAATAATTCTGAGTGTAAGATCCTCCTGGACTACTTAACAGTTGTAGGCCAGCCTAAGCTATAAAGATTGCATCAAGACGACAAACAGGCAAACCAGATGGAGTTAAGTACCTGTAGAGAAGTGCTTGTTGTCATGTCCTTGCAGATAAATCACCAATTCCCAAGGGTGCTCGGCACTCCGAGGGCCTGTGCATTGTGAGCCCTGAGGGTTGAGCTTCATCATTGTCCCATAAATCCTTTTTCGTCTCCATACCCCTGCTGCTGAGGCAGCAAGGATGTAAGTGCTTAGATTATGTCTAGGAAGCAGAAGGAGGGCATGCAGGTGGAATAACCTGTGAAATGTAGTCTCATGTTGGGCTCAAGGCCGATAGTGCAGGTTTTTTAAGTGAACTAGAACAAGAAAGCTTTGGGGAGTATAAAGTTCTGAAGGCAGTTCTACAAAAGAACAATGATTTGCGATATTTGCTTCTTTAAACAAATAATTGTAGTGAGAGATGAGTGAGAAATGTTTCTGGTGGAGGGGAGGGGTGATAGTTCAGTTACACGGAGGAGCCCGCTCGACTGCTCTTCACACAGTAAAGTACAATGATCTATTCCATTAAACATTTTTTGAGACTTTATTTATTATTATGTTATGTGTATGGCTGTTTTGCCTGCATGCCTGCATCACATGGATACATGCATACATGTATACACGCATACAGTGCCCTTGGTAGCCAGAAGAGGGCGTTGGATTCCTTGGAACTGAAATTATAGATGATTGTGATCTGTGCTGTGGCTGCTGGGAACTGAACGTGCTCTTAGCCACTGAGCCATTTTTATAAAGAACCAAAAGAGAGGCATTTAAAGGTTCGAAGTTAAAAAAAAAAGGTTAATAATGTTCAAGGAGATAGAAATTATTGAAAGCTATACTCTTTTCTGTAAAAACCATAGTAAAGAGAACTGGTACCAGTGTTTGCTACAGTGAATTCTGTCTGCGGGCACTCACCGTACTTTCCCTGGTAGTAAAGGAGTCTTTGGCTTGACACCTCATGGGAATCTTTATGATATCTTTGGAATGTGATGGTTGCTGTGGGTCACCAGTTTCTGATTTGTTGAATACATGACATGATGGATCTAAGCATGTCAATCACCTGCCACCATGAGGTAACTATTTGGGTGAGAGTTTTAGTTCTCGATTGCCCATTAACCCGTTAGAAACCTATAGTCCAAGCAATCCCTTAGACTCTGTACAGTCATCTCTTATGCAAACCGCTATTACCAGTTACTTTGTTCAACACATTGAGATGTTGATACTTAGGAACTATAGCTTGTGTCTGTGAAGATGAGATGAGATCTTTGCTACTGCCCTGGGTTAGCAACAAGGGATGCTAAAACACCAATAGTTATGCATTGTCCTGGTTTATTGCTGCTACTGTAACAAAATCTTGCAGATTGGGTAATTATAGCTGCAGAAATTCATCTCTCTCAGTTCTTAAGATTGCTAACACCAAGATCAAGGTCCTTGTCTGCCAAGACTGCATTTATTCCATATGGCTGCCTTGTTGTGGCATCCTTTGCAAGAGATGTGTGTTGTGTCTTTAGTGGTAGGAGACAGGGAGGAGGAGGGTTCTCTGTTCACCTGTCACCCTTTTGCTATGGTGCTAATTGTGTTGATGCTCTACTCCCATGACACCAGAAGGGCCCCAGAAGGGGACAGCTTTTAATGCAGGTGCTTTGAGGATTAAGTTGTAACATGAATATTGGGTGAGACACTAATTTAAACCACAGTGATTATGTTGCAAGATCAAACTAAGTTGATAGTACCTGTCATATGTTCTTTATTTAATAAAAGTTTTTCTAAATTTCTGCTATGTGATTTTGATGAAGGAGTGTCATAGTTAGCTTCAGTTGTCAACTTGATGCACCTGGGAAGAGGGACCCTTAACTGAGGAATTGCTTCCATCGGGCCATGGGCATGTCTGTGGGGGTGTCTTCTAGACTATTACATTGATGGAAGAGGGCCCACACCATTGTGGGTGTTGCTAGGCCTGGGCATCTGGAAATGAGCAGTGTAAGAAAGGGAGCTGACTGTGAGCCTGGAAGCACAGCAGTAAACAGCCTTTCTCCATGGTTTCTGATGGAGTCCCTACCTCTTGAGTTTCTGCCCTCCTCTTCCATCATGATGAAGTATAAAATGGAAAATTAATAAATACATAAGTTGTTTTCATTTGTAGTGTTTTTCATACCAACGGAAAAATCAAACTGGGGCAAGGCGTCAAATTTCTATCTTGGTGAAGGTTAATACTGGCAGAAATGCACAAACGGATTTGGGGAACATTTGTGGTGACTTACGAATGCATTTCTGCCTATCAGATACTTCTTTAGAGAGAGTTCTTAACCAAACAACTTGAATTACATTTAGTTAGCATTATCTGCTTATTTATGGTTTCCTCTTCAATGCAAGTTTTGTGTACCATAATGCAAAATGTACGTGCATATGTGTGTGTGTGTGTGTGTGTGTGTGTAAGCTAGATGTCATTCTTGAGTGTCATTTCTCTGGTGGTGTCCACCTTATTTTTTGGGAGTCTCTCGCTGTCACGAGGCTCACTGGCTTGGTTAGTTCTAAGGATTTACCTATCTTTACCTGCCCAGTGCTGAGATCACAGCAAACAGTGCTAGCATGTCTGGCTTCTTGATTTGGCTTATGGAACTTAGGTCCTGATCTTTTGGTGGCAACTCCTTTACTGATGGAGCCATTGGAGGCATCTCAGGCCCTATTTTGTCGGTTTTATTTCTTGAGACAGGTTTTGTGTGTGTGTGTGTGTGTGTGTGTGTGTGTGTGTGTGTGTGTGTAGAGGAGGTTGGCCTGGAATTTACTATGTAGCACAGCTACATACAGTAATTCTTCTGCCTCAGCCTTTGGAATATCAGATTCAGATGTATTGGGTCTTGTTCATGCTAGGTAAACATGTTATCACTGAGCTTCGTCCCCAGTTCTCTGAGATTTTTGATTGTATTGTGGCTTTTATAGTCCTTCATCTCCCCACAACATCCCGTAGATACGCCTGAGCTTTGTGACAGTCTCTTCTCTGCCTTTCCTGTGAGTTCACACCAGCTCCACTCAAATTCAGGTAGTCTCCCCATTTAGCAAATGCAAACGCAGCACACAGTTCTGTCATTTCCCAAGGTCCCAAGGTGCTTTCCACCAGGACTGAAACTAAGTGCCTGATGTTTTAATGTTCTAGAATGTCTCATTTGAAAAAAAAAAAAAAAAAGATGCCCTCACAAGTATCCTGTAGCAAGGAGGCCCACAGAACTGCATGGTGACATTTTAATAGCTTATTTATTTTATATAGATATAACTCCTTCAAGGTGTTTAAAATGTCAGAATAGCCTGAGACATGTATGCAAATAATTTCCTGCAATTAACAAGTATAAAGATTTAAAGATGCACCAGTGTTCTAAACAACTGAAAACAAAGTTTGGCACAATTACTTTATGTGAAAGATTCATTTCCTGCAGGAAGTATCTGCCAAAGCAATACTGTGTTTTCCTTTGGAAGTGAACTGACATTTGGGCTGTTAAAGCTGGCCTTGGAAGGTTCCTTTCCCCCAGAGTAAACACTGATTAACTCAAATTTACCAGTGAAGATGGATCTTACAAGTCTGGTAATCGTTTCCCGACGCTTTATGTTTAATGACATGGCTATTTATGTAGAAATTATTTAAAATGATTAAATTTGCTCACATAAATTATATCAGTAATTCAGTGTCTCCTTCCTTGACACCCCAGTATAACTGTTTTATCATGGTAGCTCCGGTTTTGAGATTCTGTAAGAGTTGTTGACAATATTCACTTTAGAGTCACTGTAATCACTGGATATGTGTTTTCTGTATACCACAAGCTCTTGAGTTCTCTAATTTGTCTTTAATTTTCCTAAGCAAAATAGAGAGCATATGTAGTTGTAAAGACTGATTCTGTACATTAGAAGATGAAGGTATAAACTGATACCTCTTTTAGTTACTTTGATAAAATCTGAGACAGCAATACCGGTCAGAACTCCGGTGGGGGGGGCGGGTGGCGTTATTGTAGCTCATGGTTTCAGGGGGTGGGTTATTATGATTTATGGGAGGAGTTCTTATAGCTCATGGTCAAGGTTATTATAGCTCATGGTTTTAGAGGCCTTAGCCCATAGCAGTAGGGAAGGCATGGTAAAACAGCCACATGATATCAGAAGCATACAGCAGACCTCACCTTAAGAGTCAGACCATGGACAGAGAGACTAATCTAGAAGCAGAAGTAGATATAGCTTTCAAAGGCCTGTGTCTGGTGACTCACCATAGGTAGGTCATATGTCTCAAAGGTTCCACCACTTCCTAAAGCTGAGTCACCAGCATAGTCCTGGTGTTCTGACAGACAAGCCAGAGGAAACATTTCAGACTCAACCAAAGTTGTATGTTTTCTGGCAACTGCCCTTTGCCTTTGATGCTGTTCTGCATCCAGCCCCTATGAATCAGGACCCCCCACATCCCTGTCAACATTATGTAAGTACTGTGGGGTTTTCAAAGGCGTTCTCAACTACTGCAGGCCATGATCCAATCAGAAGAGGGCTTTTCCAATTGCTGTTTGCTTTAATGAAGGAATCACACAGAGTTCAGAGCCCGAGTGACATCAAATCAGAAGACAAGCTGCAAGGGACACTCTGGCTGTGATGACTCTGAGCACTGGGCTTTAAATGAGGAGGAGTGAAGATTGCAGATTAAGGATGCTGTTAAGATGTGGGTATAAAGCTGCTTCTCCTTAACCTGGCTAGGTGCCCAAGCCTCCTGCTAACACAGTCACTTTGAAGTATTAAATTTATCCCTCAATTTCCTTTTTTATGGCCTAATAGTCTCTTTAGGTTCTTACAGGATGGAGTGGTAAGACATTTGTGGGTTTTTTTTTCTCATGAAATTTTTTCCCCTTAAGCTTGTTGGAAAACGACAACTGTATTTTGCAAATAAGCCCCAGAGATGTAATGTGTTAGTACGCATATATATTTTATGAATTACCACCCATCAGAGATTCTACCATCAACGGAATAAAGTACACTCTAACATTAAATATCAAAGGTCTTTAGAAACAACAATGACAACAACAGTTTACACACACACACAAGCACACTCATGTGCACACACATACATGCATACATACACTTGTGTGGAGATGAGGTTGGCGTCTGTGAGGTTGATTTTAGTTTTAAATGCCAATTCGATCACCAGTAAACGAATTATCTAGCACCTTTCAGTGTAGTAGAAGGATTAGTAAATTGAACCATAACTGATTGAGAGTTAAAAACAAATCATCTGACTTTCCAGAGGAAAGGTGGCAGGACAGTCATACATGCACATCCAGCGCCTGTGCATCTTGTTCACTCTGCACTGTTTCTTTAAGTGGTTAATTTAAAAGCCACCATGTTAAAACTAAGATGTTTCCAATATGTTGGTCAGTTTCTGATATCCCTGGACAGACAGGACAACATTTAGCCACCCATCTCTGTGACATTGTCTCCTTGGAATGAAATACTTCCTTTCTGTATTTTTTCTGTGTCATTCCAGAGGTACTCCAGGCACACACATACTATTTTTCTCTAGAGAAGAAATAACTCACAGTAGCTCCTGTGCCATCCATGTGTTTTTCCTCTGCATACTTAAAGTTAAGATTGTACTAGAAAACAGCGCATGTTCTGTATGAAAGATGACCTTGTTTTTAATGCCTTCAGTGTATTCTCTTTCAGAGCTGTATCATAGTTTACTTAACTTGTACTGGGTACAGACATTATAACTATAACTGAGACTTTTTTCAATCCTCTGGCTGTAAAATGCCATGTCTCCATAGTTTTTCAGGGTCTACACACTGATTTTACTCACAAAACACAATGGTGAATGTGGCACATTTTCTCTGTCCCCAGCAACTGCTGCCACTTGGGTGATAGTAAAAGTTCTCTCCCCACCTGTATTATTTGTCATAACAGAAACCACTGTTTTAGTTACTCAAGAGGGAGATGATTGAGGAGATGAGCTTAGTACCAGTTCCACAGGTAAGTGGTTATCCTGCACTTAACTCACACAAGGATCACCAGGGGAGCTTGGGGCTGTATAGGTTCAGCCTCAGCAGGAAGAGTCCAAGAGTCTACATTCTAACAAGTTCCAGGTGATCCCTAAGATGCTTTAGGCAAACCACACTGAACAATAAGATTTATAGGAACAAATTAGCCGTTCACTTTGATTGAATGAGTGGTGCTAGTATTTAGATTTTGAAGGTAGGGTGTTGTTTAGATTTTACAAATAATGACAATCTCTCCTGTTCTATACAGGCTGGGGTGTAGAATTTGATTGCCAATGATGGCATGTAGTGGCTATATAAAAACTGGTTAAGTAACACATGCTTAGCTTTGGGCATATTGTGTAAAATAGAATGGTTTAGGGACATGGTAGCCTTCAGTTGGTTAAAATGGGATTATAGAATGAACAGCTTAAGTTCTTCTTCTGTTGCTGTCTTTGATGATGATATCTACTTATGGTTCCTAGAAATACGATTTCTATTGCAAATTTAGACCAAGGGGGCCAGGCCTCATTGTGACAATTTTATCTCTTCTTAAAATGTAGGTTATTTGAAATGAACAATTATTGAATTCTCAATGGATGGGGAGCCATTAAGAGCAATGGCTGCTTTTCTGTAAGACCCAAGTTTGATTCGCAGTACACACATTCTTATATAATTTCAGTTCCAGAGAATTCTATTTTCTCCTCTGGCCTCCATGGTCACCAATAGGTGCACAAGCATACATGGGGTCAAAATACTGTCACACATAAAATGAAAATAAATAAATCTAAGTATTAAAAGGAACAAATTAAAGAAAGGTAATTGTTAAATTGGATAGTTTATTCCTTTGTAAAATTTGCTGTGTCCTATGACAAAGACTATCTCTTTAACCAAACTTTAAATATGTTTCCAGCACTAGGAATCAAACCTAGGACATTACACATGCTAGTCAAGTGCTCTGTGATTAAATTATATCTTAACTCCAAATCTCTGAGCTTTCCTCTCCACCGGGTATCTAGTTAGGTCTCGATACCCCTGTGATAGCCTTTGTTGTGCCTAGTGTGGTGTTTGTAACAAAGTTGCTAAGCGGTATTTGGGTACCTGGGTATTTGATTGGGTTCTTTACCACACTGTTACTCTCCAGTCTTTCACAGGAGTCCTGTTAGGATTAATCCATCAAGATTTCCTCTACTTCCTTAAGCAATTTCCCATTCCCTGACCCCTTTACCTCCTCTAATATTGCCCATAAATCCTGACTGCCTTGCTGTATTGGAAGTTAAATCTATTCTCTTCTGTGCTAGTACCCCTTGCTAAACTCCTCCTTATCTCTTGAACAAATGTCAGAATAAGTTTTGTTTAATATCTGTTTCTTGTCCTTCTGTATAACTATCATCTTGTGATATTTGAAAAGCATTGAAATAGAAGTAAAACATATTCTCATCACCTTTAATTTTTTTAATTGAATTTAGAATTACAATTAAACTCACTCTAAATGTAAATATTACTCAAAATTCAGTTTGGAAAAGTAGCATTGGAGAGAAATCTAAATTATTATTGAACTTTGGGGTCATTAAAAGATAGGTTTTTAGGAAGAATTAACTCATGACTCATAAGAGTGCAAACTGAAAATTTAATTTGATTTATGTCATGGGAGAGAACTAAGTAGATGTAATAACTAGCTCACAGGAAAAGTGAAACAGTATAAACATTTATAAAGGAAAGGGATGTCAGGGTGAGTTGTAAGTTGAGATGAACCTGACTTTGCCACAATAGGAAAGAAGTCAGTTAAAGTTACTACCTGTCAGTGAAGAATTTAGATATTTATATCAGTTGCATGCAAGTTATAAGTATGCAAAATACGTCAAAGACAGTGAGCAAGGGTGGGGTCTGATGGCTGGAAAAGATGCAATAGAAGTTAGGTGCTGTTTTCTATTGATTTTTTTTCCCAACAAGGTGATGGCCACCTTTCACCTAAACAAACATGTGCCCTAAGTATTGACTTGTCATTCACTTGTGAAAAATATAAAATGTCCCAATGTTTGTGGATTATTGTCTCAGTCAGAGCTACTGTTGCCATGATGAAACACTGTGACCAAAAACAACTTAGGGAGAAAAGGATTTATTCATCTTACACTTTCACACTGTAATCTACCACTAAAGGAAAGCAGGACAGGAACTGAACCAGGGCAGGAACCTGGAGGTAGGAGCTGATAAAGAGACCTTCAATGAGTGTTTGCGGGCTTGCTTCTCATAGCTTATTCAGCTTGCTTTCTTATAGAACCCAGGATAACCCAGAGTGGCCCCACCCACAATGCTCTGGGCCCTCCACCATCAATTGATAAAATGCCTTTCAGGCGTGCCTATGCCTGATTTTATAGAGGCATTTCCTTGATTGAGCCTCCCTCCTCTCTGATGACTCTAGTCTATAGCAAATTGACATAAAACTAGCCAGAACAGTGATTATATACAAATAAACAGTAAAGAAGATGAGCTAAACACTATGCATTATCATAAATTATTCCCAGCCATGGAAAAATGAAAGATGTTTTTATATCTTATAGTTTTTCATCTTCAACCTTATAGTCAGAATACAAAGAAAAAGATCTGTTGTTCACTGAAAATTTTAACTTCATGGTATGAGGCAACTATCTGCCCAGAACAGGTTGTTTTCAAGTATTCATTTTCATAATTGGGCATATTCATTTGAACCAAAGTACATTTAGAGAGGACTGTACAGTTGAAGTTAAACAAAAACAGTTTGAAACCATACCTGGAAGTAAATCCATATTATTCAGGAACCAAGTTGAATCAACAGATGGTGGAATGGAGACATTGTGTGGTCTCCATTCTGAGAATGACAGTTGGAATTCAGAATCTGATAAATCCTTTGTATGCAATTATCTGATTTTCTTGTCTTCCTTCCTAGGAAGTAGGGTCAGCTAAATAGAGCATTAGGTAAATGACATAGTGCCTTAGGTTCTGCCATTCTGATTAATTCTTTATTTTATGAGGATGGTTGTATTGGCTATTTTTTTTGTTGCTGTGATAAAATACACATGGTTTAATGGTTTGTTTTGGCTATGGTTCTAGATGCCAGAGTTCATAATAGTGGGGAGGCATGGCACATGACAGTAGAATTGGGAAGCAGAGACATCTCTTCTTCAGTTTGTCTATATATAGAAAGGAGAGAGAGAGAGAGAGAGAGAGAGAGAGAGAGAGAGAGAGAGAGAGAGAGAAAGACAGAGAGAGAGAGAGAGAGAGAGAGAACAGGAAGTGGAGCCACACCCTAGTGATGTAATTGCTTCAAGCAGGGCTCCACCTCCTAAAGATTCCTCTTATTATCTTTAAACAGCATCACTGGAGACCAACTATTCAAATGTAAACCCAGGTGGGGCATGATAATCTCATCACTTGGAAAGCAGAGATCCAGATCTGTGGGAGTTTAAAGCTAGTCTGGTCTATGAAGCAGGAATTTTTGGTTTCATTGGAGACTCAGTTGTGTCATGTGATGTTTTGCTGAAGCAGGCACTGGAGAACAGACTTGTCTTATTCTGGAAGTTGCCTGGTGAAAGCGCATGTGATGTTTTGCTAGAGCTGATGCTCGAGAGACTCATGATCTTTGGAAAAAGTATAACACATCAGACAGCGGACTATGCTTTTGCATTGGTTCACCTTGCAACTTTTTACCAGTCTTTGTTGGGCTTTGCTGAGGCTGGTCTTCACTGACAACACTCTTGCATTGTTTCACCTTGCTTTCTTAGCTGATTATTGTTTGTCCTGATTTCATAGAGAGAAAAATCATCAAATAATTACTGGTGGTATTCTGGCTGCTTCTTGCTGCTTCTGTAGACTCATGCACATTGGCAGAGACTAGTGGTTTCTTCTGAATCAAGCTATTGCTATTGATTTGTGTTTGGTTATTGCCAAATGGAATGAATGGACTGGACTGCCACTGTTGATTTGTGTTTGGTGTTTTGATAATGGACTAGACTACTGACAATGAAGATTGACTTCCCAGGATCTGTAAAAAAAAAAAGAAAGAAAAATGGAAAAGCTAGGTGTAGATATATGTCTATTTATAGCAGCACTGTGGAGGTACAGATAAGAAGAATCTCTAGTCACAAGGTTCCAGTGAGACGACACCTTGTCCCACAAAACAATATGTGTGATTGGCTCCTGAAGCAACCCGACCTGGGACTTTCACCTGCACACGCACATGCAAATAAATACCCCTCCTAAGGAGACCTCCTGGGATTTGACAGCTATCCTTTGTATTATCTTTTGTTTTTGTCACTCATGCTTAACTCATTGCCCAGTAGTGCTTGCCATTTTATTTCTGTGAACACTTTCATCTATCTCAGGACTTAACAAACTTTCTCTGACAAAGACCAGACAGTAACTATTAAAGGCACTGTGAACCTAAGGAGTCTTTTATATTTG
This sequence comes from Arvicanthis niloticus, assembly GCF_011762505.2. Lineage (NCBI taxonomy): Eukaryota > Metazoa > Chordata > Mammalia > Rodentia > Muridae > Arvicanthis > Arvicanthis niloticus. The sequence goes on along the minus strand of NC_047660.1, from coordinate 95,954,549 downwards.
CTTAATTCTGACTGGCTAAGTGAAAGCAGCTATTGACAACAGGCAAATAATACTTGTATCCCCATGACACATTATTTATGAAGGCTCAGATTTAAATTTTTTGTAACTTTCACATCTTGTAAACTAATATTCCTCTTTAAAAGTTTCCAAAAACCTTTAAAAGTATAATGATTATTTTTTTGATTGTGCCTGCTAGGAGTCAGCTGTCTAGATGCACTATTGTGTGCATACCTTTGTTTACAGAATAAACAGGATATAGCTACTGGATCTTGATTAGGTTTTATGCTGAGGTCTCTCAGTTTCCATCTGAGGTATCTAGGGCAAATAAACATTGTTCACTAAAGCTTTGTAATCTTTGTTGTGAAATGTAGATGACACAAAAAAATGGAGTTGGTTTGTGAGCTAAATAAATTGTCCTCAAATATGAAGCTTCCTACTTGAGTCATAAAAAAATTCACAGGATAACTATTCTATTTTCTCTTCTGGTCCTTTCCACCACTTGGGATTTTATTTATTTCAATTTCTATATATGCAGGTTTGGGGCAGTATCAGTTTTACTTTCTTATGAATTCAATTTTTATGGAAAACATCCAACTTCTTGATTTGTATTAAACTAATATATACAATGCTTAATAGGAACAGAAACAAAATATATTGAGAGGGTGTCATAAAAACTCAGGGTGTAATCTTCATGTGAAGGGAGACCTTTTCCTCAGTCATTCATTTAGTCAGCTGACAAGCTTTATACTGAAATTTCAGATTCTTTTTTCTGTGTCAAGGTAGACTTGCATGTGCTTTTGCTGAAGTGAATAAGGTAGACTCATGATCAAATTGTTTGCAATGGCTGTGCTGGGCTCTCCCAGCCTTTATGGAATGTTTCAGTGAGTATGTCTTTATCATGTCTCCTATTGATATTTCTATATGGTGGTATTTAGCTCAGTCTCATTATTTTGTTATAATTGGATGACTCCACCTTTTCATGGTTGCACACATCAGTCTGTTCTTCTCATGTTTTATACCGCATACCACACACAATGGCAGGTAAAGGCTGGGTGCTTAATGAGTGCATTGTAGCAGAATTAATGGAAAGTCTTTATGTAAGTCACTATCTTTTAGATACAGAGGAAATGGCCCATAGCATTATATGTCTAAGTGGGTATTTGGCAAGTTGGTTGTTAGACATGTTGGTACTAAACATAGTGAATTGTAAAGAAAGAAGTCTATATTAAAAATTAAGCAAACACAATAAAAGAGACAAATTATTGGTAGTAAGGAGTTAAGAAGTATGTCCACTTTCCTTAAATGTGAGACTTGTAAGGACAATCAATTGCAAGCCAGGGCCCCAGGAGAATCTGAAAGAATACTAGGTATATTTTACTCTACAGTATGTCTTGTGAGACTCTGCTTTGAAGAAAGTGATTTAAGTATTAAGTATTAAGAAGTGTAGATGGAGAGGAAAACTCTAAGAGGATGGGTTTGGAATTAAGTTCTTAATCCTCAGATAACTGAGAAGACAGGCAGTGGCATGTGGGGAAGTCTACGAGTTTATTAAAGTGAAAAAAACGGTTCTCAGATTTTTTTTTTGTGAGTATCAAGCAGTGTGCGTGCATATGTCTCTCTCTCTCTCTCTTTCTCTCTCTCTCTCTCTCTCTCTCTCTCTCCTACATGGTTGTGGTATCTCTTGAGCACCACATGATTTTGTAATCTCTTGAGCAGTGTACCCAAAGAAGTATAGTATATTTTATTATAAATTACTTGAAAAAAAATAATGTCTGGGTGGGAGAGATAACTCAAAAGTTAAGAAGTCTGCTCTTCTATAAGACCTGGTTCAGTTCCCAGCACTCACACACACACACACACACACACACACACACACACACACACACCTTTTACAAAATGGTAGCATCGAAAAATGAAATTGTCAATTGTGGGAAAATATGAAAGATTACAGGAAATATGCAAGATTCAGAAAGATAATTAAATACTTTCCCTTATACTGGAATTTAGATTTTTTTTTTAAATGATGGAAATAGAAAGTGAACTATTTAGGAAGAGCAAGAGGTCCACTGAGGTGGACAGACAGGAGAAGGTTGTGACAGGACGAACATAGTCAACGTCTATGATATACATCTATGAAGATGATATAATAAAACAATTATTTTGTACAATGAAGATACAGTAATGATCATTATAAAATGTGACCCTGGGTAGACAGCAGGAATGGCACACAATTTTCATTATCTATTGACCCCCTGTATAGTATCCTTATGAAAGCTGTGTTTATTGTACCAGACAAAAAAAAAAGATCCACCCTCGTTTTCCAGATCTTCCAAACAACCTAAAGTGTTGATGGAAGGTTACCAATGGTAAATAAAGAATCTAGTATTATTTTATCAAGCTCTTTTTACTGACTTTCAGTTTCCTGGGCCATTTATGTATGTTGCTTAAGATTTTTCTACATCCCTATGAGATATGTTTTGTAATTTTTGATCCCTGTTTTTCTAATAACTGCACTTGGACCAGACAAACTAAAGTGAATGTCTTAATGTCTGGCAGTCACATGTAGTGTGTGTCAGTGGTTCTGAGGCCAATCATTGTTTTGTACCAAGGGTGTCTAGCAAGCGCCACATTTGTCTTGGGGCTTCATAATACCTAGACGGCTGGATTCTCCTTCAGAGTTTCTGATTCATTAGGTCAGGGTGAGACATGAGAATTTCCAAATGGAGTTATTAGACATGTGGGGGTTGTATTTGGAGAATCGTGCCTCTTCAGGTCTGCCAGCAATCTGCCATTTACTGCAGCACTATTCCCTCTACACAATTCACTCTCAAGAACTCTGCCATTAGCTGGAGAGATGGCTCAGTGGTTAAGAGCACTGTCTAGTCTTCCAGAGGTCTTGAGTTCAATTATCAGCAACCACATGGTTGCTCACAACCATCTATCCTGGGATCTGATGCTCTCTTTGGGCATGCAGGTGTTCATGTAGATAGAGCACTTATATACATAAAATAAATAAATAAATAAATCTTAAAAAAAAAAAGAACTGTGCCATTGAGTTAGAAACACTACCAGCAATAATAAGAGCAGCAACAAAACCATCATAATATTCTAAGTGTGTTTACAGTTTTGTATTGGCTCACATCTGCCTTATGCCACAGAGTGGACATACCTGCGGCTATGCTGCCTCTCCTCCATACAGGGCTTAAACTTTCACTTCCAGTGATTTGCTTGGTTCTGGACTAAAATAGTCAGGATTTCTGAATTCTTTGGCTCTTACAACTCTTTGGGGGAGGAAGGTCATACTAGAAAGTTTTCATTTAGACTGTGACCCTAATAGCCCATTGTTGGGTCCTCTAAAAATTGAGTTTTGTGGTTTTCCAAATCATGAGCAGTTAGAACACGCATCACCTTTCTCCTTTGCTTTAGATATTTTTCCGATTTGCTTTTTTAAAATTTTTAGTAGAAATATTCACTCAGAGCCCAGTCCGCTTACCCACGGATATGCCTCAGATGTGTGCAAATATCCCGAAGAAGGAGCCCCTCTTCTTTGCCTTAGCTTGACTTGAGGCTATGGTCCCTGTACAAAGTTATAGATTAACAAGAGAAAAATATATGATTTTTCAAAAAATATTATATGTAAGTCTTTAGAAAGGAAGACCAAGAGAAACTGAGAGACATACATGTTTTTATTCTGTTTAATGAATAGTGGATAGTGGTGCAGAACTACGATTGAATTAAATGGAGTCAGTAGTAACAATCTCAGGGTTGTAGCAACTGCTCACTCAGATCAGCATATTCCTCTTCTGTAGGCATAGGAGGGCACTCTGGAATAAGGTCTTCTTACCTATTGTAGAGAATTCCTTTAAGACCCATTTCAGGGGGAATGTTAGAAAGAATTTCCTGCTTTTGTTTTTATCAAATGCCAAGATGTTATATTTTGAGGAAGTATGTCTTGAAATGTATCACAGCAAATATTATTTGAGCTTTTACTATATTAGGCACTTACTTGTTAGAGCTAGGACACAGTGGTTGCACAACTGGGTATCACCTCTGCCACTAAGGAATTTTTGTTCTACTGAGGAAAGCACATCAAAAAAAAAAATGTGATGCATAAATGTCAATGGTGGTAACTTGCTAAAAAGGAGAGGTGCTTGTACAGTGTAAGTACACAGCAGGAGAACTGAGTATATTGGTATGGAGGAAAGATTGTTGGGGCTAATGATTGAGCCAAAATCTGAAGGAAATTTAAAAATTAACTAGGTCAAGTAGCTGGAGTTGAGGGAAGCACATTCTAGGCAAAGAAAAGCTGTGTGCAGAGGTCATGAAAGCAAAGAACATGGCATGATCTTAACAACATAAGACTCTAAACCGGACAAGCCTAGCTCAAGATCTATGTATGTTTTAAAGGATAATTTTTAAAAAGGTAAAATCATAATTTGTACTGGTATACAATAACATGTTTAAGATGATACCAACTCATGAGACACTCAGACAAAGAGTAAGACCAGTATAAAGAGAATTTAAATACACACACACACGCACACACACATACACACACACACACACACACACACACACACACAGAGAGAGAGAGAGAGAGAGAGAGAGAGAGAGAGAGAGAGAGAGAGAGAGAGAGGAGAGAATTATATATTTGATATATGAAGTTTCCCCAACAGACAGGGCAGACTTTGCCTGTCTACAAACAAGACTTATCTTACATGTCTATCAGTTAGGCACAGTTTATTGTTATAAAATGAATCAGGACACAATACCTGAGAACCAGGAGGTGGTCTCCTTTATATACAATGTATGCTTTCTTACAGAATCACATTCATTTTTTCTCCTATATAAACTTCAGTCATGAATACATTTTTGAAGTTTAAAGCTAGCTGGATTTGATTTTAAATGGGTATAATACAAAGCTGGACAATTCATACCCCTCCTTGAATATGTCCCACTATGTTGAGCAGAATATCTAGACAGTCATTCCCTGTATCTTCCTTTTATACCAGTCTAATAACTGGCTTCTCCCCATCACAGTAGAAAACAAGAAAATACTCCCTTTGAGAAAAGGCACATAGAAAAATAGGGTAGAACTTGGCTTTTATTCTGGAGTCCCTATGAAAACTAAAGTGGTTATCTTTCCAGTGAACCCCCACAAAGCAATAGTGGCCTTGCCAAGAGGTCTGGCCCAGCCTGTAGAGAGGGTTGGCAAGGAAAAAAATTTCAAGTTGTCAGTCACTTTGAACAGAGAATGATAATCATCTGGTCAATTAGCAGAATGGCTGGTACTGAGGCTCTTGAATTGATGATTTGCTTTGGTGAAGTGTTAAAACAGCTTTGACAGGTACTACAACTCTTTAATTGGCATTCCCACTCCGAAGTCATGTGTTAAAAATGTTCGTACTGTTAAAAAGAAGGACTCACCCTTGTCTTATGTTTTAAACTGGATGTGTTGAGTATAGACTCTGTTTTCTGTATTGATGCCATATTGTATGTGGAGACAGAATTAGACTAGCATCTTCTAAGGTAGTTTCAGCAGACTAGAATTTAAAGCTGCAGCATCACAAATGTTTGATTAAAAACGTAACTGGTTTTGATTGAGTCGTGTTATTATCCCCCAGTTACAGATTCTCTTTCTTTTTTCTAATTAGTATAAACTCATCTAAGTTCTCAAGAATGCTGTCTCTGGTGATATTTCTGTCAGAAGCCTCTGGCCTGTGGGACAGTGTACAAATACTTTAGACAGACAATGAGTCCTCACAATGTAAGTAAGTTACCTACAGGGAACAATGCCACTGGCAGTTTTTTTCCTTCTATAAATGTTCTACAGATGTTAAAACCATCTCTTAAAAATCTCACTTTGTTTCCTTCTGCTGTCATCCTAGGTAAAAAAGCTCTGAATCCTATATAATTTTTTGACTTTTATTTGGAAATTTATTTAAAAGAAAGATGTAAAATAATCCCCAAGCCTGAAAAAGCAGGTTTACTGTTTGCTAAATCGGGCCTCTAATAGTAAACAGCTCAGAAAGCCTACTATAATATTTATGAACAGTTTCTCAGTTTTATACCCAGATATTTCTGTTTCACTCTACAGCAGAGATAATCCAGGCTCAACAAAAGAGGAACCTTTTCTTTTTCTTTCCTTCTTTCTTTCTTTCTTTCTTTCTTTCTTTCTTTTTTTTTTTTTTTTTTTTTTTTTTGAATGAATAGACCGGACAGTTGAGCAGTGAGCTGCATGATTACCAATCTTTCAAGCCCAGCTTTTATGTAAGGCAACTTTATAACTTTATCTATTCCAAAGAGACAATCATTAAAGACCATAGGGAAAATAAAAGGCAAAGGAGAAATGTGGAGAAATATCCCATCCCTTACATCTCTGCAGCCTCTTGTTTCATTGCTACCCTTGCTGAGTTAACCTACTTTAAGACTACAGCATAAGTTCTGAAAAGGCATCTCACTCTTCTCCATGGCACTCAGTCTACAAAGCAGTGTGAGGACACAACTACCTCTACTGTTCAAAAACATACTCTATCTTTCACTGGGTATTCTGTGTTGTCAATAACAGATATCTTATTATGCACCCAAATTGCCAAGTAACAGTGATTAAAGCAAAGAAGAAAAGGAACCTTCTAGTCTTCTTGTGACTCATAGAGTAATCAAGATTGAAATCCCACAGCAGTATCTGTACAATGAAATAAACACCTCTCTGTTCCTCTAAATTCATTGGTCCATGTGTGGGGTTCTTAGTTGATGCTTGATTATGGCATGTTTCTTAAAGCACGAGTTTCTGAACATTTGTCTGAGAATGATGTATGGAAAAGTACAGATTCCTGGCTTCCTTCCTGCAATGAAAACAGGGGTATCTTGAAGCCAAGATGGGTGGGTTGTGGAATGTGTAGCTTCCTCAAACTCCCCATGTGGATAATTGATACATTTAATGTCTGAACATCATTTTAAGGTAAAAGCCTGATGTGTGGAATAAAAAATGGGGAGGTAGTCAGGAAGAAAAAAATGTTCTAGTCGTGGCAGGTGTGTATTGTTAGTCAGTCCTCCAATCCTCTCTGTGAAACATCCAAGGTTAGTCAGTCCTCCATTCCTCATTGTGAAACACCCAAGGCATAGCTGTTTTCATCTTGACAACAAAAGTATCCTCTACAACAAAGTATCCTTTGGTATCCTCTACTCACAGAGAGGGTGTGGGCCCAGACATGTCACATCATTCTAAGGAGTTGGGGCATCCCTTGAAATCCATTCATGGACATTGCTGGATATTCCATGTGTCCCAAGATCCCTTCACTTATTGGGAATATCTTAAGAGAGAAATGGAAGGTAGAAACACCACTGAGTAAGGAGGGAAAGAAAGCATTTGTATCCATGCCAGCTTGCTGTTGGCCCCTCTGTGCATCGAGAATGGCATTCCTTCAAATGTTGGGGGCATTGACATAGAGACTGCATGCTACTACCGCTGTGGGCAGTCAGTCATAGAACTTTGTCTCTGCAGGCAAAAGAAGAGAGCATTTTCACAAACTTCTTTCTGTATACAGTTTCCAGACACAAGCTACCTGACATACTCCACTTTTTTTTCATCCGTGATACAGGTCAACTTTCTCTGTGTGCATTCAGTGGATCAGAAACTCCACCCAAACCAAATGGAAGAGATTAGTTCTATTTATTGCAAATTATCATTACATCTGACCACATGAGTAGAGGCACAATTATTTTTGAATTATTGATTAGACTAAACCACACCTTGGGAATGAACTAAAGTAGAGAATCTTCCCCTCCTTCTTAGTGATGATAGTACTGGGTAGTTGTAACAATGTTAGATCTTTGTTTGGTATAGTAAAAGTTTCCCCAGCTGACTTCTTGTAAATCATCCAACCTTGACTGCGACTGCTGAGAAGGGTTTGTCCCTGGATCTTCTAATGGACTGCTAGGGTTTAATTACATGTTGTTTTATGGTGTCTGGCAATGCAATTCCCATCCCTGACATAGCTTCAGAGATCTTTACAAACAAGCTTCATCTGTCTCTCTTCTCATTTACTGAAAAGCACTCATTCCTTTGATGTTTGTGGACCCTACTGATGCTTTGTACTTGTACCCAATGGTGCTATTTTGAAAATACACGCACACGCACACACACACACACACACACACACACACACACACACACATATGCACACAAACACTCACTTAAATGTCATTGACTATAAAAACACTTCTAAAGCAGTTAATGACATGAAAAAGGAGAGAACACTTAAGGTTTGTGTCAGGGGCTCTAGCCTTTCCATTAGAGAAGAAACCCTGTTTGAAGTTTGGAATAGGTTGCCAGGGTTGACGCCATTAAAGAGCAACAGATAAAGTGCCCCCAGCAAATGCAGTGATGTGTTTTGTTAGACATTTTTATTTATTCACAGTTGCTTGAAACAAATGTGTGTTCTTCAGGCTGCTATTTGTTTCTAGTACTCCATTCTGGAAGTGTGTGCCTTGGGAAGCCCTGCTGATATGAGCATCACAATGAAACCTGCACCTTGCTAGACACATTGATGGCTCTGTTGATAAGAGGCAGCACGAAGTCAACAGTTGATTCTACTTCACTGTGACATTTGCATTTATTAAAGTCATGTTTGTCATCATTTCTATATAATCACAGTGAGCACCTAGTGTGCCACAGTTGAGAATGCAAAACGAAGAGAGGGTTTCATCGAGGGCACATAGGGAAGAGCAATTATTATGTTTTTTGTTTGAACAATTCAGATCTTGTCTCAGAGCTAGAATAGCTGTAGTTGTTGGTTTGTGCCTCACTGTCACCTGTGATGTATCCAGCCTATGCTGAATGATCATTCAGTGTGCTTCATCCGATTTCCCTTTGTCCTTCCTGGCTCTCAGAGGTGTTACTAGGGCAGTTCCTACATTTCCTTGGCACACACATGAGAACGTAAAACGGGGCCCTGGTGGTAACCAGAACTTAAACCGTGCTCAGAATAGGGGTGTACAGGGCCACACAGTGACTTTACAGACAAGGAAAAGCCCTTCTCCTGAGTCCACTGACTTTCTCAGAGCAAGTGCTGCTTGTGGGCCAGTTGGTGCCTGTCTCAATATCCTAGGCCCTAGAAAAATTCCTGGTAATGCCCATCTCTAAAATGCTTCCCAGAGTAATGGTGCCACCTAATATCTCTTCTGAGTATGTTTATCTGGTGGCTTGTCACCTCTGGACTTTGATACATAAGTTTTTTTTTTTTTTTTTTTGAAAATTAAAATACACCAAGAATAGGGTTTGTGAATAGTTACTCTTATAATCTTTAACAATCTTGTTGATTCTCATCCAAGTATTTTCCTTCACATTTTATTTTCATTCACTGTGGAAAAACTGGTCTACTTGACCCATTTTTGCAGACAAATTAAATGTATAAGACAGTCTGTGTATATATAGATATATCCTTTATAGCATATGGACAGTTTGTTTCTTTTCTTTAAAGGATATATGTTTATTTTATCTGTTGTCATATGGTGTTTCGACAGTTGAATGTGTTTAGCATAATTTCTTTTACATTTCTTGCCTGTAAGATGTAGCTGAAGAATCACAGCCTTGTGAATTTCTTACAGTTGTCCTTCCATTTTGAGTGTCCCCCAAGCTATAGTGACAAATGAGAATTGCCTCATCTGGAACTTCCCAAGGATAGTAAGGTAGAAAGAGCTGCAAACACATGTATTAGTCATCAGAGTATCAAGGAAATCCCCAAAGCAGATTTATAAGTTGTTTTGTGAGAGGAAATATTGGCATGTCATTGGTGATTACAAACTAGCAATAGATTATGTGTTGTTGAATGAGCTATAGTACAGATGACATTGTGTGTAGAATTTGGTAAATGAATGAGTGAAATGGAAGGGAAATGATACAGCATAACTCTTAAGTTGGTGTCGTTGGTGAAGGGAGTGTGGTATTTTATCAGATCTGTTTAAAACTCCTGCCCTCAGTACTTGCTCCTGAAGGAAATATGGTGAGCCAAATTGACATGACCCCTGACTTGGAACTCAGAACCTCAGCAGACCATTGGCTGCAGACAGATGATGGCAATGCTATTTAAGGACAGTTTTGATAGATGCTAAGAAGCAGCTCAGAGTGCTGTGGGAGAGGATAGTGGCCTCTTCTAGGTGGGCATTTCTCCAAGGTCAGGTACTTGAGTGAGAAAGTAACTTTAAGTAGACTTAAAGAATAGGGGTAGATATGTGGATCATGGGTCCCCGATACTATACCAAGATTCAGTTTTTAAAGATTATATGCTAGGAGAGCTCAGAGGACTCAGCATTCATTTATATGATCGGGCATGATTTATTGCAGCTGAAGGATACAAAGCAAAATCAGCAGTGGGAAAAGTGTATGTCATAAAGCTCAGAGGATGCCAGGTGCAAGGTTGCAAAAGTCGTCCCCCAGTCGACCTAGGAGGATGCACCTAATTCCTTGAGTGCTGACAGAGAAGCTCATTAGAGGCTCCACACAGAGGTTTTCGTAGTAGGCTGCTCACAAAGCTACCTTATGCCTAACATGATTACAAATGTAAGGTCACAGACTGAAAGCAGCCTCTTAGCATGAGCTCTGCTATCTGAACAATTAGATTAGGCACAGAGCCACCCTTAGTAGTTCTAGGAATGACAGGAGCCCTTCTACAACTCAGGGATCCCAGATGTTAGCCCCAAGTCAAAAGCAGGCTTGCTAAAGATGGTAAGCTGAAGATGCTGGATTGTTCTCTAGGGCACGCGGGCTGATGAAGCAGCCGTGCTTTCAAACATTTCAGCAGAGGAAACCAGGAGCTAATTGAATGACAAGGGTGTGGGAGGATCTTGTTTGCTGTTAGACTTGAGGGCATGGACAGTGGAGGCCCACGCCTTTCAGTCTCTGTGAGAGATCTCTTATTAAACAGAGAAGGTTGGGTGTAGCGGTGGATGCCTGTAAGTCTGGTACTTTGGAACACTGCTGAAAGTTCTGGGATAGACTGGACTAAATGGTGGTGCTAGCGTAAAGTAAGGAAGAGAAAAAGGGTGAGGGAAAGAGGAGAGAATAGAAAGAAGGAGGAGGAAGAGGAGGAGGAGGAAGAAGAAGAGGAGAAGGAGGAAGAAGAGGAGTGATAGGTGTTGATCAGGCATAGAGAGGGCTAGATTTTGCTTAGCTCTGATGTTTTAAGTTCAGTTTAATTAAATAAATTAATCTAGTACCTATGCTAATTGAGTGAATTAAAAAAGCCTTTTATTGACCACCTAAGAATTACTAGGGCTTTATCCAAAGTCCTACAAGAAGTGCAAAGATAACCACACAGGGAACCTTGGTACCTCTAGGCAGGACCTCCCATGAAATGGCAGTTGGTCTCTTCACTTGGATGTTAAAAAGAATTGCTAGGAAGTGAAAGGAACCAGCTGGGGCAAGTTTTGTCACAAGTTTTGCCATCAGCCATGAATGCTGCACTAAGTACAGACTGCCATCACAGGGAGGCACGTGACTGCCTCTTTGGCTTAGAAGAATATTCAATGAAGCAGAGCTTCCTGGAAGGAGCGGAAATGATGACAGGGACAGTGCCTGGGAGGATTGCCTTTGGCAGTGGCTTGGCAGGAGAAGAAGGCCTGTTGGGTCCTCCCTTGAGGAGATCTGCACATGGAAGGCCAGGCGATGAGCTTTTATTTAAAAGGGAATAGGTGAACCATTGAGTTGGAGCTTGGAGTTGGCTTTATTTGAAAATGCTTTCAAAAGCTGTTTTGACAAGAATGGGGAGGAGGCAGTGATATCATTAAATAAGCTGGCAACTTTTGTAACCAGCTTTTTGGTTTTCACCTCTAGGGAGAGTCAATAAACTTTGATTCCCAGCATTAATGTAATTATTTTGATTTTTTTTTTTCCACCGGCTCATTCGAGAGAAGGCTGCGAAGCTGCAATATCAGATGGCCGCAAGCAATTCAGAAATCCCGTGTCCCCAAGGACACCCGCTGCCTTTCAGAAGTAGCAGGCAAGGGGGTGGAATAAATCATTTCCTCTGATCTTGTTAGTGTGGAGAATAGTGTGGGGAAGCAAGTACATTGCAGGGCCAGTGGTGACAGGCTGCTGTAGGCAGGGCAAGCAAAATAACAACAACCCCCTGCTCCTCAAAAAATACTTTTGTGTGTGTATATATTTATATATATATTAAAATATATGAGTGTATGTGCGTGCGTGCGTGCGTGCGTGTGTGTGTGTGTGTGTGTGTGTGTCTGTGTGTCTGTGTCTGTGTCTGTGTCTGTGTCTGTGTCTGTGTCTGTGTCTGTGTCTGTGTCTGTGTCTGTGTCTGTGTCTGTGTGTCTGTGTGTCTGTGCCTATGGAGGCCAGCAGTAGATGATGTCAGGTATCCTTTGCTGCTGCTGTGCACCCTAGTTTTCTGAGGCAGTGTCTCACTGAATCTAGAGGCTTCTGGTGCAGCCAGACTGGGTAGCCACGCCCATGTTTTGGGTACCGGGGACCTGACCTCAGCTCTCCAGGATTGCACAGCAAGAACTTCACCCATGGAGCCATCTCCCAGCCTGTTCACATCATTGTTTTCATAACAACACCAACACTGGGCCATGGCTTACAGAGTGCTGCAAATATTGTTTTCTGGAAACAACTTCAACTTGCTGGTTTAGGCTCTGATGTTAGAATTTCAGAATTTCTTATTCAGTATAGATTTTCCTGAGGAGATACTTTAAATTTTATTTTCTTTAGAGGCATCTGAAGAGATATCTATAATAAATATCTACATTATTACATATCTCTATCTAATATTATATGTCTACATAAAAATTACACATTAGACCCATCAAAGTCAGTAAGGAAATATAAACCAAATAATTAGCTGTTTAGAAGTTTGGGACATGGAAACTCACAATTACAACCATTTTCAAACCAAATGTTTCCTTCCAGTGATTTGATTACTTAAATGCATTATTTTCTGCTTCACAAAATTGTATTTTTCTTATTGTAAAAAGCATGGATTGTTTTACTTTACAGTTTGTCACATAATCTCTTAACACTCAGATGCTCACCTAGGGTTTTTGTGTGAGCTTGGACATTAAGACAATTGCTGGCCAGTTCATAGCACAGTTGATCTTAGGGGATGTTATTGCTCACATTCTGCTTCTCACCAGGCCAGCCAGTGTCACCAGTGGCAGGGCCTTACTGTCTGTTCCACTGGACACTGGAATGACTGACTAACTGGTCACCCCAAAGCCTCCGTATTTCTAGTCTATTTTCCAGAGTGATGTCATCAGACTTTATAAAATAAAATGGAAATCTTGTCATGCCTTTACATATGCCTGCTGCCTTTTAACATGCAGCTCCAATGTATGGGAGTAGCTTGCTTCCAGCTCCTCTCAAACTCCACTCCTTTACCATGCGAATATAATGTACCTTGAAAGCATCCTTTCCTCTGCCTCCTTTACACCTGCTCTCTTCCCCTTCTTTTTGCTAGGTAGTCTCATTTTTTGTCCTAGGCAATTTTGCTTCTACTTTTGTACCATAGACATATATACATACATCAACATACATACATACATACATACATACATACATACATACATACATATGTGTTTTATATGTAACCTAGGCACCACGAATGAGGGGAAATACATAGTATTTGTCTTTCTGACATTGAATTTACTTCATACTGATGCCCCAGTTACATCTGTTTTCTTGACAAGCTAAATGTTTTTCTTCTTCCTTATGGCTGCAAATCATTCCATTGCATGCATACATACACCACACGTTTGAAAATCAGTGCAAACTAAGCCATGTGCTTTCTCCAGTTGCTGCTACGTGTGTGGCAGTTGGCTCTCTAGCTGTAGCTCTTGTTCTCTCTTCCCTTCATGTTTTCTTCTAAGACGGTGTTCCTCTGGCTCACAGTCTGGCCTTTCTGCATCTTCCTGACCCCTTCCTTCACTTAGCTGTCTCTACAGTTTCATAAGTTTCAGGGAAAACATTCTGTGCTTCAAGCAGGATCAAATATTCCATCCTACCAGATTGGCGACCTTATTTTTATTAAAATGTATTTGCTATCCCATTTATTATCACAAAACAAACTTTGTAGGTGGTGCCTGCTAGACACATAGTTTAAGAAAATCGTATAATTGAATTATAATTTTAAAAATGAAGGAAAGTGATTTATCAAGAATTTAAATATTCTAATGTGAGTCCTTAATTCAACTGTGCTTGAAGACGGAGTGACCAGTCAGATGCTTATAACTGCTTGTTGTGAACAAAACTAGGTTTAAGACAAAAACACCAGAAGCTATTCCATGTACAGGATATGGGAAATGTCAGAAAGGGGATCAAGGGTACTGACTGAAGGTGACAAAGAATAGCATATGTGATGAGGAAAAATGGCAACCTCGTAGAAGATGGGCTCTTGTACTGATAAGAATACCACCATCAGAGGTGGACAATGTTCGAGTGTGTCCCATTCCGGGAAGCTAGTTGGACTTACTTACAAAGGGAGGTACAGAATAATTCCCTGTGTTATGATAAGGGGCTGGGTTGTGCTGGAAAAACACAAGAAGAATGCATTTAATCTTGAAATCCTCCCTCAGGTTGAGGCATGCATTTGCTCTCCAGTTCTTCAAAAGCCCTCAGTGGGCCCACTGGGAATAAGGAATGGATTGGAGGAAGAAACAGTAATATAAACAGCCATAAAGAGGTTGTATGGGAGGTACCTCTAGGGACAGCCTCAGTGTAAGATTGATAAACAAAAAGCAAGTCTTGAAAAGTAAGGAACTTTAATTGGTGATTTTTACTGTATAGATTTTCCATCTGTGCACTACAGATGTTTAAAAATATATTTTAAATTATATATATATGTACACACACACACACACATATATATATCTGGTACATATAATATTGGTACATATATATTATTGGTACACACATATGCTAATGTTGTATGCTAAACTTATTTCTGGCTTTTACAGAATTTATATATTTGCATGTGCCAGATAGGAATGAAGACTAATACATTTGAGTTATATTTGTAGACTGGGTAGCAAAAGCCCCATTGTTGTCGGTGAAGTGATTTTCTGAAAGTGAGCAGCACCTAAAGTGTTGAACAAAACAAAGTACATTATTCCTTCAGCTTACATGCTAGTTGCATTTTTTTGAGAAATTCAGTGCGAATTTAAAATGTGTAAAAAATACTTTGGGCTGTTATGTGTAACATAATCACATTCTCTTTTTTTTATGACTGTCTAGTGGGACATTTGAAAGTCATGGGAGGCAAAGACTCATTTTTCATTGTGTAGGCCTGTCCTGCACATTACAGAGCACCCTGCATCCCAGGTGCCTTTCAGCAAATACTAGTTTTATTCCCCATTAGCGAGACAGACACTAACCCTTCCCAAATAATAACCTAGGGGACAGTATCACTCTAGTTGAGCCTACTATGGAGAGGGTCTCCCCCTTTCCCTCCATACATGTAGGACTATTTGTCTTTGCTTCTAATTTCTGAGAAATTGAAGGTTCCTGAATGGCATTCAGGAGATGTCTGACTCCACTATTGTATTATGGCTTGTACTTGGAAATGTTAAGTATAAGGAGCACCTCTTAAAAAGGTTTATAAAATAACACAAGGTTGGGGAGAACAGATCAGGTTCTGTTGCTACTTCCTGGTAATCCAGTGAATCAATCAGGCATGACACATAAGTTCTCTATTTTCTTAGGTTAGGCCTTGGTTATGCACCTGCATCTTGTCCAGGTTATCATTGTTTTTAATTTTTTACAATTTTTTATTAGTGTTTGTTCATTGAGCAAAATGATGGTTTTATGATGACAGTTTTGTTCAAGTATGTAATATATTCTTGTCTATATTCACTTTCCATTACCCTTTCTAATTCTTTCTTCACACGCCTGGGAGCCTCCTTTCGTTTCTTACATAGTTGTTTCAATTTCATGTGATATATACATGAACATATAAATACAAACATATATATACAAACATATAAATACATATGCACATATACGCACATGTGCATGCCCATATATAGCACAACATTGAGTGTTTTGCCCTTCTGGCTGTGTCTTATTACCCTTGATATAATGATCTCCATCACTGACATGATGGTCTCAAATTCTACTAATTTTCTTGCCAATACATAATTTTGTTCTTCTTTCAATACATAATTTTGTTCTTCTTTTTAGTTGAATAAAGCCTAGTGTATTTACACACCGCACATATTTTTAAGATCTATGCATCTCTTGATGGGACCCGCTCTGTAGGCAAAGTAGGCAATGCAGCCAAGTCCATAACTTGCTATGGTGAAAAAAAAAAAACCAAGAATCTCCATGACAGCTTCATTCAAAGTGGGTAAAACCCCAAGAAAAGCAGATGCCCATGAAAGGATGTGATTATAGACAGCTTGTAGTACTGTTGTGTGCTGTTTCCTATTCAGCAATAGATGAATAAACAATGGGTGTGGTATGGTATGGGTGCTGGGTAAAAACACTACGTTGAGCAAGAAAACACAACAGAATTCTACACTGCCTGGGGCCATTTATGTGAAGTACAAGAGGCAGGAATAATATTCAGTGGCAATGCAATCCAGATGTTTGCAGATGTCTGGGTCATCACTCTTGTATTCTGCATACTTTACTCTATAAAAATGATCCCTTTAAACCAACAGAAGAGTTGTGCAAAAGAGACTTTATTTCCATCAAAAGGTACCATGTGTTTATTTAAAAATTAATACAAATTGAATGATAATAATTATGTCTTATTACATAAATTTTTGGTTAGTTTTCTTCATTTTTGCTTGTGCATAGGTTTAGAATAGTTTTAATTTTAGTTTTTTACTTTCCCTTTTATATTTTTTAAGAACATATTTAGTGTTTATACATCACTGAACTTTTAAATCTGGAAAATTATTACTACAGAAAAAGAGTTTTTAGAGGAGTTTCTTTTGTTCATATATGAAGTTATATTGATGAGGACCTTCACATTAAAAACTTATCACAAGCAAGGTGTGGTGCTGCATTCTTTTAAACCCAGCACTAGGGAGCCAGAGGCAAGCAGATCTCTATGAGTTCAAGGACAGTCTAGTTTACATAGCAAGTTTTATGCCATCCAAGGCTACATAATGAGACCCTGTCTCAAAATGAAAACAAAACCAAACTCAAAACAGCAACAAAAGTTCCCAGGAGGGCTGGTGAGATGGTTCATCAGGATACTTTGCTGCCAAGCCTGAGCTGTGTCTGAGACTCCTAAGGTAGAAATATAGAACTGACCCCCAAGTTGTCTCCTGTTCTCTCTGCACCCTGATAAAGAAGTAAATAAATCTAATTTAAAAATTAAGAAATTAATATGAATCTGATAGGCAAAAACACAGATATAGCTAGAATCTAGAAGAGACTTATTTATAAAAATTTCCAAGAGTGAAAACAGGAACAAACTACCCTGAAAATAAATGACATGTTCACATGACAGTCCTTATGTTTCTCTGTTCCTC
Source organism: Arvicanthis niloticus (assembly GCF_011762505.2). Lineage (NCBI taxonomy): Eukaryota > Metazoa > Chordata > Mammalia > Rodentia > Muridae > Arvicanthis > Arvicanthis niloticus. The sequence goes on along the minus strand of NC_047660.1, from coordinate 95,937,056 downwards.
AGCCTCATGTCTTGCTCATATGTCTGGGTTGACACCATGGAGAAATCATCCTAGATCCACTGATGTAAACATTATATATTCTATAATTTTATGTTTTCATGTTTAAATCTCTTTTCCTTTCTGTGATGGAGTCTGACCTGAGCCTTGTGCATGCTAGGCCTCCCCAAATCTCCATCAGATCCCTTTCTTATCCTCAGAGACTATCCATGAAGGTTTCAGTATTGGGAAAGTGGGGAATATTGTACAGCCTATAACTCATTACACACTTTTAATGCATATTAAAATTGGATCACGAGATCATTTTTGGAGGAAACTTGGCACTCTGACTCACCTTATATTGAGCCAACATGACAGAAAGACACATCATTTTTTCCTCAGATGAAAGGAAGCAGGCATGAAAGTAATGGAAAGGATACAAAGTCTAAAACAAAGCAACATAATTTGCAGTGTGAATTGTCGAATAGTTATTATCTCACATAAGCTCCCCAGGTAACATAATTGCCAATATTAAAGAATCTGTTTTGTTTTGTCATCTCAACGGAACAGTTTGCCTTGAGACTTAATTAATGCAGTCTTCTCTTAAGCATGTGTTCAAGACACAATGAGTATACCTTTAGATAACCTTCAGGAACACCACACATTTCTGCAGAGTTTCAAGAGGCAGAGAACAACAAAGAGAGCTCGGTACTCCTTGCTCTCCCTGAGAGTAGGAGGGGAGAGTTTTGTGGCAGTCATCTTTATTAGAAGCAGCTGTCAGTAAGGGATTTCCCCCATGGATGCAAACAAAAGGAGTTATAGAAGTCTGTGCAGTAAGATAGCACCCACGAGGCATTAGGATAAATAAAAGTAGGTGATATTAATGAAGCTCATTAACAGATGTCACTGTTGGGGATGAAGCAAATTCCACGCCAAAGACTTTCATACATTACACTTTTCAAAACTGTCAGCTTTTTGACTTTGATGTATGTCCACGTGGATAGTTTTAATAAGCTCCCACGCTCCTCTCTTTGCATAGACCCTGAAGAATCCTGGGAATTGCTGGCAGCGATGTCACAAAGACATATTTGACCAATGATTGTTGCTTTCCTTCAGTGAGTGAAGACTCAGATCATTGCATTCCTACTTACTCATGGTGTAAACATTTATCTTAAGAATTAGTTTAAAATTATTGAATGACCAAGCAGATTTTTTTTTGAGGTTTATTTGTAGGAGTCTTCCACAGGCTATGGCCTGTGTAACTAATAGAATCACATTCGTAAACTGCTTTTGAGGTAGAAGCCAAAAATGCAGAATAATAGCTTGTCAAACTGTCATTTGCAAGTGAGATCATAGATTTTATAGTCCAAATTAGGTTGTGTTCTTTTCCTTTTTGTCAGGTCATATTCTAATAACCGTATGGTGTGCTAAACCCTGTGTTTATCCCAACACTTGACAGATGATAGGCTGTTAATTTCTATGTAGGAGAGAGTGATTGCCAGTGCCCCAACAGTATCCAACAAAACATGAAATGTCAGGATCCACTTTTGGTTACATTTTGCTCGACTTCATTTTAACAAGGTAATGCTGGGCATAAGAGTTTTAGTGGCGCCGGGCAGTGGTGGCGCACGCCTTTAATCCCAGCACTTGAGAGGTAGAGACAGGTGGATTTCTGAGTTCGAGGCCAGCCTGGTCTACAGAGTGAGTTCCAAGACAGCCAGAATTAAACAGAGAAACCCTGTGTCAAAAACCAACCAACAAACAAACAAACAAAAACAAAACAACAACAACAAAGAGTTTTAGTGGCTTAGCATATGCTCCATTTTACAACCTGAATGATTTTACTCACCATTAGAAGTATAAAGGATTAAGGAAAAAGTAATTTTTCTTGTTTATGTTCTTGTTTTTGCTCTCCCATAGAGAGTTGTCATCAGAATTAAGGGGTTAGTAGAAAGGACCAAATGAGTCCTGAGCAGACAGGATTTACGTGCTCAGTGTTGAGGCTAATTAGGGTACAGTGGTAGTATGTACTGATGCTTAGGCAGGGAACAAAAGAATTTAAAAGTTAAGGGTACATCATCAAATTCACTAAAAACTATTAGAACTAATAAAGAGATTTAGCAGTGTGGCAAGATATAAGATCAATACACAAAAATCAATTTTATTTCTGTATACAAGGAATGAACAGTTTCAAAATGAAATTAAGAAAACAACTTCACCTATAATAGCAACAAATGAATACAATTCTCAGTAATAAAGTTAACAAAAAGTATAAAACTTGTACACATAAAACAATAAGAGACAGTAGAAAGAAATAAGTAGAAAGTAGGAGGAGGTCCATGCTCATGGATTGAAAACCTTAATAATAGTTAATGATGAAATAATGATCAAAATGATTGACTTACTCATAAGATTTCTAACCCTAATTAATTCTTCTTAGAAGCTGTCAAGTTGATCTTAACTGCACTTGTAATACAAAGGATGCGGAACAGCCCAACAATCAAAAGATGGAAATCAGAAGTAGAGGATCTATCTTATGGGTTTAAAGTTTACTACAAAGCTATAGGCTATAGTATCAAGACTGGTGTCGTATTGACATTAAAGTAGATCATCAGAACAGAACTAAGAGTCCAGAGATAGGTCCATTGAAATGGCTCAGAGGTTTCTGGGGCCCACATTGTAGGCAGAGAGAACTGACTCTTGAGACTTTTCTTCTAACCCCTCCTTCCAAAAAATCAACCAATCAATGTAAAACAAAGGAAACACACACACACACACACACACACACAGAGAAAGAGAAAGAGACAGAGAGAGTGAGACAGAAACACAGAGAGAAACAAAGGAAGAGATATATATAGAGAGAGGTGAGAAGAGATAGAAACAAAGACAAAGAGAGACCCAGATTCCAGAAATAAACCCTCACTTTTGTGGTTATTTGATTTTTAACAAAAAATGCCAAAGTGACTCAATTGGAGAAACTATTTTTTAATACATGCATACTTCTTCTCCTCCTTTTTTCCCTCTTTTTCCTCCCCCCTCCTCCTCCTCCTCCTCCTTCCTCTTCCTTCTCCTCATGTTCCTCCTCCTCATTCTCCTCATCTTCCTAATCTTCTATACCTTGTCCTTCTGATATCCCAAAGAACAATTTGGGACTCTATCATTTGACAATTAGACCAAAATGAAACCATAGATTCAAATGTAAAAGATAACACAATTACACACATAGGAAAAATTGCAAAAGTTGATCTTTATGGCACCAAGTTAGGACACTCGGAATCATCAACAAAAACACAGGTGACAGTGTTCTGATTTGTAAGTGCAAAGTTAACAATCAAAGAAAATGTTGATTACACCAGAAGTGTAATCATCACTTTCATGTCAAATGATGCCATCAAGACAGTTGAAAAGATGACCTGAAGATAGAAGAGAAACACACATCTGATGAGGGACTTGTATCCGGTATATGAGGTGTGTGTGTGTGAGTGTGTGTGTGTGTGTGTGTATCTCTATCTTGAAACTCAATAATAAAAGAGATTACACAATTCAATAAATGAGCAAGGATATACACTGGTGTTTTTTCTGAAGAAGAAGCAAATTCAATGATGTCACAGAAAGACGCTTAACATCACTCATCAGATAAATCAAATCAAAACCACAGCTAGATGTTATTTTATACACAGTGAAATAGCCAAAATGAAAAACAATAAGTATTGATGAGAGCAGGAGAAATTAGAGACTTCATATATCTCAATATGAATATAAAATGGTACAACTAAAAATAATTTAAAAAATAGTTTGACAGTACACCAAAACCCCAAACAGTTATTTTGTGTCCGAGCAACCCTTTTCTGAAATGTTGCCACAAATGTTAAAAGCATATATTCACACAAAACTTACACATAAATATCTATAATGGAATTATTCATAGTAAGTAAACACTGAAAACAACACAGATTTCTTCCTGCAGTGAATAGATGTGCAAAATAGAACATCAGATACAAAAGAGAATAAAGCATTTTAACAGCACGAACAAACATTGAAAATACTATGCTAAATGAAAATTTTCAGTTATGAATGGGTGTACATGTTGTGGTTTTCCTTATGTGACATGTCCAGAACACACAGACCCATGCACATTGTAGAGTAGTGGATTAATAGGGCTTGGGTAATTAGAGAATGATATGGATGGTCATGGATTTCCTTTTAGGATGATGAAAATGTTATATAATTGATTGTGCTGTTGAGTGAATCTCTTGTAAGTATCACTGTCAATAAAAAAGCTTATGGCCAATGAGCTGAAGCAGGAAATAGGAGGTGGGACATCCAGCAGGGAGAGAGAGAATTATGGGAAATAGAAAGGCAGGGGATTCACCCAGGGATGCTGATGAGGTGGACACGAATAGAATAGAATAAAAGAGAGATTTGCCCAAGGAACTCTGAGTAGACTCATGTAAGAAGACAAGGAGAGGAAAGCAGCTATGTAGCTGAACCCAGGCTAGAATAAAAGGGAAAAGTTGAGAGCCAGTCAGAGAACAAGCCTAAGCTTGTGGCCTATGTATTTATTAATAAATAATTAGTCTTAGAGCTATCATTCTGGTACTAGGGGCTTGGAGGAAAAACTTGGCTTTCATTTTTTACAAGTTTCAGAACTCTTTTGCATATACTTAAAACGTAATGAAGCATCTAATTCAAATGGATGAGTTTTATGGTATATGTTTCATAAAAACATTTAAAAGCACATTCTCTTCTATTGCTAATAGAAAAGAAGTAGACATTTCCATGTATCATGTTAGCATTACAATAATTACTTACATAGATACTCTACCACTTAGAAAGCAGTTTGGTTTCTCTTTTTAAAAACTCACAAAAATGGATCGGTAAAAATGGTTCTTAGATAATGGTTTTCTTCCTACATATAAGTGAAAAAAAAAGGAAGACCAAAGATAGTCAAAAGCTGATAAGATGTTTCTTCTTCAGCTACAGAGAGATGCCAACTAACTAGTGGTCTTCCGTTACATAACCATTTATCCCCAAAGCAATCAGTGTACATGGCACTTGTATAATGTGCATGTGCTGTCTGTGTTCTATGCTGTGTGTACTTATAGGACATTGTCAGCCAGTATCTCTTCATCACTGTGACAAAACACCTGAGCACATCAAAGTTCTGGGGGGGAAAGCCTTAGTTTGGCCTGACGTTTAGAGGCTAAAGCTCTGGCTGCTTGCCTCCTTTATCTTGGAGGTGTGATGTGATGGAATACCATGGCAAGAAGCATGTAGTTGAGCATCGATGCTCACTTCATGGTAACCCAGGTACTAAAATAAAGAGGAAGAGGCTTAGGTAAAAGTATAGGACATGCTGCCAATGTCTGAAATCTCTCTAACTTGGCCCTGCCTCCTGTAAGTTCACCAACTCTGATTTGTAACCTCACTGGGGAACTGAGCCTTCAATGTAGTAACATAAGAGATATTTAAGATCCAAGTCATAATGTATCAATGCCTGCATATGATAAGAACAAGTTTTAGAAATTTGTACCAATTTGTTCTCATGACTACTAAGGCTCTCTTATTTTTCTATATTGATTGACTTAATTTCTTATAGTATATAAATATATACTATATATATTATATTGTCTATATATTTGTCAAAAACAATGAATTCACATACATGTTGTATGCTCATACACACACACACACACAGAGAGAGAGAGAGAGAGAAAGAGAGAGAGAGAGAGAGAGAGAGAGAGAGAGAGAGAGAGAGAGAAAGAAACAGAGAGAGAATAAAAATATATAAAAAAGAATTGGTCACATATATTATAATTTAAAAACAAGTTGGAGTGTTTTTCATCAAGCCTGTATCTAGTAAAGATATTATTGATTTTATTGTTTTGTGGGAAATGAAGAGAAACAGACTATACAGTTCAACAAAGTTCTCTGAGTTAAGTTAAATGCAATTTTAAAATACATTCTAAGTCATGAAATTACTTGTGTTTGATAAGACAGTGGGAAAGGAGGTTTAATTTTACTATTTAAAACGTCTTTTAAAATTATACTTGAGAGATTTAATTCTCCCATTCCCAAACATGATCTTTAAAGCCAATGGCCTAATTTTAAATGTCAGCAGAAACTACTGGTAGGTTTGGATCATTTCTTTTGTTATGGCATGGTTTGAAGAAGTCCTAAGGAAAAACATGAACTAGTTTTCATTCTTAAAATATTAAAAATATTATGCCATAAATATTACTTTCCTTCTTCTATACATTGTGTGTGTGTATGTATATGTGTGTGTGTGTGTATGTGTGTGTGTGTGTGTGTGTGTGTGTGTATTATGTGTAGGTGCATGAGTATGCACATGTGTTTAAAGGCCAAAGGACAGCCAGGGGGATGGTTCCTCAGGAGCTGCCCACCTTGTTTTTTCGAGACTGGGCCTCTCATTGTGTACTTTGCTATACAGGCCAGGGTAGTTGGCCACCGAATCCCAGGATCTGCCTAGCTCTGCCTCCCTACTGCTGTGGTTCTAGCTTATACACTATAAGCCTAGCTGGTTTTCCATGGACTGGGGAGACTTTGTCTTATTTCCCATTCTCAGTGTCTAGTCCTGTCCTCAGTATAGTTTCCAGGAAAGGTACCCTTTAGTGGAAGAGAGAGAGAAGGAAAAAAAAAACCCTGTTCTCTCCCCTTTTCTGGCATTTCAGGCCTGCGGCCATAGTGTAACCAGAGGCCATTTTGGCTTAAATACTGACATCTCTGATCTCTAGCAAGGATGAGCCTACTCACAGGCCCAAGGACATTTCTGGCTTTTAGCTTACAGAGAAACTGTCCACTTTGTGGGGGTCTTCTTCCCATAAGCCAGCTAGCCATTTTCTACTTGTTACCATCAGAAGTACAACAGAAGAATTTGGGACTGATCTGAGCATCTTCAACCCATGTGTTTAGGGAGTTCCCAGCAGCATAGTGGTCCCAAGTGATAGCCAGGTCTCCCCGTTCCATGTCAGCAATCCTGTGGGTGTATAGAGATACTGTTGACCTGATTCTTTTGCATACATTCTCAGAAGCACATGCCATTACACATGTTTCAAGGTTACATAGTCCTTGCTGGAGGGGAGAAAAAGATAAAATGTGAAAGTTTAACCATAAAACTTACTTTTGATCCAGCTGATGAAGCTTTTAGTATCTCGGAGAAGAGGGAGTTGGAGACACAGGTTGATATTTTCTATACTTAAGAGTGAAACCAAAATGAGAAAAAGATATAATCAGAGCCCACCACCATCCCATTTCAGCACAGCATGTAATTTTCAGTTAAACACAAAAAAGTTTTTTTGTTGTTGTTGTTTTTTTTGTTTTTAAAGGAGAAAGCATATTAAGATAATGTGCCCACAAGCCACTTCTTTGTGGAGCATGGAAGCTTAGGCTTTTCCTGAGAAATCGCTTTGCAATTGTGAAGGTGCAGACAGAGCAGGCTCAGGTAGATGGACTGATCATGTGGGGCTTGTGGATGAACTAATCTGCATGAAACATGAATAGTAATGAGAACACACCATGGGCCCTCTGCCTTCTCCTCACAGCCAGGCCCTGTTGCCTTGGGGTGGGATAAAAATGTGGTTGCTGCTTTTAGGAAGTATCATTGTCAGGAGAATGGGGGAAAGCTGTAGTGCCTTTGCATAAGTCAACAGACAGAGCTGAAAGTGTCCTCTATTTCTGACTGAATCAGTAAACCTTGTGACCACCCCCTCTGGCCCTCCCCCAAGCCCTGCAGAAGCTGTAATGTTCTTTGACTATTTGTGCTTATTGTCTTGCTTGTTTCTTGACTATTTGCATCTATTGTATTGCTAGTTCCTCAACCTAGTACTGACCTTAATACTTGCATGTAATTCAAATGGTATAAAAGCAAAAAGGAGGAGGGGGGATGGGATAGGGAGTTCTAGGGAGGGGAAATGGGGAAAGGGGATGGCAGCTAAAATGTAAATAAATACAATATCCAATAAAAATAATAAATAATTAATAAATAAAAGCATGATTGAAATTCAAAAAAAAAAAAGATCACTAAGCCACATCTAGAGTGACAGCTTCTGTGTTCTGTCTCTGAGACCAATTCTCCCTGCTTCAGTAGAGTGGCTGGGAGAGGGTGCTTGGTATTGACATCCAAATGAATGTATCAAATATCTCTCTGGGCTACAGAATTTCTTTATCTGATGTTGCCACAACAAACAGTTCAGAGGTATTTGTCTGAATCACTCTTGGCTTTTCATATTCTTACTATTGAATGAAAGGAACCCTCTATGAAGACTTTCCTTTGAAAGGAGAAGTCCATTATGAGTGTCTTTGAAGCTCTGAAGTGAGTCCTTTCTAGCTGGATAAAGCGCCACAATAGGCAGAAGGAAGCAAAGACAGCCTTATAAATTTTCGTGTGAGCATGCTGGCCTATTGTTGTCTTTATTAAAATGATGCTTCCAAGTGAGTAGTCCTATTCTGAGTGATATCTCCAGTAGGCTTGAAAGAAATCATCAAAAACTTCACATGTTAGCCTTAAAACAGCTTAGGCCATCCTGAGAAATTTGAAAGGGGATGGTTTGTGGTGCTGAGTTGACAGGTATGTTGAGCAAATACACTTTCAAATCTCAGACCTTGAAATTGGCAATTATATTAATAATGGTGTAGGGTTTGTGAAGAGATGGCCCCTATAGACTCATGGGCGTGAATGCTTGGTCCATAGAGAGTGGCACTATATGAAGGTGTGGCCTTATTGGAGTAAGAGTGGTCTTGTTGGAGGAATGTGTCACTGGATGCAGGCTTTGAGGTCTCATATACTCAAGCTATGTCCAGTGTGGCGCACAGTCTCCTGCTGCCTCAAAATGTAGCTCCTTCTCCAGCACCATGTCTGCCTGGATACTGCCATGTTTCCTACCATACCATAATGAACTAAACCTCTGAACTGTATGTCAGCCCCAAATTAAATGTTTTTCTCTGTAAGAGTTCTCATTGTCATGGTGTCTCTTCACAGCAATAAAACCCAAACTAAGACAAATGGTAAGCAAGTGCGTTGACATCAACACATGCGTTCTCATTGTTCCTCCCAAAGAGGGCTTCCACCCAGATTCCATATGTATCAAGACATAGGTGAGAATGGTATACACTTACCATTGGAACACACCAATTAAAGCAAAAAGTGACACTTTAATGTAATGAAGCTCTCCAGTGTCTCAGTGTAAAACACTCCACAGTCAATTTTTAATGAACTGGTGGTGTATGTATGTTTGAAATATTATTTTGTTTTGAACTTCTACTTTCATTATTTTCTGTGATGAGGATGGATACCGAGGCAGGGCATTCTTCTAGACAAATAAGGAACCAATGAGACCTGTCAATGCACTGTCTGTAGGTTGTAGTTTCATGTGGAGTGTATCTTTGTCTTTTTGCTTTCATTCATACTTGACAGCATGCTTGATGTTTTCCATTTCTTCACCAGATGTGCTGGTTACTAGGACACAGGCAGTTCCTACCCTCCAGGACCCTACCTTTCTTTCATTTGATCCAAGCTGTTTTGCTGTTTCTCTTGAACTGTTGGAGAGTAAATTATCCCACCCTAAATATATTTCTTTGTCATATTTTGAGTTGGTTATCCAGAGAAATTGCTGACCTCTGTAGACACAAGAGTAGCATGAAAACACCACTCTTTTGCAAAGAAAATTTTCTATTGGCTCATGTCAGTAAACAATAGCTATATGATCAGGCGTTTTCTACCTCACATTTGCCCTCTTGCTTAGGAAATGTCTTCCTTCCTTCCTTCCTTCCTTCCTTCCTTCCTTCCTTCCTTCCTTCCTTCCTTCCTTCTTTCTGTCCTTTTGTCTTGCTTGTGTGTGTATATATGTTATGTGTGTGATGTTTGTGCATATATCTTTCTTGTGTATGGTATGTGTCTGTTGTATTTGGGTGTGTGAGGTCTGTGCATATAACTTTCTTGTTTGTGTATAATATGTATATGTGATGTCTGCATATATATGTATATGATTGCAAGTGTTCATGTACCAAAGCATACACACAGAAGTTAGAAGACAACCTGTGATGTTGGTCTTCACCCTCCACTTTGAAAAGAAGGTCTTTTGTTGTTGCTGCTGCTGTTATTAGTAACTGTGTTCACCATGCAACTATCCTGTCAGCTTCCAGGCACTCTCATGTCTCTGTCTCCCACTTTGGTAGATTACAGAAGCCTGCTTCTAAGTCTGGCTTTACAAAGGTTTTGTGGATTTGTACTTTTTGTTTTTGTAAAGTAAGTACTTTACCCACTGAACCATCTTCTCTAACCTTAGTAAATATCTTTCTATAGGAAGAAGAGGAGATAGAGAACCTAACACCTGTCTCAGACATGACCACAAGTGATATGACCTGGAAGAATTTATCCGTCTGTACTTATGAGCCATCCCTGAAATTTAAGCCCTATCTCTCTCTATTTCTTTGTATAAAAGTTTAGCTATCTTACTCTTTTTGAGACTCAGATTCTGCACCTCTTGGATGGTGTGGTGGTTTGAAAGAAAATGGCCCCATAGGCTCATACTGGTTAGCACTATTAGGAAATGTGGCCTTGTTGTAGTAGACATGGCATTGTTGGTGGAACTGTGTCACCAGGGGCGGGCTTTGAGGTCTCAGATGCTCAAGCCAGGCCTAGTGTGACCTTTCCTTCCTGCTGCCTGCTGATCTAGATCTAGAATTCTCAGCTACCTCTCCAATGTCTGCCTGCATGCTGCCATGCTTCCTGCTAAAATGATAATGAACTAAACCTGTGAACTGTAAGCTAGTTCCAATTAAATTACTTTCTTTGTAATAGTTGTCATGGTCATGATGTCTCTTCAGAGCAATAGAATCCTAACTAAGACAGAAATTGGTACCAGGAGTAGGGTATTGCTGTGAAAGCTTAGACCATGTTTTTGTTTAAAGGAATGTGGACTTTGCGACTTTGGGTTAGGAAAGCAGTGGGCCACTTTAAGATATAGATTAGATACAGATATCTAGATAATAGATGTAAATATATATTTGAAATATACATATCTATTTTATACATATGAAAAATAGAAGTAGAAAAGAGATACCTTTCAACTAAGAATATCTAAAAATTATAATCACTGATTATATTTTTGATTTTATATATATATTCACTAATATATATTTGATTTTTAGATGATTTTAGTTGATAAGGTATCTCTTTTCTATTTTATCGTACATTTTCATATTTGTAGCTGTATTTGGGTTATGAGTTTATGGCCTGGGGTTGTGTTTTCATATACCAGTTCTCTTGCAGGTACACTGTTGGTACCATTTGAACGTTCTCTCCTACACACTTTACTCCTCCTTCTATTTGACAGCAGCACTAAACCCTGAAGTCTAGTACTTAAGTTAGGAATCCGTACTACTCTCTCAAATGCTACTGGGACTTTAGTTTGGACCTTGTAGTTGTGAAAATGTTCCAATCAAGCCAGTTGCTATTGGCTATAGTAATGTACAAGAGACCGTATTCTTCCTTAAAGATTATCATTTCAAAGTGACATTTGGCCTGAGAAGTGGCCGAGACACTAAGAACTTCCTTAGAGATTATATTGAACCAATATTGAATCAATGTTGAATATTGATTAAATTGAGGGAGATAGAGGTTTTATTATAGAACTACTGTACAGAATTTTTAGAACAATTTCTGTTATAACAGAAGCAAGAAATAGATTATGTCTTTATGCTGCCTACGTATCATCTACATATCCATATCTAGGTGATAAAAGCAGACAGATCACTGTTATAGTTATAGTCCCTACCACCACCATCACCACCATCACCACCATCACCACCACCATCATAGCTGATTTTATTAAGCACAAAAATTCCTTAAGATAGGCTTATCATTTAAATTGAATAGATGGTTGAATACGTTCAGAGTGTTTAAATAGCTTACCCAATACAGAGAGGTGGTACAGCCACAGTCAAGACTTGTCCCTGACACACCACCAGCAGTCCTGGCTGCCTCTGAACTGTCTTCCACCTGTACACACTACCATCTCTCCTTGTCTTTTCTGCTTCTGTTCTTCCTTGCACCAGGTCTTTATCCTTCTAAGTGGTGATGAGTTAAGTACTCAGGTTTTCATTCATCTGTGAGTGAACACTGCCATTTTCTTAGTCTGTTTTCAAATAAATTTCTTAAAACAAATTTCAGGCTTTCAAATGACTGTCTGAGGGCGATGACTGATGTTGGATAGTATTTGCTATTCAAATCTGCTTAAAGTGCCAGCATTTCTTAAAGTGATGTGGAGCATAGAGCCTACTTAGAAGATTATACTACCATGTATACATGAGCCAGAATTCAGCATTTAAAGAGGAAATCACTCTTTATACTTCAGCAAAAATTTATGGAAGTGTCTATTATATGTATGCCCTGCTATTCAAATTCCTAAAAGAAATCCTAGCTATTTATTTATTTTCTGACTGCTTAGTCAAAGGATTTGAGGTAGTAATAACTATTTTTATTTGTCACTGAGAGCTAAGGATTCAAAGGCAGGATATTTATATAAAAGACAGTGATGTGAGCCCTTGATTCTGGTTTTGATTGGATATTTATAAAAACCAGCATTAGTGATTTAAAGTCTAGAATCAGATCGTTCTAGCTTTGCGTCTCTACATGGCTGCAGTCATACCTTGGACAAGGCTACTTCTTCAGGATTTAATTTCTTGAGTTATTTTTTTTAAAGATTTATTTATTTATTTATTTATTTAATGTATATGAGTATACTGTAGCTGTCTTTAGACACACCAAAAGATGGGATCAGATCCCATTACAGATGGTTGTGAGCTACTATGTGGTTGCTGGGAATTGAACTAAAGACCTCTGGAAGAGCAATCAGTGCTCTTAACCACTGAGCCATCTCTCCAGCCCTAATTTCTTGATTTTTAAACTAGGGATCATAAAAGTTGGTCATTGTCATGAAAGCCACCTGAGCTGAATCCTGAATAGCACTTAGCCTCGTGTCTGGTACCAAAAAGGTGTTCAACATATGTGATGGTGGTAGAGGAGGAGGAGGTGTGGTGGTGGTGGTGGTGGTGGTGATAATGATTGATGATGGAGTTTCTTGTCATAGTAGAAAAAGTAAGGTACCATTCTGCTTCATTTCCCAAAGTGAAATCTGACATGGATGGTAACTATATAAATTTGATTAGTTAGATGTGGGCAAAATATGAGTGTTCAAATGTTTGAAATTGGAGAGAGCAAGTGAGAACAGGGAGCGACAGAGTCGAGCAAGCATCAGGACATTTACGACTTAGTTTGGAACCAAAGCCTCTACTGCTCTAAACTAACATTAGCTTACACAGTGGCCTTAACCTTTCAGAGCCTCAGCTTCTCCTGCCTGAAATGATGATAGCAATATCCACTTACCAGGTTGTTTCATGGATTTTAATGGAATTCAAAAGTTAACTTATTTGGGCTGTTGTAGTGGCCTAGACCACTAGGCCAGATAACAGTCACTTATATCTTAGTTCAGAAGACTGGAAGTCTGAGACTGAGGTGTTAGGAAGTCTGGTGTTTGGTGAGGACCAGCTTCCTTGTTTGCAGATGGAAATTTCCTTCTCATGTGAGGGCAGTAAGCATCATCATGAAAAAGAACCATTTGGAGACCTTTTTATAAGGCATAAAATCTACCCTTCTTACCTAATTATGTCCCAAAAGCCCTGCATCCAAACTTTTTCATATTAGGAGTAGGAATTTTACATATAAATTAGGAGGCACAAACATTCAGTTCATAATAATAATGCTGATTTACAAATCTTGGGTTTATTTTTTAAGGTGATAGCACTGCAATAAAAATGTTGATATGAAATTGCAACTGGCACTTTATATAGGGACTAGTAGATGCTTCCAGCTGAGGAGCATGTACTTTAAAAAACTAATTTATTATTATTTGTTATTATTCTATTATTATTCATCTTCTTCTTCATCATCATATGCCACAGTGGAGAGCACATAATAATATGACAGCCTTATCATGTGGGTTCTCTCCTTGTACCTTTCTGTGGGTTCTGGGGATTGAACTCAAGTCACTGAGCTTTTATGGCAAGTGCCCTTACTCACTGAGCTCTGTTGCCAGCCCTGTTTGTACACGTTTAGAGCTGCATCTTCTTCCTTTGCTATCATGTGTTTGGAGACTCTAAAGCGGTTAACTTGCTTTGGAGAACCCTCCTTAGCTCTTGGATATTATGCTTTGGCTACTGTTCCTGATGCCATGGCAGGGCAGAGGAAGCCCTTGTGTGACAATGTACTTAGTGGGGTATAAATCTACCTAATCAGCAGCCGGATGGAGCCTATGAGACTCACCCCAGAGCCAAGCTGTGTTAACCGAGTTAGAAAGATGTGCCGAATTTCACTTCGAGCTCAGGAGCCCAGCAGTGAACACTGGGAAGCAGTTGTGGCCCATGGTGTGGCCTGTTGTGCCACCTGTCCTCCTTGTCACTGTCACCATCATCATCTTAAGCCTTTATTAAGTGCTGGCCTGGGGAGGTCCCCTAGGTGTCACTGCAGGTTGACAGGCAGCTCTGTGTTTTAAATAAGAGCTTTTGCCAGGCTGTGAGGTGAAAATGCCCAGCTCTAACCCACAGCAAGCCCACTGTGTGGCTGCATGAGTTTTAGAGAGGGTAGTATGTGGTTGTAGTAGGGTTTGGTAGGTTTGAGATATCCACTTAGTCCACAGTCCACAGCTGCTTTCTCTAGGAACTGCTATTTTTTCCTCGTACTTGAGGAATACCCTGGTGGGCTCATTTTCCACTGGTTTTCTGTTGATATGGATGTGTAGGGTTAGGGTATAGAGGGGAATGGCTGATTTAACTGGGACACAAGGATTGTTTTCCTCAGAAGCTAGACCTGGGACTAGGCCACGTTAAACATGCTAAATGGGTCCTGTAAACTTGGGAGCTTAGGGCAGCCATGTGTGCTATTAACCCTGTTGTCCTTAGAACACAACAAGGCAGACACAAATCCAGGCAGATTGAACGTATTTGTTCAGCTGAGTAGGGGTGGGGAAGGGAGAGAGAAAGAACAGATTGAACAAGGATGCAAGCTGACAGGCCGTGTGAGGAACAGGAGTGCCGAGAAACAGTGAATGGTGTTTACTGAGGAACATCCTGATTCTTGAGTCTTTCTCACTCTAGATATCCAACCTCACTGGCCACATGTTGTACTCCTGGGTTCTGAGAAGCATCTCTATGTCCTTATGAATAAATTCTACTTTTCTGCTCAGTATAGTTCCAATGAAAGTCTATTACTGCAAGCCAGGGTCTTGACAAAGTGTCCAAAGTCCACTGCAATTTGGTACAGAAAAGGATAATGGGTCACTCACAGTATGCTGCATCCTGAGGTAGGTTAGACTACTGCAGGAGAGTAACAGGAGCTCTTAAAGTAGTAAACATTAGTCACTATAGGAACTTAGAGGTGTGACCTATACCTCCCCCCACCCCTTAACACACACCTTAAAGCAAAAGTAAAACAAGCAAAAGGAAGTGATTGGTAGTGTGTTGGGAATGGGATCAGGGGAGCAAGGGGGGATATTGAAAGAGCAGAGGCATTTGGTTGAAGGAGAACGGCTGGGAGAAAAGGTAGTTCCAGGCAGGGAGAAGACTGGAGAAAATTGAGAACAATTATTTAGAAAAGAGGCAATTCCGTGCGCTAGAGAAGAGGAAGGTTGTAGGAGAGGCTATGTGATAGAGCTCTCGGCTGGACCATATGGAAAGGAACTTCAGTGCAATGGATGTGAAAGGAACCTCTTCCTATAAGCTGGAGGTTTGTCCATTGCCCAATTCCCTCCCTCCAACAGGAAAGAATTTACAGACTTTGAAACTGAGAAGATGACATTCTGACTACATTAAAGACAGTTTTAGAACAGACCCAAACAAACACACACAGCATCTCAACATCCAGGAGCACTGTTTTCATTTTTGCACATGATTTTCCATTGGCCTCAAACATGCCTGTGTTTGTCCGTGCTCACAGCCCATCTACATATCATTTTCACGTCCTAATGGACCCACAAGCCGTGCTGTGTCTCCGTGATGTCCTCTTATTATGGTAACAGCAGGATAATCTTACATTTGACAGAAGCTCTTCTGAGAACCCACATGGCTCCAGGCGGTCCATTTGTCTCTGATGAAACCAAACTATGCAAACCAGAGAGTCCTGCCTTTAAGCAACTCAGACCTGATACCATCCATGGTATTTATGGAGGTATTTAGCAACACACATTTTTAAATGGGAGGGTTTAGAATATATATTCAGAATTAGATGGGTATCCTGCAGCCCAGACTACCTTGGCACTCACAATATAGCCATGAATGACTTTTAACTCCTGATCTTCTGTCTCTATCTTCTAAGTGTGTATTCAGTTTTTTTGAATCCTTCCTGTCTGTACTCATTGTGCTCCTTCCTGCAGCCCTCAGAATTGCTTTTGTGGTAACACACCCTCCTGTTCACATAGTGTGTTCAGCCACTATGTACCTGGTATCCTGCCATGTCTATACTTTGTAAACACAGAAAACAGTGGGATGGCTATCCACAGGCTCCAAACTGAGCCCCTGAGCTGACTTAATTTGGTTAGGAGACATTATCTTGATTGTGGCCAGTGTCCCATAATCATTATTTTAATAATACAGGCCTCTTCAGCCTAAACTAATAACGAATCAGCTCCATGTCGGGGTGTTGTCATGGCACAGCCAGGCTGACCTGAGTGTCTGTGGGCGTGGAGTATGAGCACATCTCTGCTCTTCCTTTCTCTGCTCCTCAGTGGGTTCTGTCTGCGTCATTCTCTGTCCTTTCTGCTCCTGTGTTAAAGAAAATAGGATGATTGGCCAAAATTGCTTCTTAAATTAAATTTGGCCTCCTATCTTCAGCATGATAATGAGTCTCTAAATTAAAGATGCAGATAATTTTGCAATTGGATTTACATTTTGGTCTGTAATGAATTTAAGGTCTTTAAATTCCTTAGTTTTCCCCCTTATGATGCTTTTTGTCAACATAACTTAATTCTGTGGTATGGACTTCTTTTTTGTTGTTTTTATTGTAGATTCTCTGTTTAAAAGCTCTTATTTTTTTCTGTTTCTCATCTTTGCTATTTTTCTGAAAAGACACTGAATAATTGATATATATATATAAATTAAAGAATTTGATTTATTAAAAATAAATATAACAGTTCATGTAATGAACACTTAGACAAGGGAACTAAATACAGAAATATTCTTTAGAAATCATATCTGGTTTTACTCTGTGTGTGTGTATGGTCAGGTGCAAACATTAAATGAGTTATTGACACACTCTTAAAATATGTTGCTATCAAAGACAGATGTCATAACACCTCTTGAGTCCTCAGTTTCCTCCTCTATGAACAGGAGCACTAGTACTTCTGAATACACGAGCTTGCAGGGATACTGCACTTATTGGTGTCTGCCAAATGCCTGGTGTATAATACATGCCCAGTTACTATCTGTGGTTAATCATGACTCGGGGGAATGTAAGCTTTCCTTATGATTTTAGGGTTGAACTTAAGTCCTTAAGTTCATGTCTTTACAAAGAGGCCCAAAGCACTGAAAGACAATTTAGATCTTAGAAAGGAAATTCTCAAGCCTCTTTAACATTCCTTTCCTCTTCACTCGGATTAGTCTGAGTTGTCTCTGCCTGATTCATACCAATACCACCTATGTGGCAAAGGTCCTTGATGGCCATCACTACCACACCTATGTGAAATTGTCTCCGATTTCAGAAGCAACTGCAAAATTAATTTTGTTGAAGTGATTTTTATAATGCTAGTTCTCTTGCTTTTTTTCTTCCCTGGTGTCAGGTCCAAAAGAAATTCCGAATAAATGGCTAACTGGGGTGGCCATTAGCATACCAAAGCACATGCTGGCACATGCTGGTTCTCAGCTCTCTTCACCCTGCCCCTATCCTGAACTTCTCCAGCTCATGGACTTTACTCCTTAAACTTGGTGTCTTCACTCCCTCTCCCTTCTCTTCCTCCATTCCTTAGCCCCACCCCTTCACCCCCATGAACCACACTTCCAGTCTACAGGCCATGTTTAGTCTACTACTTTCCCTGCTCTGGACTCTTCTAGATGCTTCTAGCTGTACTCCCCCACATATCTACAATAAAATCCTTCTCCTCAGTCATACCTTGGGGCACATCTTGTCTCACTTTATATACTCAGACCCTTCTTTCCTGCTGAGAACCTCGTTGCCTAGGGCTGAAGAGAGGAGCTGGCAATTGTGGGAGACAAAATGCCCTCAGGAACTTGCAACAGCTTAGCATGTAAACTCATGTATGGAAGGTCTAGCCTTCCATAGTCAAGGGACTGTGGAAGGCCGGCACAAATCAAGTTCTCTGTGTAGACATGATAATTGTACCCTATGTGGAGTTTTATCCTCCAGGTGTGACATTGACATTGCTGTCTTGAAATCAGCTCAGCTGTGATTACCCACAGGAAACCTCACAAGTCTGGGTTCATTAACTTTACCTATGTTGAAAAGGAGGACTCTTGAGGCCATGAAAAAGCTCCCTGGAGGTCCATCTCCTTCCTGAGGATATACAAATGGCTGTTGCTGCTGGTGGGAGACTTTTCTTGGTGGTAGTGGGGTAGCTGTAAGCTGCCCGTGCATCTACAGGTATCCACAATTAAACGGGCTTATCAAGCTAGATTTGAGTAGAATCTTTGTTTTGGAGGGACCTGCCATTGGTATTTAATTAGGGGTGAGTAAATATTAATTTATGTTTCTCACAGGAACATTAGGACATCACACTCTTGTGTTGACTTTCATGCCTTCCCTTTTAACAAACAAAAACAAAACAAAACAAAAAAAAAAAACAGAAACTGCTTCTTTCCTCAAGGCCTGTACACAAGTCTTTGTCTTATGTGCTTGCCACAGACCAAACCATAGCACCCCTGAAGTCCTTTGTGTTTTAGATATCTGTAGACCCTTATCCTGGATCATTTCCTTTCTGACTGAGAGAAGAGGCCACACTCCTTTTTGAACTTGATCCTATCCCTTCTCTGCCCTTTGAGCCCAGGTCATCTTATCCTGTCTAACAAGACTATACCTCTAATGTAGACTGCCTGGCTCACAGTAACAGTTAACAAACATTTCCTGACTGAGCAAGAGAGTGAGTTATTTCTGTTCTTCTATGTGTCTTTTGATTCCTTCCTGGGTACAATTGCTGTCTGATAGGTTGGCTTCTCTCTCTCTCTCTCTCTCTCTCTCTCTCTCTCTCTCTCTCTCTCTCTCTCCTTTCTCTCTTTCTTTCAAGTCCTGAGGTCTTTCACTCTGGAAGTAGCAATCATTGCCTTAGTCCACTTCTTGCTCTTTTGAACTCTCCTTACTTGATCTCTTAAAAGCTCTCTCTCTCTCTCTCTCTCTCTCTCTCTCTCTCTCTCTCTCTCTCTCATTGTTCTTTTCTTGACTCCGAGACTTTCTCTCCTAATGTTCTTGTGGCTTACCCAGCTAGGTTGGATTCTACATTTGGCTTTTTCAATGGCCCCATCTTTGACCCATACCTCTTTTGGAGCTGTGAACTCATCCCGAGTAAAACGGGGACTCTCATCTCCTTAGTTTCATGGATGTTTCCCAAATCTGTAATATTCTATTTGACTCTTTTGAGTTCCAAGCTCTTGGAAATCCCTGTCTGAAAAGTCTGCAGATAATTCTAATTCATTGTGTTCAAGATGGGATCAACCTCCATCTCTCATTTGAACCTTTTCCATATCCTATCTTACTCAATGGTATTTCTATCTACCCTCTATTCAAGTATGTAAGTATTGGTCTTTCACTGCTTTCCAGAAATAATTGTTGAGTTCCTATTGTGAGCCAGGCACTGTGTTAGACAGAAAGAATATACAGTCAGTAAAACAGGCATCATTATTCCTTCCAGTGACTTATAATGTTGTAGCTGATGTTGATACTAATTTGACCTATCAAAAAAATATTAGAACCAGGACAAATGCTGTAAAGAAAAGTACAGGATACTCTGTGAGCTGTCATGGAAGGAAATAGCCTATCCTCAGGATTTGAGCAGCTTCCATTAGCAAATGGCATTTGATATGCAATGGAGAGAATTGATTGGAGTGAGTTGGGGGGGGGGGGTTCTTTCTTCTTTATCGTTATGTACCTTAGTCACCAGATACCATCAAATCCACCTATTCTTCCACTTTATGTTCTCACTGAGGACTACTGCAATGCTCATTTCCCCCCTACAATTCCATTCTCATCTGCTAACTTTAAGTTCATGCCAGAGTTCTTTAACAGAACACTATCCCATAACATATTTTCTCCTACCAATAACTTAAAACTGTTAGCAGCTCCCCATGTTTTCAAAGTCAAATCCCAACCCTCTGTCATGGTGCCAAAGACTTTCAAAGTCTGGCTTTCATCTCCTGTCACTCAACATCATGCTGCCTGTTCTCTGGCCACTATGGACTCTTTGTACTTGGCCGAAGACACCATGTCCTTGAAAGCTTTTATGCTTTGTCTTTATTCATTTACTAGCTTTGAGTTCCTCTATCCTCCTGATGTATCTGACCAGTTCCTGCTGATCATCTTGGACTCTGCATAATTGTCACATCCTCTGCAGGACTTTCCTTGACCCATTATCTGTGTTCCCATAGATTTTATCTGCATGCTACTTTCACCAAGCTCTCATATGTTTGCATTTTACTTTTTGTTTGTCTAGAAAATGTGGGACCAAGGTGGTTTTGGTATCACCTCTCTCTTCCCAGGGCTTGAAATATAACAGGTATTAGACAATATTTATAATGAATTGTCTATGTGCAAATAGGATAAGAGAGGCAAGGCATGAGTACAGAGGAACTGAAAGAAACAAAAATCCAGACCCTTTTCAGTGATGAGAGTTGTTGATTGCAAGCAGAGTTTGATCAAGGTGTAAGAGTGACCCAGTCAAACTAATAATTTGGTGACTCAGTAATTGTCAAGTGAAATAACATATTGGACAGTTGCTGATGGGGAGAAGCAGGGTGAAAGGTGGCACTCTTCTGGCTTCCACACCAAACCCAGCAAAAGGGAAGCCTTCAGGTTGTTAGAGCCATTCAAGATGAAGGCTTTTTATTGGCCTCATTTTGCTTCCAAGAAAATAAGCTACCACAGCCTCCATTGCCACATCCAAGTGTTTCTTAACAACAAAGCACAATTCTTTTCTGGAAGAAAGTTTGGTCAAATCCTGACTGTTTCAACCTGTCAATTGTCTAGGGTCACACTGGTACCTCTCCTAGATAGCACAGCTTCTGGCCAGTCTTATTGTTAATTCTCTTCTGATACTCAGCATGGCAGACTGGCATATGTAAAGATATTACACCACATAACTATAAAGTGTTCCCTTCCATGCCTTTCTTGTATGCATTTAACAAAGAAAGCCCTTTACTATTTCTCAATTATTAGATCGTGTGTGTGAAATGCATGTCAAGTAAAGAGTCATATGTAGGTTTGTACTCTCATACATATGACAGGCAAATAGCAGTAGCTAAGACTTCTTGGTGCCTGGGCTATGTTATGGGTTCAGCATTGATTGATACCATTCTCTCCTGAACAAGGTTGTAAGGAGTAGTTAGGGTTGTGAGTATGTATGCGTGGGGAAGATGGGTGGAAAAGGTAAGAAGCTCTCAGTAGAGAGAAGTTGTTTAGGGCTGTTGCTTGAGTGTTCCCCAAAAGGGAGGTAATAACAACAAAAGAAAGATGGATGCCCATTTGACTCTGTGACCATGGTTGGCAGCATAAAAATGCTGTGTGCTAAAAATGCACCTGACTATTAGAAGTTGCCAAGGGACAAGAATATGAATTATGAGATCAGTTGGACTTCCCAGAGATTTCTAGGAGGAAGGAGATTGAAGGACAGAAAAGTTCAGTAACTTGCTTAGAATCACACAATTAGTAGCCAAGCCAGAATTCAACTAGGTGTCATGTCTAACACCCTCATTCCAACTATGACTTCCTTACACAGTTTGATTCCCACAAAGAGGGAATTAACATGAATCTGGGAAAGCAGAAGGAAGAAGGGAATACATGTAGAAGGTAATCTGTGTAAACTAAGATTTGATTCATATGCCAAGCCAGGGGCCAATAAACTTGGTTTTTTTGTTTGTTTGTTTTTTGGTGTGTGTTTGTGTGTGTGTGTGTGTGTGTGTGGCCAATTAATAAATGTTGTAGGCTTTACAGGTTATATAGTCAACTCTACAGTAAATGTGAAATAACTAGATTCCAATAAAGCTCCTTTTTAAAAAAGTGGGGTTGGGAATCTTATTAGGATTTTTATTTGGAATTCTAGATTTGTATAACACCTCATTGTATAAAATAGAATGAACATTCAGATAAGCTGAGCAGGGAAGTTGGCTTTATAGGAAAAATGTTGGAAGAAACCAGGGACAGAGCAAAAGGCACAGTGGGTTCTCATTTATCTTTCTTGTAGTACCAAGAGAGAGCCAGTCTGTGCCTCACACGGTCTGCCTTCCAGGGCTACCAAGTGCAGAGAAATGGTATGACACACAGGCCTCCTCTTTGCCTTACCATCCCATGGTGGTCACTTCCTCCTCTGGGTTCCTGTAGCATTTCTTTGCATCACTTTGCCATGCTTGTAGCACTTCTTGCCCCATGTTTTAGTTTCTGTTGTTAGCTTCCCCATTGCTACAGACTGGGAACTTTTGAGACTAAGGCAGTTCCATGGTACCTCTAGCATACAATTTAGGATGGAGCGCTTAACAAATTCCCATTCTCTGGGATTTCCAGAGACTTGTACTTCCTCCTTTATGCAATACTGTTTCATTTGAATATTTTACAGTAAGCTTGTATTACTTTGCAATCAAGGGAAAAAGGTAAAGATATAGTGTTTTTGAATGACTAAGTGGATGAGTGAGTGATTAAGAATTCAGTGTTGCTAAGGAAATTCAGAAGCAAGGTATCATTTACTGAACAACCAAATCTCTGGTTTTCCAAGAAATATAACATTTTTCACACTTACTATCACACTTACTACTCTAATTGCTTTTTAGCATCTTGATGAAATGGAAAGGCATAGACAGGCCCAAAGTAGCCAGGATATCCATCATTTGAAACAGTTCCCTCTTTATTCTACATTCTTGCCTCAAGCTGTGGAGAACTTGCTTCTGGAGTTTGGGCTTACTCATCTATCCCCAAATAATTTTAAGGAATCAAGAGCTTTTAATGTGGCCGAGTTTGAGTGGCCCTTCATCCCCATGCAATCTCAGCAGTGTTACTATCTCAGGTCACACAGAACCAGAGCCCAAACCAGCTCAAAAAGAATGTTTGCATTTAGATAACCACATCACCTGGCAGTTTCCTCACGGCTGATAACCATAATTGTTCCAACATCGACAGACACTAATTTAGACATGGTTTGAATGTTTGCTCATTTGCCTGTCCTAGATTGGCATCCATCGTCATGTCACATGACACAATGTATCACATAGGAACCCCCACAACATATCTGTAAAACACAAAGGCAGCAGAGATTCCCAGTTCAATATTCAATTATAGACTATCACAGTGTTTTTTTTTTTTTTTTTTTTTTTAATTCAAGGGCATTGTTTATTCACAGTTACTGAGCAATGCGGCACCTGAGGAAACTGCAGATAATCTTGTATGACAGGTTGTATAGGATGCACACAATTCCGCAGTGCCTTCTTGAGCCTCCTCTTGTGCCCACCTTCTGGTTGATGTGGGCTGTAGCTATTGGAACACGTATCAGGTCCACAGTTATCCATCGCAGCAAACCTTTCTAGTAACTTTGAAGTAGAGCACTGGAGAGGAAGGAAAACAGGTAGCTGATAACCCTGAGTTCCCAGAAGAAACATTGGTGATTGAGAAGAAAAAGGTGTTTTTCTCTTCAAGCTAAGTGTTTCCTTCTTGACCAGCCTGTATAGTGTATTAGTCTTTTAAATCTTAAAACATTGGTTGAAATACCAGCAGTGCAGGGATTGGAATCAACAAGCCCAAGAGGACTCACATAGTAATAGCCTCCATGGTTTGGATGTTCATTGCTTTGGCACACTCAAAGACCACTCAACTAGAGCACGCCTATATAAAACCATGTGGGTTGAGACACTACCATGAGATT
This sequence comes from Arvicanthis niloticus, assembly GCF_011762505.2. Taxonomy (NCBI): domain Eukaryota; kingdom Metazoa; phylum Chordata; class Mammalia; order Rodentia; family Muridae; genus Arvicanthis; species Arvicanthis niloticus. Next base: position 95,912,946 of record NC_047660.1, on the reverse strand, counting down.
TGTGTGGCTAGTAGAATAATTACAAGTCTATTTTGGCTCTGAAGATGCTGTGGCCTGTATGTAGTTGGAAGTTAAACAGTGTGGAGCAGAGTGCCCACGTCCCTTAAATTTCTCCCACTTGCCTTGCATTGTATTAGACTGTGTAACTTAACCCCCTCAAATGTCTCAGAGACTTTTACCTTCATCTCTCACCACAATTGAACTTATGTCTAAGTTTGGTGGAGTATGCCTTTCACACAGCACTTGGGAGGCAGATACAGGTAGAGCTCTGTAAGTTTGAGGCCAGTCTGGTCTAGACAGCAAGTTCCAGAACAACCAAGACTACATAGCAAGACCCTGTCTCAAAATAAAGAAAAAAAAAAAAACCTCAATAAATCCTTGGAAAACTAAATTTAATATGTAGTATCTTTCCATGCAGACTTTGTTGTCTTAACAAAGCTCCTTTCACACTCATCAGGCCACAGTCTTTTAGATCATCTGCTATGTGTTTGGCAAAGCAGAAAATATAAAGGGGTATTTTTAAAAAAATAATTAAAATGTATTTATTTATTTTTATGAATATGGGTATTTTGGCTATATGCAAATCTTCATACCGTGTACATGCAGTGCCTGAAGAAGCCAGAAGAGGGTATCAGATTCCCTGGGATTGAATTTATAGAGAGTTGTGAACTGCCATGTCTGTGCTGGTAATAAAGCCCAGTCCTCTTGAGCAGCAAGTGCTCACAGTCGCTCTAGCCATCATTTCAGCCCCTATCGAGGCATTCTATAAAAACCTTACTGAACACTTAGGGTCTTCATTATCTGTTCATTTCCAAGTAACCAATCTCTTGTTTATTGTGATTATTGCAGAAAGGATTTTGTATGTATATTAATTAATTATTTTGGTGTCTATATCCATATGTTTTGTGCCTGTTTATGTCTGTAGGTATGGGTGCACCATGCTCAGCACATGTGTGGAGGTCAGAAGACATGTTTTGGGGTTGGTCCCTGCCTTTCAGCCTCTTTGCATTATGCTCTCTTAGCTGCTGTGCTAGTCCAGCTAGCTGTGGACTCCTAGAGATTCTCCTGTCTCCACCCCCATCCCCCATAGGACACACTGGCATTACATGTATAGCACACTGGTGCCACTATAGATGGCTTTTAAGTGGGTTCCAGGGATACAAACTGAAGCCATCAAGCTTGAGCAGTGAGAATTTTTGCCCACCACCACCTATCCCTGGTCCTTCATGGCGTTTTATTTGTTAGCTTTTTCATATTAAGCTTTTATTTACTTATTTATTTATTCATTTATTTATTGCCACGTAGAAATTTGAGGTACTTATTTCATCTACAGGTCTTCTATGCCAACTTTTTCAGAGGCAGATATATTGGATTATATCTCAGTTAAGTGGAAGAACAAAATATACGGCTTGATGTCAGGCAGGGTCTTGACTGACAGGCCTCACCACCTCCCATTACTGTAGAAGTCTGTGTTTGGTCTGCCTGCCTCTGCCTTGCTGGCCTCACTTAGTTGTCTACTCACAAACCAAGGCCTCTCACTTCCCCTGGGTCACCCGCCACTGCCACCCAGCCCAGGGCTCTGTGTTGGCTAGTCGCCTCCAGGCCCACCGCTGCTATCTGTCCCTTTCTAGTACTTTTCCCTGCATTTCTCTCAGTTCAGAAGCCTTGTTCCCAGGAACTTGGAGGAGAGCTTTTCCCTTCACCTTCCTCAGATCATTTTCTAGAGAGCCAGCTGATGCACTGTGTGAGTGCGCTCCCTCCTGTCTCCCCATGCCTCACCCGTTCCAGACTCTGCTGCTTCCCACAGTGCCTATCATCCTCTCACATGCTAAATATTTCACTAGTTAATTTTATTTTATAGTGTGTCTTCCTCAATTAAAGAGAAGTCACATTCACGGAAGACGTGAAGATAAGCCTTTTGTTTTTGTTTTCTGTCTTGATCACTGCTGGCTCCAACTGCTTACAGTGGTGTTTGGCTGAAGTCAATGTCTGTTAAATATTTGACCAAAGATGAAGTGAAGATAGAGCTGCGAGACTCATGCATGCCATAAATGCCACATTCAACTCTCGGAACATTATGGACTTTAATGATTTACTCATTCAATAAATACTTCTTGAGTGCTTGCTGTATGGCAAATTATGAGTTGTGCCCTCAAGTATAGTGGCCCTCCTGGAGTTTACTATTTAGATCAAGAGACTACTGCCATGAAACATAAATAAGTGTGTAATGATCCAGGGCTTCCCTCGTGATCTGTGAGCTGAGATAACAAGGAACCTGCCTCGGAGGAATTGTTATGAATGGGATCAGGACTAAGGGTGGAGGCAGGCAGCACACTATGGCTTCTATAGATCCAAAGGCTCTGTCTGCATATAACCTTTTGAAGAACCTGTGGTTTTCACACTTGTATGAGAATCACCTTCAAACCCATGAAAACAGGTCCCATCTGTAGAATATCTGCTTCACTAGGCCTGGGGTAGGTCCTGGCATCCGTGTGTCTGTGCTGCTGATGCTGATGTTGCTGGCCCAGTGGCCACAGTTTGGTAGTCAATGGGATACAATGTGAGTGGCATCACTTTAAATAACAGTGAGGGCTTGTTCTCAGGCATGGGCCCCAGAAGGGCTTTGGTCTCAGAAAAGAAGGCCATCCTCAAATGCCAAGGGAAGCTGGAGTGGGCATGGGAGCTGGAGAGGACGTCTTATCCACCCCACAGAGTTGAAAAGTCAAGCCCTTCATACTATTTTCTTTGCAAGAAGCCAAAGCTGTTTGGCCTGCAATGCTAAAAGTTTTGCTCTCCTGGAGTCAGGTAGAACTGGGTTTAATCTCTCACTCTTGTCACAATAGAGTCTGAACAGATGCATAGTTCTGCTAAACTAAAGATGGGGGAGCATTTCTTTGGATGGAAGGCTGTTCTACAGAAATGGTACTTTTCTGTCTCTGTATACATGTTGGTGTGAGTATATGTCTGCATGTATATGTACAAACTGATGTAAATAAATGCATGTATATAATTTGTGTGTACGTGTTGGTGTGTGTATATGAGCATACGTGTGTGCTCATGTACCTTCATGTAGAGGCCAGAAGTTGGCCTCAGGTAGCATTCCTCATGAGACAGCCACCATTTCATTGCTGTTGTCCATTTTGTTGCTGTTGTTTGTTAAAGACAGAATTTTTGATAGGCCTGAGCTTGTCACAGATCTCTAGGCCTCTCTCTTCTTCATCTCTGGGACTACAAACTCAAGTCACCATGACAAGCCTTTCACACATGCTCATTTTTTTTTTGTTTTTGGTTTTTTTTGTTTGTTTGTTTGTTTGTTTGTTTGTTTTGAGACAGGGTTTCTCTGTGTAGCCCTGGCTGTCCTGGAACTCACTCTGTAGACCAGGCTAGCCTCGAACTCAGAAATCCACCTGCCTCTGCCTCCCAAGTGCTGGGATTAAAGGCGTGCGCCACCACTGCCCGGCCACACATGCTCATTGAATCAGACTCTGGTCCTCATGTTTGCTCAGCAAGCTCCTCACTGACTGAGCATCCCCTCTCTTTACCTGGAGGGCCACAGTCTAAAGTGGAACATTAACACACCTTTCATCAGTCTAAAACCAACAGGCTTTGTTCACACCTTAGTTTGAAAAGGGAGGTTATTTGCCAGAACGAGTTTTTTGTTCACTTTAGAATGTTTAGTTCACAGTACCCAATTGGAGTGAAGTGTTGGAGGTCAATTATTTGATT